>NC_092273.1:6305924-6343424 GCF_036320965.1 Panulirus ornatus
CGTTTTGCCTCCCCCCAGTAGGTCTCTCTCTCTCTCTCTCTCTCTCTCTCTCTCTCTCTCTCTCTCTCTCTCTCTCTCTCTCTCTCTCTCTCTCGTAGGTTAGGTAGGTTGCCATACCACACCTCTCTGGGGTTTCTGGGGTTATCAAGAGGTGGATGTTAGTGACGTCGGCTCCAGTGAAGCGCAGCGCAGTGCAGCGCAGCGCAAAAGCAGCGGCGCCTCCTCAGAGCTATCGAGTTCTCCTCCCCTGGCCCGGGGTCCGCCGTCTCTTCTTCTGAGCGAGACGTGTGGGTTGCTGTCACTACTCACGCATCACGGTCGCACATGGCGACGAGACGTGACTTTACGCGGCGCCGTCTCAGTAACCCGAGATGGACCTCCTCTGCAGTGAGCGATAACCCGGTCGTGTGGGGTTTTTTTTTCTTTCTTTTTTTCGGTCATAATCGAGTCGTAAGTACTCGTAAGTAACTTGTTTAAGTAAGTAAGTGAATAAGTACTTTTCATGGTGAATAATTGATTTCCCCTTTCCTTTCACTTTGGGATTATTATGATGATTATGATTATTTATTTTTTTTCATGCGTGCTCGCATCTCAATGTATTAACGAGTTTATTAACCATCTCGTCTCCTGAAGTGGTTCATTTATCATCATCGTCTTCCCTGTTTCTGTGTTTCGTCTGTCCACTCCTCACTTGGTTCCCCCCCAATAAGGGAATTATCAGACGTCCCTCCCCCTCTCCCTCCCCCTTTATTGATATCACAAAGACCACAACTGGTTAACGACAGTCGACAATCGTACACAACCACAACAACAACAACAACAACAACAGCAGCTGATGTAGTGAACTGCATTGTTTGGGTAACAGAAAACGAGGCTGATTTTGGCTTTTTTCTATTGGAATTCCGGCCGGATAACCGAGCCATTCGGGTATCTTGGGAGGTGTCCGGATCCCAGGCTGGTGTTGACTGTACATGGCCTGTACATGATGTGGGATGGGAACTCGGGGGTCGTCTGTGTCCCCGGCGACTGTGTATGTGTGTGTGTGTGTCTAGGTATGGCAGGAGGACTCATACCCTGGTGTCCACGGACGGTATCTGTCCTGGTGTGCTTTGTCCCCTAAGGACGTGACTAGCAAGCCCTGAGGCACGGACGTGATCACCCACCACCAACACTCCCCACGTACACCAGGGCTCCGCTGGAGGACCCACGTACACTGCGGGTTGGAGGACCCACGTTACGCTGTGGGTCGTCATACATGGGGGCGAGGGCTGCCCCTGAGGGTCCTCTCTCTCTCTCTCTCTCTCTCTCTGCTCACGTGTCCTCCTCCTTTAGGTAAATACAGATGAAAGGAAAAAGGAAAAAAAAAAAGGGGGGGAGGGGCCTCTCCCGACGGATCTGGGTTGTGGCCAAAGTCGACAGTGCCATTTCCGGAGCGCGTGTGTCTGCTGGGGTTGACTTAGTTGAGGTATTGATCTCAAAGAGAGAGAGTGTTAGGGTTAGTGAAAGTCAAGTTCAAAGTCACGCGAAGAGCTTTTCTTTTTTTTTTCTTATCTCTCCGTTTTGAACTTCTCCATCTTCAAAAACTTGGGGTCGGCATCTACACAGTGGTGTTTTTAAACTCATTTTTTTTTTTCCTGGCGAACTAAGCTTAAAAAGTTCCTCCCTCAGCAGTGATTTCAGCGCCTGTAAGTAAAGTCTTTCATACGAGTATAAAAGATCCAGCCTCGAGTACTTCCAGACAGTGCTCACCTGGAGGAGGAGGAGGACGCCTGGAGGAGGAGGAGGAGGAGGAGGAGGACTATGTTGTTGCGATGGCTGTCGAACCTGAGCAGCACCTTCGGTGCCTGCTACATCGTTGTGATCACCCTCGGGCCGCGTGGATCCCAGAATAGTATCTTCCGTGGCTGGGTTTTTGGGTTGCCTGGTCGTTAGGCCTATCGATTGATTGCCCCGGATGGGTCGTTAGGGTCTTCAACGTCGTTTGGTTGACCACCAGTCGTAAAAGAAAAAAAAGTTGGAACTCCATCTTCAGGTGTTCAAGATAATGCCAAGACCTTGGAGTCCTGATTGTGGCAGTTGGTCCACAGTCAACCCAGCTGTTCATCCACCCTTAATTAAGGGTTGGTCGATAAATTGGCTCCCTGCTCAGGCTAGGGTATATATATATATATATATATATATATATATATATATATATATATATATATATATATATATATATATATATACTGGTATTGCCTGCCCAAGATCGTAGACCTAAGTGTGTGTGTGTGTGTGTGTGTGTGTGTGTGTGTGTGTGTGTGTTTGTGTGTGTCGTTCCGTGTTCGTGGTGATCATACCTCTCAATCATCCGTTATCTCCTTAGATTATTCCGTGGTACGGGTCCTTGCGACGCGCCAGAGTGTCGTGTAGAACACACGTGTTTCGTCCCGAATTACTCTGACGTCGTGTGTGTCAACATGCATGGTCGTCGCACGGTCGCAGGGCGAACGCAAGCAAAGAAGAGCTGGGAGGGAGAGAGAGAGAGAGAGAGAGAGAGAGAGAGAGAGAGAGAGAGAGAGGTGTGTTTTGCCACGGCCCTGCCATCTGTCGGGTGATTCATATACGCCACAGGTATTTTTGGGCAGCGATTTCTTCAGGGAGTATATCCTCCTCCGAGTCTCATATACCCCCCTGCTTCCTCCTGACGCCTGCATCCTCCCCTTTCGCCTCCTCTCCCTGATGCCTGCATCCTCCCCTCTCACCTCCTGCTTCCTGGTGCCTGCATCCTCCCTTCTCACCCCCTCTCCCTGATGCTTGCATCCTCCCCTCTCACCCCCTCTCCCTGATGCTTGCATACTCCCCTCTCACCTCCTCTCCCTGATGCCCGCATCCTCCCCGTCGCTCGCCTCTCCCCATCCCTCTTCTCGCCCCATTAACGTTGCAGTGTCTCTTTGTTGTGGTCATCATGTGGCTGGTTGTCTGATCTCTTATCGTTGTCGTGAGAGAGATTCCTTCAGTGGCCTTGGTGTGTGGGTAAGCGGGGCTGGGCTGGGCTGGCCTCCTCTCTCTCTCTCTCTCTCTCTCTCTCTCTCTCTCTCTCTCTCTCTCTCTCTCTCTCTCTCTCTCTTGCGTCAACGCACACGTCATCACCACCCACCAGGTTCCTCCCTCCACAACCCTCCAAAAAAACAAAAAAAAACCACCCATATACACCACCCTTACCCTCTACCTCCTCTCCCGCCTCCTCCTCCTCCTCCTCCTCCTCCTCCTCTTCTTCCTCCTCCCATCCCATCACCTTCCTCCCAGTCAAGCTTTTGGTCGGCTCATTTTTCTGGAGGGAGCCTCCGGCGTGATTTAAAAGGCTATTGACGTGCTTAGCGAAGCATTTACGTGGTTGGCGAAGTCTACCTCCTCCTCCTCCTCCTCCTCCTCCTTCTTCGCAGTTTTACGGCAGCCCCTGAGTACGTGATCCAGGAGAGAGGTTAGAGGTTTGGTCGGACGCTGGATGAATAACCTCTCGTGGGGATGTGCGCCTTCCCATGCGTTGTGCGTGTACGCAAGTTATTTTTTTTTTTTTTGTTGTCTCTCCTCCTCCTCCTCCTCCTCTTCTTCCTCTAGTGTCCAGACTCACTTCATTCATGGTTGTTGAAGATGACGTTGTTGGTGTAGGTTAAACATGTGGTTTGATTCGCATCGCCGTGCTTGCTTGCAGTACAGCGTTTACCATGTGTGTGGAGGAAGATTGAAGATGGAGAAGCGATTTCATGTGTCTTGGGGGGGAAGTGGGAATGTTTTTGTCCGTGTTTATGTCAGGGTATTGTGCGTTTGTGTGCTTGTTTTTTTGTTGTTTTTTTTTGTACTTACATTCCGTGTCTTGGTGTGTCACAACACGAACTGGGTCGTTATGAATCCATGTGGTATTAATGTCGCTCTCAGGCAGTGCCCGATCCTCTACGTCGCATGTGCTTTTTTACGCATGTGGAGGCTCGGTCGTCCCTCTGATCCCACTCCACACACACACACACACACACACACACACACACACACACACACACACACACACACACACATACGGAAGCCTGGGGATCTGTGGCGACGATCCGGGCAGCTGTACCGGTCTCGCGCTTTGGCGTTGATCATCTGTCTTGTTCGTTCAAGCCTCCTCTGACTGGGGTACTTCATGACAACCCCCCAACCCTCCTCCCACCGCACGCACCCCAACCATCTCCCCTCCTCCCTCCTCCTTTGAGCAGGGTGGGGGTGTGTAAGTAAGACCCGTGGGTACGATGGCCGCGCCCCTCGGGGCCATTTTTTGAGCTGACCCGTAAATGGGGTCACGGGTCGCAGACAGCACCATCGTACGTCATCGTAGAAGTAGTAGTAGTGGTAGTAGTAGTGGTGGTAGTGGTAGTAGTAGTAGTAGTGGTAGTAGTAGTGGTGGTAGTGGTAGTAGTAGTAGTCGTAGTGGTAGTAACGTCGAGATCGGGACTCGCATGTTAGCCGGTATAACACCCGGAAATAGAGAGGGTGAGGAGATAAGAAGAAAAGAAAAAAAGGATGATTATGGCAGGGTTACACAGTTCAGTACTTCCTCTCTCTCTCTCTCTCTCTCTCTCTCTCTCTCTCTCTCTCTCTCTCTCTCTCTCTCTCTCTCTCTCTCTCTCTCTCTATAGCGCACGCGCCTCACGCGCCCTGTCTGCTGGTCAGGGCGTTGTCAGAGTCTCTTTCATTTGCATGCGCCACGCGCCCGCTGCCCTGCCTCACCACCTCATCATCACCAGCGGCTGTAAACAATTTCAACTCCGTCAAACAAAAGTTTTTTATTGTTGATGTTATTAATAATATTAATATTATTATCATTATTATTATTATTATTATCGTTGTTATTATTATTATTGTATTACTATTACTGTTGTTATTATTATCATTATTATTATTATTATTATTATTATTATTATTATTATTATTATTATTATTATTATTATTGTTATCATTATTATTATTATTATTATTATTATTATTATTATTATTGGTGCGGAAATGCTCAGATATCCCCCCCCCCCCTCACCCCTCAGCCTTTAATTACTTTTTTCAATGGATTGTCTAAACATTTGGGCTGTCCATTTCCATCATGGAAGGGGAGTTCGTATTTGTGGCATATTTTGCCCGAGTGTTTTGAGGAAAGACAACGTGAAAGTTATATTCATATTTCTCGTGTTTTTTTTTTTTTTTTCCTCATAAATAGATTTTTTTTTTAGCGGTAGAATAGATAGGGTGAGGGTTTGGGTGTTGTGCACAATGTTAGTGAATTCCAGTTTTGCCATCGGCCATACCTTGTGGGATCGCTCTGTTTCACTCCTCTTTTTCATCCATCCCACACGACACACACACACACACACAGTGTAAGGTCAGTCCTTCCATCACCACTACACATACAGTGTAGGGGTTAGTCTCTTTTTAACCCCCCCCCCCCCTACGTCATGTGGTATAAATTTAGTCTGAACCCCTCCATCCTCCCTCCTACCCTAGTGTGGGGTCGAACCCTCTGTTCCCATAAACAGTTTTGATCCAATTCTTCAGTCGTCCACTCGGTGTGACGTCAGATCATCCGTGCCCCACATAGTGAAGGATTGGATCAACCAGACATCACTATTAAGTGTACCTCTCTCTGTCTCTGATGGTTGTTACCTTCGTATAATGTCAACCTCATTCTTACGGGCAGTCCACTCTGGGGCCCTCCATTAACAGCCAACTTCATATGACGACCAAGTTCATTCTGGTGTATATGTAGTCTTTTCCCCTTTCTTTTTCTGTACATATTTGTGATATATCAGCTATATCAACATATTCCAATCGCGGTATATGGGGGGTACCGGGGCCAAAACATTCAGGAGGGTGAGAGGCGTGCATTAGATATAATGAATTAAATCGATGTGGTATATGGGGGGCGATGTGCTGTCGGCGCTCTGAACCAGGGCATATGAAGCCGTCAAGGTAAACCAAGGAGTAGTATGTGGGACTTGCTTGTGAATGGTAGGCACTGGTTTTTGTACATTATACATATGACAGTTTAGGGAGTTGGCTGTGTGCAAATGATGCCGTCGCTCAGTTGATCGTGGCGCTACCTCGCTTACGCAGGAAACGGCGAGCAAGTAAATAAGAAATAAACTATCTTGTATATACTGCCGTCTTCACCCTGCCCACTTTCAAGAGCGGAGGAGGAGGAGGAGGAGGAGGAGGGTAACCTACTTTTACCTGTATATCGAGAAACAAAAACAGAATATGTTTGGCTGCCACGTTTTTTGGAACGTTTTAGGGAGCTTTGGATATTTCATCCCCTCCTCCTCCTCCTCCTCCTCCCTCCTCCGTCGTCGGACGCCTTACAAGAAATAGCGACACGACAGTTGATAGATTTAGGGACAGGTGTGGCTAGAGGGGGGTTGGGGTGTGTGCCATTTATAGATCTGGCGTGATTGACGTAGATTTTATCCGGTGAGAGAGAGAGAGAGAGAGAGAGAGAGAGAGAGAGAGAGAGAGAGAGAGAGAGAGAGAGAGAGGATGTTTTGCTCCTTATTTTGATGTTTGCTGGCAAAATGACGCGGGCGCGCGCGTGTGTGGTGTGCCCCTGCGGTAGCTGTGGTTGTGTTTGGTTGTGTTTTCGGTTTTCGTTGGTTGATTCACGTGTGTGTTGCCTCGTGTTGTGTGGTTGTGCTGTCGCGGTATCGTTAAAGGGGTTCATGGTTGTTATCGGGTTGTGTGATTATTGCGAAAATGTTATATGGTTGTTATTTTATCTTACGGTTGTAGGTTCTCTAGGTTCATTGAGTTTTGGATTGGGTATTGTTATTATTATTATTATTATTATTATTATTATTATTATTATTATTATTATTATTGTTATGATTATATTATTCGTTATTATTATTATTATTATCATTATTATTATCATTATTATCATTATTATTATTTTTATCATAATTTCTCTTTCGACATATCCAGCCTTTCGAACCACTGGCTCCCGCCTCACCATCCACCATCATCACAACCTTCACACACACACACCTTCATACACCAGTCAGACGCAGGGGAAGGACGCTGGTCTCTGCATACGAACGAAGAATCTAAAACCCCTTATCCACCCCAACCCCAACCCCTCAACCCACCAGAGGCATGTTACACTGGTGGCTTACACACACACACACACACACACACACACACACACACACACACACACACACACACACCCGTCTTCGGCAGCGAAACCCAAGCACATGATTAAGATGTTTCGCATCGATTTGTCTGCATATGTGTAGGCAGATCCAAGACCCTAGCAGCACCAGAAGATGTATGACACACACACACACACACACACACACACACACACACACACACACACACACACAGGCCCTTACCTAAGAGGTGCCCTAGCCATTCATCGCTATGCACACTGACCAATCTTAGCTAGCTGTCCTTAACAGACTAATACACATCCCAGTAACCACACTGATCATATAGCGTATTTTTGAGTGTTAGGAAAAAGTCCGAAATGAATTTCCGATCATGTATGGAACAAAACGTGTGTGAGACGCGTCCAGAGTACGAGACACGTGCGATCCAGAGCGAACGATTGTAAGTTCCAGGGGTCAGTCCTGATCTTCCCTCTCTGTGTGGTTAGAACTCGGCACATAGAAGAAGATTATTGCCACCACATTGTTCTTATATATATATATATATATATATATATATATATATATATATATATATATATATATATATATATATATATATATGCTTACGCAAATGTTCCTGTTTTGATTTTCCCTCACGGTCAACAAGTTCACACATTATATATATATATATATATATATATATATATATATATATATATATATATATATATATATATATATATATATATATATGTGTGTGTGTGTGTGTGTGTGTGTGTGTGTCCCCTGATGATGTGATTATTACACAAAAGTGCACTTGAGAACTTATCGTGTTTCATTTTCCCCGTGGACTGATGGTAATATATATATATATATATATATATATATATATATATATATATATATATATATATATATATATATATATATATGCATATTAGCATATGCATAGCACAAGAGCGGACGTCTGTGTGTCGCCACGGCAGCCCATAAACCTCGTAGTATCGTCCTTGTGCGGCGCCAAGCGCTGCGTGTGTGAGCTATGCAGGCATCGTCCCCCCCACTCGCCACCACATGAACCGCCCGCATCTTCATCTCTGCTGTAAATATTCTCCCTCGTCACGATAATCCCAGTTTATGGGACGAATCTACCAAGTGGCGGGCACTTCCCTGGTGGCGCTGTGTTGCCCGGTCGTTTAGTGTAGGCGCCTGTTAACGGCTCCGTTAGCCAGTGGTCATGAGCGATGTGGTAGTATGTTTATTTACTGTTGTTTGTGTGTGTGTGTGTGTGTGTGTGTGTTTGTGCTTCTTAAGGACTGCAGCAGAGTGTTGTCCTTGACTCGTGGACGAGAGGGGCTGTGGCTCCTCCCCCAGTATGACCACATCCCGTCATTTTATTCAGTATTTTTATTGTGATGGAAATTTTATGTGTCGTTTATTCGCTGTGGAATATATCTCTGTCTCTCGTCTTCCTCTCTTTTTCTTTATTTTCTTCTTTGTAGTACATGGTTGTACCTTGGGTGGTGTGTGTGGGTCCTTCACTCGCTTGTGTGGTGTGATGTTTTCGTGAAAGTCTTTGGAAAATTCTTTTCTGCCCTGTTAATGGCCTCTGTATTTTCAGCGAATATTAGTGAAATTGTCCCATGTGTTAGGGTAACTAGTTGAGACCACAAGGTCATTCTCGACTGCCTGCTGGAAGGACACTTTGATATGACGTGCTGGTTGAAGAGTCACCAAGGTGTTTTCGCAGGGAATCACAACAGGTCAGAGATCTTTGGAGCATCAGACGCCCTTTTTAATCGGTTTAGGTCTCAACATCTGAGAGAGAGAGAGAGAGAGAGAGAGAGAGAGAGAGAGAGAGAGAGAGAGAGAGAGAGAGAGCTCTACCTGGGCATCGTCAGAAACTATTAAGAGAGGAGGATAAAGGCCTAGAGGTTGCCGCCTGCACGGGATGGTATACCTCTCGCAGTCGAACTAGAGGACAGGGGTTCGACCGACATGAGAGCACACTTAGAGGCCCCGTTGCCATGTGTTCTTGGCGATTCTGACAACGAGATCCTTCATACCTTCCACCACTTCGGGGGGAGAATAACATGGCGACGATATCGTCATCGTCCAACTGCGAAAGAACCCAGTTCGACGACACCTTCGTCGTCCGCCTGCCTCCGCCTGCGCCTCTCTGGTCGTAATTACGCCCCTGATTGTCCATCACACCCTTCACACTCGACACCATCCCTCCACCCTCCACCGCCACCCCTCCAAATTAAACGCTGTTTGCCAGGATGAAGGCAGCCATTCCCCCCAAATAAAGTGCCTGCTGGGGAAATTAATTAAATCTGTTGGGAGTCGTCGACGGCGTCCCTTCAGTCGGGAGGCAATGACTCTCCTCCCTGACGGAGAGTTATTGAGGCGAGGGTCGTCACCGTCAGGAGGAGGAGGAGGAGGAAGGAGGCCTTCTTCGTCGTGCCTCCACGTGCCCATCTTTTTCCCAGTGATTCTCGGACGCCGCTCTTCACTCGCGCCCCAGGACGTCGCAACGAAGATGGTGGTGGTGGAGGACTGACTCCGACTCCCGCCTTGTTCCTCAGGGGCCACTACCACCAACCCCGCCCTCAAACCCGGCTGTTGATGGCCCACCCCCAACTGGGCTGTTGATGGGCCCACCCCAACTGGGCTTCTAATGGCCTTGGCTCGAATTTAGGCCAGTTGTAAACATCTGTTACCGGGGACCCTCCTCGGCTAACGGCCATCTTATTCCCTAGAGGATGAAGCCGTCTGTCTAGCTGGAAAGGTAGGAGGAGGAGGAGGAGAGGGAATTAAAATCCTCTAGGGGGATAGCCCTAGACTCATCGTGTTTGTGGTCTCACCGCTGGTGAAGAGTGGCCTCCAGCGAGGCCCCATGTCGTCCTCTGTTGACGAGAGTACGAGTCTCTTCGAGAGAACTTCCCAACTCCGAAAAGAAGTCCCATCATTTCCCTGCTTCTGGAATGAGCGCAACATTTCCAGGAGTGCCTGGAAAAAGGGGCCCTTGAAGTTATCTAGCACCAGGACCCTCTCGGGCAAAGGGGGGAGTCGCGTTAGGCATTTATAGAATGGCCCAATAAATGAAACTCCAGTCACTGGAAATTTCAAAACATTTCTAGAATCTCCTGCGCCATTCTGGAATATAGAAAAGAAAACGGGTTGGAGAGACGTTACTCGTTTTCTTAGCTTGAAAGTGTTATTGATAATTTATAATTAGTCTTCAAGCGTAAGCGTTTCACAGTTTGATGTTTCTCCACCAATGTGTAAGTTTCCGACTCTCTCTCTCTCTCTCTCTCTCTCTCTCTCTCTCTCTCTCTCTCTCTCTCTCTCTCTCTCTCTCTCACACACACACACACACACACACACACACACACACCCTCTGTCTGTGGGACTTACCAGTCGTCTTCCCTCCCGACACCACCCCCCCACGCCCCTCTCTCACCACTCTCTCTCACCTGTCTCTCTCCTCCCTCTCCCTCCTCCTCCTCCTCCTCCTCTCACCTGTTGCTGCAGGCGTGAGGGGGGAGGAGGGTGGGACACTGGGGGCGGGGAGGAGCAGCAGGCGAGTCTGGCAAGGATCCGGACGCGTTTCATGCCTCGTCTAGCATTTAGATTAACGCCGGGAGAGGCTTTTTTTTCTTCTTTGCCTTAGTCACCTCTGCCTTATTATATGTCCACCATCTTCAAGCCGACCAGAAAGTGGGTTAGCAGGTCTGACCAGTGGATTAGTGGCTGGAAATCATATGTTTTATACATACGTTCATGAAAATAGAATGTATATAGACTTTTTTTTCATACATATTCGCCATTTCCCACGTCAGATCCCACGTATTCCCTGCGTGTCGTAGAAGGCGACTAAGAGGGGAGGGAGCGGGGGGCTGGAAATCCTCCCCTCTCGTTTTTTTTTTTTTTTTTTAATTTTCCAAAAGAAGGAACAGAAGGGGCCAGGTGAGGATATTCCAAAAAAGGCCCAGTCCTCTGTTGTTCTTAGCGCTACCTTCGCTAACGCGGGAAATGGCGAATAGTTTAAAAGAAAGAAAGAAAAAGAAAGAATATATATATATATATATATATATATATATATATATATATATATATATATATATATATATATATATATAATCTTCTTCCCCCGATATTAAAAGAGAATGAAAAATGTCCACGACTATCCAGGGGGATCAATGGATTTTGCAAGGCAGCGTGAACGGAGCGAAGAAGGAGGAAGGAAAGAGAGAAGAGAGAGAGAGAGAGAGAGAAAGAGAGAGAGAGAGAGAGAGAGAGAGAGAGAGAGAGAGAGAGAGAGAGAGAGGATGCTTCTCATGTAATAACCACCAGACGGAGAGGGACCTCCTCACGTCACTTGCTTTGGTCGCCATCGTCGTCGTAATCGTCGTCTTCGTCGTGCACGTCCGACGGAGGAGGGGGGATGAATTACGATCAACGCGACGTATGCAGTAATAAACGAGTGATGAACGAGCGTGCGTGGTGGTCGGGATGGAGAGAGAGAGAGGAGAGAGAGAGAGAGAGAGAGAGAGAGAGAGAGAGGCAGGCGCGCGCGCGCCCATCAAGAGGTGAGACGGTCCCAGCTGCCCCACTTGGTGAGATTCCAACTTGGGCAGGACAACTGCGAGCCCCCGACCCCGGGGAAGCATATCTCAAGTTGGGCAGGGCGTTGACCCCGGTGAGATGTCTCAAGTTGGGCAGGGAGCCGACCTGAACTCGGTGAGATGTCTCAAGTTGGGACCAGGACGCTGATAGGGGTGAAATGTCCTCAAACATTGGACAGATCGACGACCCAATGAGATATTCCAAGACGTCGACCAGATAAGATATACAGGTATGGGCCGGGCGCCGACCTGTTGAACTTCGGGCAGGTTGCCGACCTGGCGAGATCCCAACTTGGGCCAGGAGAGAGAGGGTACAGTGTTAAGGATCTGCGAAGGATGTCTCCCGCACGGACCACCCTGCGGGATCGTGGGAAACGGCGTTCGCGAATGTAGGAGGAGGGATAGATGAACAAGACGAACGGATGGATTGGTAGGAAGATAATGTTTGGTTTGATATTCCTTCTGTTTCTACATTTGTCACTCCCCTCTCTCTCTCCCTCTCTCTCTCTCTCCCTCTCTCTCTCTCTCTCTCTCTCTCTCTCTCTCTCTCTCTCTCTCTCTCTCTCTCTCTCTCTCTCTCTCTCTCTCTCTCTCGTTTCTGCCTTTCTCAATCTCTCCCGTTGATCACCCTCTCTTCCATTTTCCCCTCTTTCCCCTCTTCCTAATGTTTCCCCTCCTTCCCCTCCCACTCCCCACCCCCCCTCTCTCTCTCTCCCCTCCCTCTCAAGGGAAGTCGTACAGGTCCTGTGGGTGTGGGGGAGGTCCTGTGGGTGTGGGGGAGGTCCCGTGGGTGTGGGGGAGGTCCTGTGGGTGTTATAGGAGCTGTGTGGGTGATCGTGTGTGTGTGGGGGGGTATAGGAGTTATGTGAGGTTGTGTGTGTGTGTGTGTGTGTGTGTGTGTGTGTGTGAGGGTTGTTGTCTGGGTATGTAGGGGGGTGTGTGTGGGGGGTGTGTCTCCCACATTTGGGTGTGGGGGGGGGGGTCGCACCCCCCAGGGTCCTTACCCCCCCCCCCCACCCCACCCCCCACTTTGCTAACAAACGCCTCACGACCAATGAATAAGGCGACCGACCGACCGCCTCCCTCCTCCTCCTCCCTCCAAGCTTATGAACCGCAAGCTTAACGTCTCCTTACAAGGCCCAGCTTAACACCATCCCCCCCGACTAAAACAGACTCTCGGCAGCCCGACTCGTTAAGCTCCCTGGCCGACCACAGGCTCGGCCGACTGCCGCCGACACGTCGTCCGGGAGCCGACTCTGCAGCTGGCGCTCAGCCACTGCAGTGGGAGACGAGAGATGCGCCCTCTGTGTACTGGTCATCCTGGCTAGTAGCCACACACACACACACACACACACACACACACACACACGGGCTGGGGCTGTCGAAATGGCCAATTCAGCTGTGTGTGTGTGTGTGTGTGTGTGTGTGTGTGTGTGTGTGTGTGTGTGTGATGTAGCAGTAACAGTAGCATTAGCAGTCGCTGCAGCAGTAAGAGATGCAGTCGGTACTGCAGGCTTAGCGCGGGCGTAGGCGCCGGCGTTGGGGTGTTGGAGAATGTGAGGTGGTGTTGGAGGGAGTGTGAGGGTGTTGTTGGAGATGGCAGGGAGGAGTGCTGGGGGGACGGACTTACGAGTTAGTGAAGTCTACTTTTATAAGTGTACTTCTTCGAGCTTAATATAAAAAATGGCTTTATGAATGATAGTGGTGGTGGTGGAGGAATTGTGGTAGGTGGTGGTGGTGGTGGATGAATGGTGGTAGATGGTGAGGATGGTGGATGAATGGTGGTAGATGGTGAGGATGGTGGAGGAATGGTGGTAGATGATGGGGGTGGTGGAGGAATGATGGTAGATGGTGGGGGTGGTGGAGGAATGGTGGTAGATGGTGGTGGTGGTGGAGGAATGGTGGTAGATGGTAGTGGTGGTGGTGGAATGGTGGTAGGTAGTGGTGGTGGTGGAGGAACGGTGGTAGATTGGGTGGTCATTTCAGTGTCACCTCGCCCGCGCTCCCATGCTAACAACGTCCGCTCTAATGGCCTGGTTCTGTGTACACCAAGTCTATCATGGCAAAGATATTGACAGCAAGGATACTTTTCCCTATTAACGGTCACAGTCTGGTTGTTAGGTTGTTAGTGTGTGTGTGTGTGTGTGTGTGTGTGTGTGTGTGTGTGTGTGAAGTGTTCCCGGACTCCGCCTGCATGTGGTCGGCCCGTCGGGAGCTTCCCGTTCTCAGTAAGCCTTACCCTGCTCCGGCGTGGAGCGCAGCTAAGCTTCGACGGTGCAGGAGCCCCATGAAAGGGATCCTAGCATTATATATATATATATATATAATATATATATATATATATATATATATATATATATTATATATATATTTTTTTTTTTTTTTTTTTCAAACTATTTGCCATTTCCCGCGTTAGCGAGTAGCGTTAAGAACAGAGGACTGGGCCTTTGGGGGAATATCCTCACCTGGCCCCCTTCTCTGTTCCTTCTTTTGGAAAAAAAAAAAAAAAAAATATATATATATATATATATATATATATATATATATATATATATATATATATATATATATATTATATATATATATATATATATATGCGTTCATTGGCAGGTTTCTGATAATCTTAGGATGGCCATGTGGGAGAGCTCACACACACATATAGCAATACAAACAGTGGCGCGTGTCTGTGTATAATACAATACCCGACTCGCTAATACAGTATTGACTCGGATGTATTTGTCCGCAGACGCATCTAAATTGCGCCGCAGTTTAGAATGCAGTAAACAGCCTCCGCTCTAAACAGACACACACAAGGGCCCCCCCCCCCTCACTGTAACGGAAGCCGGTTTAAGAGTTCGTCATTATCCGGTTGACCGGGGTCTTTCCCAGCTCTTCCGAAGACTGTTAAATGTGTTCATCAGTAAACTAGAAATTGTATGGCGGAGAGGTGGATGCAGTTTTCATTTACGATCGTCGCATTATTTCCCCGTCGTGGATTCTGGCAGAGTTTTTTTTTTTTTTCAAAAAATATGAGATGATTTTGAGGGCTGATGAAACCAGGTATGTAGGCCAGTTATGACCGGAGTATACTCCTTAAACACGACTTTACGACGACCCTTGAGTACAGTGGTACGACCCTTGCTCACGACGATGCGACCCTTGAGCACGATGGTACGTTCCTTGGGCACAGGGTACGACCCTTTGGCACGACGGTACAACCCTTGAGCACGACGGTACGGCCCTTGAGCACGATGTTACAACCCTTGAGTTTTAACAGTAGTTCCCTTGAGCACGACGGTACGACCCCTGAGCACAACAATAGTTCCCTTGAGCACGACGGTACGACCCTTGAGCACAACAGTGGGACCCTTGAGCGCAACAGTACGACCCCTTGAGCACGACAATGCGACCCCCTTCAGCACAAGAATACGACCTTTGAGCGCGACAACAGTTCCCCTTGAGCACGACGGTACGACCTTTGGTGTTGTAGTACAACAGGAGCGGGGAAGGGGATCCTGGCTCTTGAAAATTGCGCCCCAGACACAAAGGAAGATGATGGAACCAGATGCAGAAAAAAAGAAAATGTGTGTACGAACAGTCGTGTCTGTTGCCTTAAGGTGTGTAATCAGTGAGTGAAGAAAAACGTGAATATATGTATATAAACATTTGTGTTCATTCACAGTACACTGAAGAATGACACTGTGGAAACTTGCAGTACACTGAAATATGACACTGAGGAAACTTGCAGTACACTGAAGAATGACACTGAGAAACCTGCAGTCCACTGGAGAATGACACATAGTAGATTTTACATTACCACTGAGAGTCACCTTTCATTACGCAACAGAATTACATTGAATGAATTTGCAGTACGCAAAGAGGAATTACTTTGGGTCAGTTTACACGACACACCAACCTTAACAATACGAAAATTACATTGAGTACATCTACAGTACATGAAGATGACATTGATTACATTCACAGTACTCGAGAGAATTACATTGAATGGATTTACAAACCGTGCGATGTGAATGCCTTTGCAGTACAAGGAGGTTACATTAAATGTATCTACAGTACTTAAGAATACTGTAATTACATTTACAGCATCAAAGGAGCAAAAGGATTACCTTTTGTCGTTCATCAGGGAATATGTAGAGTACATGTACTGCACATAATATGTAGAGTACATGTACTGCACATAATATGTAGCGTACATGTACTGCACATAATGTGTAGAGTACATGTACTGCACATAATATGTAGAGTACATGTACTGCACATAATGTGTAGAGTACATGTACTGCACATAATATGTAGAGTACATGTACTGCACATAATATGTAGCGTACATGTACAGCACATTATTATATTGAATTCGGGTCTGACACGTTAAATACGCCCTGAATATATCGTCTTTGCAAAATGAATAAACCAATTACTTCTACAGCATGAAGAACATACGCAGGAATAGATCTACAAAGCAAAAAGAATAAATTGATACAATTACACTACATAAAAATACACGTTGAATGCATTTACCTTTTTTCTTTTAGACAAAAGAAAACGGTACGTTTTTTGAGACGTACGAAGCACAACCAACCCCCTTCCCATTTTCTGTGCCACACAGCGGTTCGAACCCTTAAACTTGGTTCTTCTCTCTGACATTTCTCTTCCTTCCCATATATTCCCAGTTCACCTCCCGCCATCCTCTCATCATCTCCTCCCCTTCCCCCACGCCTTCTTCTTCTTCTTCCTCCTTCACTTTCTCCACTTCCTCACGCCCTTCCCTGCCCCCCCTCACCACGCCCATCCGTGGCCTCCTCCTCACCCTCACCACGCCTTCCCTCCCCACCACCCTCACTGTACACTGTCGACCTCCCCGTCGTAAGAGACCGACGAGCATGGTCGATATCGATCCGGGCTCAGTACGAAAGGTCACTTCGACTCTCTCTCTCTCTTTCTCTCTCTCTCCATCCTCCCATGTCAGCGGCCACCACCAGCGCCCGCCCCAACCACCCTTGGTATTAGATTGGCACCGCGTCGTACCGTCCGCTGGGTGAAGGAACAACACAGGTACACTGTGTGTGTGTGTGTGTGGAGTGACGTGTGTACGTACGTGCCATTCGTGTGCGTGAGGGGAAATACACGACATGAGTAGGTTGTTCACGTGGCCGGAAGATTTGGAAGCTCGTTCGCTTTTCCTTGTTGCATTTGTCAGGGAGTCGTTCATAATCTCATTTTCACAAAATATAAGTGTTTGTAGGTATATATATATATATATTATACTTTGTCGCTGTCTCCCGCGTTAGCGAGGTAGCGCAAGGAAACAGACTAAGAATGGCCCAACCCACCCCCATACACATGTATATACATACACGTCCACACACGCACATATACATACCTATACATTTCAACGTATACATATGTATACATACACAGACATATACATATATACACATGTATATATATATATATATATATATATATATATATATATATATATATCTTTTCTTTCATACTATTCGCCATTTCCCGCATTAGCGAGGTAGCGTTAAGAACAGAGGACTGGGCCTTAGAGGGTATATCCTCACCTGGCCCCCTTCTCTGTTCCTTCTTTTGGAAAAAAAAAAAAAAAAAAAAAAAGAGAGGGGAGGATTTCCAGCCACCCACTCCCTCCCCTTTTAGTCGCCTTCTACGACACGCAGGGAATACGTGGGAAGTATTCTTTCTCCCCTATCCCCAGGGATAATATATATATATATATATATATATATATATATATATATATATATATATATATACATTAGCCTAAGCCAGGTACCCATTTCATCCACCAAACCCGAGGGATGGTTGAACAGCTGGGTCGACTGTGGACCGACTGCCGCAACCGCGGTTCTTCCAACCCCCACGCTCGACATGTCGTTGACACCAGAGGTCTGGCCTCCGTCGACGGCCTGGGTGTTGTGTTGCGTCGGTCAGTCAGTCAGTGTTGTTGTCTTATTTTTAGGCAAGCCTCCCAGGTTGTAGTGCTGATCGTCTGATTATCAGCGACAGTTCGTGCATCGTCTCCCTATTAGTTAGAGTCCGGAAAAGTCCCGCCCTCGCGTGCGTGTGTGTCTGTGTGTGTGTGTGTGTGTGTGTGTGTCTCCAGACCACAGCAGGAGAACCCGGGGTCTGCCGTGCCCCCGCCCGTCAAGATGGCTGATAAGGACCTGATTAATGCCTCTCATTTCCATACCCTTCGAAAACTACCTCTCCCTTCCTCCTCCTCCTCCTCCTCCTCCTCCTCCCCTCCTCCATACAAATGCATTTTGGTCGGTCTTCGGAATGGGCTGTCAATCAACAGATCTCAGGAAACCTTTTATTACAGAGCGCCGTCACTTGAAATACGAACGGTACAGGGTTCTCCATGGACTTGTAATAGCTGGGTTCATGAGCGATACGCATCTGGAGGTTGGTTTCATGGTCGTGTGTGTGTGTGTGTTGCCTCTCTCTCTCTCTCTCTCTCTCTCTCTCTCTCTCTCTCTCTCTCTCTCTCTCTCTCTCTCTCTCTCTCTCTCTGTATATCTATATCTCCTTCGGACGTGTTGGGTGTCCTCGCCTTGCTCTTTACATACCGTCGTACAAGTGACCGTTGGACGTATACTTCGATCGTCTTCGTATAAGGTTGTTTTCGTTGATTATGTTAACTACGTATGTATGTGCGTGTGTGTGTGTGTGTGTGTGTGTGTGTGTGTGTGTGTGTGTGTGTGTGTGTGTGTGTGTAGGTTTTCTAACTAGCTTTCTCTGTTGTTAACGAAGGGAAAGAGGAGGATGAGTAGATAGTTTAGGGAAAGGTAAATGAGAGAGTCTTTGTTCATTACTGTGATACAAGACGTTATGTTTACCATCCACTGAGTGGAGTCAGGAAGGATGGTGGAGATTGGAAGAAATGGAATAACCTCCTATTCTCATATTCCCGTTTCATCCAGCATAAACCAACACCTCCATTAAGAGAACCCGAGAGCTAAAATTAGTCCTTCTAATTTTGTGACCCGCGCGCTGGACGGTTCGATGTCGCTTTGGCCGGAGCCAGAACGGTAATGCGAGGCAGTGTCTCTGTCGTGACTCACTTGCTCCCGTACCCTTCCATCGGACGGGTGAAGTAGCACCTGGAATGAAAGAAAGATTAAATGATAATGCCTCAATCTCGAGGCAAGATAGCGCTGAAGAATGGTGACTGAAAACATGGTGAGTTTGATGTGCTTAAAGCATTACCCATCCATGGTCCTCCTCACATGATTGTGTGTGTGGGAGGGTTGTGTTTGAGTGCTGAGGGAAGATCTTTTGTAAGATAACAAGACTTGGACTCATGGTGCCGCCTCCTGCTGCCTCCTCCCCAGGGTCCAAAAACTTTTCCTCAGTTCCCTCATGTCTCTCGTGTCACTGTGTCAACCTTGGTGTTGATTGATCGATGGTTGGGTGGCAGGACCTTCCAAGCTGAGGGTACTTCGTTTGTATGTCTGTTACAGCTACGGCCGGTCTTTAGGGGGAGGAAAAGAAAGGGAGAATGCATTGAGATCAGACGGGATGATTGGCGATATACACATGTGAAACTACAGAAAATGGACTGTGGAATATATACGTGACACTTCTGAGACTGATGAAAGCTTGACGAAGAAGAAGAAGAAGAAGAAGAAGAGGAGGAGGAGGAGCATGGTGACAAATTAGTATCTCGTTAATCCATCACGAAGATGAAGAATACACCGCTAACGGAGAACGAAAGATAATGATATAGAAGCAGAGAGAAAAAACCTAATAAAGATGAATATCTGAAGAGGGTGGCCACTAGGGAGTCACAAGGAATTTATTTCCGAGTGCACTTGGTTATGAGGTAAGTCCACTTCGTCTTGACCTCAACGAGAGAGAAAGTGAGACATGTCCGAGCGTAGGAACTTCGTAGCTCTTCATCTGTCAACGCCTAGACTTGCAGGTGGGAACGGCAGAGCTCTTCGATAGTATCTGGATCTTCGAAATGGAAAGACCCTTTCCTCGTTGAAGGAGGCTCTAGATGTAAGGGGAATACCTGTGGAGCTGGTGGTGCAAGACGTACCTCAGTGCGGCAGTTGAGGCCTTCGTCTTCGTAGGTCTTGTTGCTCGAACTCACAGCGGAGATCTGCAGGAGCGCGTTGAAGGAGAGAGAGAGGGAGTGAGGGAGGGAAGCCTCGTCCAAAAAAAATGCCTTCGGAGGAGAACTGTATTTGTCATGACCCTACGTGTGTGTGTGTGTGTGTGTGTGTGGGTGGGTGGGTGGGTGTGGAGAGCGGGATGTGCACTGAGCATCAGAGGTTCTGATGAAATATTTCTGTAAGGATGTACCCGGCGGAGGCCAGCGGCGCTGCTGATTTGGTCCAGTGTTCTCTCACAGTAATCTTCTAATCACGATGACGTGACTTATTTTGGAGGGCGGCAGACGGTACGACCCTTTTGAGCACGAGGGTACGACCCCTTGAGCACGTGGGTACGACCCCTTGAGCACGTGGGTACGACCCCTTGAGCACGAGGGTACGACCCCTCGAGCACGAGGGTACGACCCCTTGAGCACGTGGGTACGACCCCTTGAGCACGAGGGTACGACCCCTCGAGCACGAGGGGACGACCCCTCGAGCACGAGGGGACGACCCTTTGAGCACGACGGTACGACCCCTTGAGCACGACGGTACGACCCCTTGAGCACGAGGGTACGACCCTTTGAGCACGACGGTACGACCCCTTGAGCACGAGGGTACGACCTTTGGGTTGTCCTCTGGTCAGGTCCTTAAGGGGTTGAATTAGAGGTCAGGCCATCATACCCAAAGGGTCGTATCGACGTGTATGAGGATCGTAACCGTCGTGCTCAAAGATCGCTCCGTCATGTTCAAGGATCGTACCGTCGTGTTCAAAGATCGCTCCGTCATGTTCAAGGATCGTACCGTCGTGTTCAAGGGCTGGGTCGCCGTGTTCAAGGGTCGCACCGTCGTATCCATAGGATTGAAGACATCAACGTGGCTCCAACGGAGAAAGAAGAAAATAAAAAGAAATATTTCACATCATGATTTTTTTTTTCTCTCTCTCTATAGTTGTTGCAGGACGTGTTGTGTTATTGCGGCCTTCCGTGCGTGCCTGCCTGCTTGCCAGCCTGCCTGCCTGCGCAGGCCAGATATACCCGACCACAACTGATGTATCGGTATCGGTGGGGAGGCTCCTGAAGGCTGGCCCAAGCCTGGAGCACCGATGATGGAGGGGGAGGGAGGTTACCATGATGGATCATGGCAGAGGGTGTTTGTCGAAACGACAGGAGACAAATTGCACAATTAAGGAATGCGGGGAGGAGAGGGGGGGGGGGGAAGATCGGCGGGTGTGTGTGTGTGTGTGTGTGTGTGTGTGTGTGTGTGTGTGTGTATGTTGGAGGTGGGGGAAGGGGAGGACCTCAACCACCGCCGCTCCTCTTCTTCCCATGGAGAGCACGACGGTACGACCCTGGAGCACAGCGGCACGACCGTCGCGACCCCGTTGAGCACGACCATTGAACACGACGGCGGTACGACCCCCCCCCTTTTTGAGCACGGCGGCCACGACCCCTTGGGCGCGCGCGGTGGCACGATCATTGATCAACGACGTTACGACCTTTTGAGTAATGGTGGCATGACCTTTGGTTCTGATCCTTTAAAGGGTTAGGTCAAAGGCTTGACGTCATTCACCCCCCCTGAGCGTCTTTATCCTCCAGGGTTGACCAGCGAACTGTTCCCACCCACGAAGTGCGTCTCGACAGACAGGAGAGGGCCAATGGTTTTAAGAACTTGAGAGCCAATCACCTGACGATGAGCTTGTCTCGACTGTCGTGAGGTGATTACGACCATCTTGCCTCCTCAGGCCCTGTGGTCTAGTGTTGTGTCACGTCGAGGCCAAGAGCACACGATACGTTGCTGAGGATGTGTGGCTCGTTACGCCTCGCTGGTGAGGAAGATTACGAAGAACTCGAGAGAGAGAGAGAGAGAGAGAGAGAGAGAGAGAGAGAGAGAGAGAGAGAGAGGGTGCGGGGGGGATCTGAGGATGATGGCCGAAAGTAGCTGTAGAGGAAGGGCCTCAGGAAATACTATACATATATATATATACGCAGCTGACGCAGTCTTCGCCCTACGCGAGGAATGAGTCGAGCGTATCCATTTGGTATTCCATTTCGAAAAGTCAACAACTCCCACGCGAGTTCTTAAAGTTTGTACATTGGAAATTGAAACGTTTATGGAGAAAAGTCATGAGACGCGTTGAAACGTTTATTGGAAACGTTTACAGATCCGTCTAGTACGGTGCTGTTCGTAAGTCTGTCTCACATCAAACACCCTCACTGGATTTATTACGTCAGGTACCCCATACCCACCCGGCCCTCTGTCTGCGCCCTCAAGTTCCCTACACACACCTGGCATTCTACGCCCTCTGCACCCCAAGCCCACAGTGTTGTATAGCCCTTTGTATCCAGGACACAGTTACACCTTTTTTCATTCAACGATCTAGCTTACTACACAGTACACTAGACCACGTCCACTGTACGTACTTCAACACCCTCCTGACCACCGCTACTCTCTCTCTCTCTCACCTCTGAACTTGATTCCAGCCGCCCTTCTTCCACACTCCCCCCTCTGCATCTTGTGATTGAATCCCCTTTAAGACCCATTAGCCAATTGTGTGCCTTAGCCTCCTGTACCGTCAAGTCCCCTTGCACATAACCCTCCTTGCAGAACACCCCCGTACACATGATGACCTCTCGAGGAGCCACTCGTGTATCCCCTACGTTCGTCAGAACCTCACAGTCCCGTAATGTCTCCGAGCGCGCCATATCACCACGAAGCTGGGCCTGGCCACACCGCCCCCGCGTTTTGCTCCCGCGTCAACAAGATGGTCCGTTCTATTTGCTGAGGAGAGAACCCCGGAGAAGACGTTTTCGTTCGTGCTCCCTGTCGAGGGCGTGCAAGATAAAGAGATGTTACTGTATCTTCGTTCCTTCGTCATCTGGTTCCTCATAACCCAGGAGGTGTGGGGTTCGTCAGGAGTCGAGCTTTGGTGCCCCCCTGCTGCTGGGGACCTCGGCACCGGGCGGACGCTTACGCTACGGGGTTCTGGGCTTTGATGAATTTACTTTGCCTAGGAGGCAGGAGTAGAGAAACACCGTTGGCTTTACCTTAACTCTAGGTGAAAATTGTTTTTAGTAGTAGAAGTAGTAGTAGTAGTAGTAGTAGTAGTAGTAGTAGTAGTAGTAGTTGCAGTAGTTGTAGTAGTATCATCATTAGGAAACCCCAGGACCACCTTCTTCAGGAGCTCCTGAAAGCTCAGTGGCTGCCCCACAGTCAGTCGTAAAAGTTGAACTCCCGTGAAGGGAGAAGGCCCCCGACGCGAGTGCGTTCCCAGTGATACAGCCTCATCAAAGGTGACGTTTGAACGAAGCCAGAAACCCCCGTTGTAGATAGAATCCACAGTTATACTGAAGCCATATTTCTTACAGGCTGAACCAGATGGGTCTTTTTAAGAAGAGGTAGAGTCATGTGATAACACGAATAGTCATAAGATTTTTAGTGGTTTGGAGGCGGGCCCTGAACATGCTGGAGGGTGCGAGGCCTGCACGGGATAGAGTGAATTGGAGCGATGTGGTATACGGGTGGCGACGTGCTGTGAACTTACAAAGTCACAAAAGACATAAGATTAGAGATAATACATATTGTACATACAGTTCTTTGCAGAAATCACAAAAGTCATAAGGTTAAAGATATTAGCATATCGTACATACAGTTTCATACAGAACTTTTAATTTTTGTATTTCTCTTCCAGGTAAGTACCGGTGCCCCTCATGTTGAGCCAGGTTAAGGTCGGTTGGTTGACGGGCCGTACACCATACCTTCTTTCATCCATTTTGGAGAGGCGTGAGTAATTTATTTATTTATTTATTCATTTATTTATTTATTTCCAATATGGTGGTTAGTGAAGAGGAAGGCGAGTTGAGACAGGATAAGGGATAGTTTGAAATGGAAGGGAAGATTTTATGCGTGCAGTTGATTTGCTGGAAGCTTTTATCTCTCTCTCTCTCTCTCTCTCTCTCTCTCTCTCTCTCTCTCTCTCTCTCTCTCTCTCTCTCTCTCTCTCTCTCTCTCTCCCAACTATGAACAGGGCACACGTGAACTGGCTCTAACCCCACCGCCAACACCACCGCCACAGTCCCACTCACTTGTGGACAAGGTTTTTTTTGAAGATGTTACTTAAAACATTTGGCTGGAGTTCGTGCGAGACATAGTACTTCCAGAGATTTGGTTGATCCAGTACATCTTATGGTGGTTATAAGCTGCTATATGGTGGTTATAAGCTGCTATAGGTTTAAATCTAAACCACGTACTCAGAAACCTTTGCTACCATATATTCAGGAACGTTTGCTACCATGTGTTCAGGAACGTTTGCTACCATGTCTTCAGGAACTTTTGCTACCATATATTCTGGAACGTTTGCTACCACATATTCAGGAACGTTTGCTACCATATATTCAGGAACGTTTGCTACCATGTCTTCAGGAACTTTTGCTACCATATATTCTGGAACGTTTGCTGCCATATATTCAGGAACGTTTGCTACCACATATTCAGGAACGTTTGCTGTTATATAGTTAGGAACGTTTGCTACCATATATTCAGGAACGTTCGCTATACATTTATTATAATATTCTCTACTGAAACTAGTACTGCAGAGATGTTCCCAAAACACAATTTATCAGCGGATATTAAGCCTGCAGGTTGATACGCGTTCCATTTCGAGAACGTGTGTCGGAGGAACGGTTCATCGTTCATCCTCCACGTCCTGGACTTTGCTGCTGGCGTCTCTAACGCTAAGTTTAACCCAAATGATGGATTGATTTCGTTTTCTCCCCATGGTGTCTCCTGTCTCTCATCGAGCGTAAAATATACGAGGGTGTGTGTGTTGTTGTTGAAGCCTCTTGTGTGTGTGTGTGTGTGTGTGTGTGGGTAAGGGGGAGCACATCACAGCCCGCTTATATCAAGTGTTGTGCTGCTGCTGTGTGGGAATGATTCACGGGTCCTTTTGTGGCGAAGCCTTGACGAAGGAATGATGGCCCCCTCCTTCCCATCGCCGTCCCACATGTGGACCCCAGCATAGGATCCTACCTACTCCTGTCCCTTTACCATCCCACGTACCACCGTCTCATTATCACTCCACGGTATCTCACTCACTTTCCTCCCATCACCATCCCAATATGAGGACCCTGCATGTCCCTTTCTCATTCCCATCCCACTGAAGCAACCCACGACCCTTCTTAGCTGCCCACCTCCAGGTGATGAATAGATGATGCTGATGCACCGGCTCCTCCCTGAACCACTGTGGCAGATGGGTTCTGGTAACGTCCATCCCTCAATGAGACCCCGTGTTCGCATCCCTCTCGTTAATGACAATTGATTGTCATTTATTCATAGTCTTTTTTTTTTCTCCCCCACTGTCGTGTCTGTTCACGTAACAGCGTGTGTGTTCGTATCTCATCGCACTGACGCACGCACCCTCGTCTCACTCGTCTACTGGTCAAGAAATTCAAGAGATAGGGCCCCTCCCCTACCCCACCATCCCATTACCCTCCATCCCATCACTCCCCTTCCATTGCCCTAGGGCCGTCTCATCAGTTCCCTCACAGTGCACTCCAGCTCGTCAATTTCCCTTCCTAGAGCATGTCATCCCATCATCTCCTGCCTCCGCCAAGCTTAAGACTCTCCTGGTATCTTGCGTCCGTGTGAATATATATATATATATATATATATATATATATATATATATATATATATATATACAAACCTCGGTGCATCTTTGTACCCCGAGACCAGCACTAGGCGTCCTTAATGAGGGCATATGTCCCGTCTTGTCTCCTTCCTCCCGCGTCCAGCGCGTGGCGGACGTTCAGTATTTCAGACCCCCAGGTCATGTTTGGCCACTTAAGGGTGATGCAAGGGGGGGGTCCGCTGTGGGCCATAGAGACACTCCTCCTGGAGCGTAGTGTTCCTCTCCTTCCTCTCCCTCCGTCCTTCCCTCTTTTCTTTTCATCTGAGGTTCTTGTATGTTCGTGCATCCGCCGTGGCTCAGTATGGCACTGCGGTGGTGGAGCTGTTCGTGGTGGTGCTGGAAGAGAGAGATATCTCCCTCCTTCCCCCACCGTCCCAGAACAACATGTCAGCAGGATTGTCCGACCTCTCTCTCTCCTTTTGGGTAGTGATTTGATCGATGGGCAACCGTGCCTTGCACTGTGGGGGCTCCTGGGTGTGCGTCTCTTCGTTGTGTATCAACTGACTTATATTTCTTTCTTGTCCTCCCTGATGATGTGATATTACCACGAAAGTGCACTTGGGAACTTATCGTGTTTCAATTTCCCCGTGGACTCACAGGAATATATATATATATATATATATATATATATATATATATATATATATATATATATATATATATATATATATATATATATATATATATATATCTGCTTATTCTACATATATCAGTTTCTTACTGATAAGTGTTGAATTAGCACTCATATCCCATTGAAATTATTTGAGATATCGCATGCCTACAGACAGACAGACACACACACACACACACACACACACACACACACACACACACACACACACACAGTTTCATTCCCAGGACCACCTCCAGAGACTGTGGGTAATCTCCCAGTATAAACAAAAACTTGGCCCTTGATAACCTCCCATTATCCCTGGCGCTCCCTGGATAGCAGGTGGTAATCTGTGGTACGAGACACGCCCTCCCCCCACTCAACACAATCACCCCCTCCTCAACCACACACACACACACACACACACACACCTCTTCAACGCTTCCTTGGCCTTCCAAGCGACGTCGGCTTGGCCTGGTGTCCACTGGGCAGAGTGTGCTGGTGGCTATATGGTTTTTCGAGTCGCCCTTTTTTTTCCCCCCTTTTTCTCCTCGAAGGATCACACGCTCGCTCGTCGTCTGAGTAGTAGTAGTATTAGTAGTGGTGGTAGTTCTGATTGTTGTAGTTCTAGTAATTGTTGTAGTCTTAGTGGTATAAGTTTTGGTAGCAGGCGCAGTAGCTAGTATTTGTTGAAGACAGTTTGGTAGTGTAGTAGGAGCAGGAACGGAAATGACAGTAGAAGTAGTAGTATTATAAGTGTTAGTCTAGTAGTAGTAGTAGTAGTAGCAGTAGTAGTAGTAGTAGTAGTAGTACTGACTGGTAGTTAAGGCCAGACTTGGAGAAGGTGAGAATAGCAAGAGAAACGGATCAACAAGAACAGAGGAAGCTCTTTTTTGTTTGTTTGTTTTTTTCCTCTAAATAGACGAATGAAAATGGAGAGGCAACCTGTGGATGATGATGGGGGAGGGAGAGGATGAAGAGAGAGAGATGGATTAAGCAAGAATGATGATGGGGCAGGTGATGCTGGTGGCGATGATGAGGGGGGGGGGGGGGAACAAGGAAGATAATGAGATGAAGGTAATGATGGAAAATTGCCCTTGAAGATTGAGAGAGAGAGAGAGAGAGAGAGAGAGAGAGAGAGAGAGCCGAGGAGTGATGGAGATGATGATGATGATGGTGATGGGAGGACTTGATATGTATATCTTTGGTGCAAGAGATGATGGCGATGGAAGGGTCCATTCTGAAGATAAAAGGTGTGTGTGCGTGATATGTTTATATATAGTACTTGCTGTGGACCATCATCATCATCTTTATCCCCACTAGTGCCAGCTAGTAACCTGGGGTCTTCCGGGGAGGGAAGGGGAAGGGGAACCGTTCGTTGTCGCAGACTGACTGACTGACTCAAGTCATGTGACCACCGTCTTGTGTTAGGTAGTCGAGCACGTAACACAGGGATTTAGATTCGTGCCAGCCAGAAGCTCTTAGGCTGGGGGCAATCTCCTATGCGACACTTGGGGGAGGAGGGAAAAGGAAAAGGTGAAGACTGTTATCCAAAAAGTCCCCCCTTGTAAAAACCCGGTTTGGCCTTAGACGCGTTGTTTTAGTTTTTCTGCAAACCTCTCTTGTCATTCGCTCCCACAAAGTATTTATTTTTTCCATGCGGGGGAAAAAAAAAAAACTATATATATAAAAAATCTTTGAATGGCCATTAGGCTTCGGGGTTTCAGGAAATTCCACCAGTTGGAGAGAACCTTTTACTTGCCCCTCGTACAATACATCGGGTCGAGGTGTCCAGCACCGTATCTACACATTCTGTTCGTGTTTTTTCTCCTACGCCTCTGGCCTAACCTGACCTCTCAAACCCTTTTTTTTTTTCCCCTGTTTCCTTAGTGTGGTGTTATCTACACTCTATCCTAGGATGCGTATAGAGTACTACTGACAGAGTAGACAGAGTAGATAGCTCCTCCCACCTCACAAAACAACTACAGGGAGTCGTGCGTCCCCTGGAGGATTGGGAATCCAGACGAAGATACGAAGACACACACACACACACACACACACACACACACACACACACACACACACACGCCTTGACGACTGACCGGCAAACCTTCTCTCTCTCTCTCTCTCTCTCTCTCTCTCTCTCTCTCTCTCTCTCTCTCTCTCTCTCTCTCTCTCTCTCTAGTGAGAACTTTGCACTAAAGTCCAGCGCACAAGGATCACTTTCAGCAGTGATCGAAAAATCTAGACCCGACGGTCACTTATTCTAGCGTCCGTTCCCTCCTTCCTCCCCCTCTCTCCCTCCCCCCCCCCCTCTCCCATAGCCAGGCAGTACGTTTTACAGCCCCCCTCCCCTCCCCATCCCCATCCCTTCTCCCCCCGGGCGCAACAGATTTCAACTCCTAACCTTATTTAATTGTCCCCCCTCTCTCACCCCACTTCGCGCGTTTTCCTAGTAGCTATAAATTTCGCCATTTCCAGTGTGCGGTCTAAACACATCCCTCCTCCTCCTCCTCCTCCTGCTCCTCCTCCTCCTACTCCTCCTCCTCCTCCTCCTCCTCCTCCTCCTACTCCTCCTCCTCCTCCTCCTCCTCCTCCTCCTCCCACAATCCCCCAGTGTGAGACGACTTAAAACAAGTGTGCGTTTGTTTCATCGTACAGTTGAGGCGCATTGATCATCGTCTGTTTGGATTTTTGGTTGTTGTTTTCTTTTTTGTTGCTGTGATGAGAGAGAGAGAGAGAGAGAGAGAGAGGTGTGGTTGGCGGAGATCCTTGAGGGTCACGATCGTAGTACTTCTTGTGGTGTGAGGAGGAGGAGGGAGGGAAGGAGGTGGTGGTCGGTCGTGCAGGAGAGGAGGGAGGGTCGAGTGAGGATAGCTGTGGGGAGGTTGGGTAGGTGGAGTCATGTTGGGAGGGGGGGAGGAAGAAAGTGCGAGTGGGGAGTTTAGCCAGTGAGATGTATATCAACTGACTGTTATGTTTCTCTCTTGTGTCTCCCTTGATGATGTGATTATTACACAAAAGTGCACTCGGGAACTTTTCGTGTTTCATTTTCCCCGTGGACTCAGGAATATATATATATATATATATATATATATATATATATATATATATATATATATATATATATATATATATATATATATATATGGCCTTTAAAAGCCCTTACAGTGCAACCATCGGATGGATCTGAATAAACATTTATACCATCTGACTCTGAAGTCCGGGTTTACTCCGTGGCTCCCTCGGAAAAAAAAAAAGAAATAGCCTTTAACTCAGTGTTTTAAGCCGATTCTGTTGCTTTATAGATGAACTTTACATATATATATATATATATATATATATATATATATATATATATATATATATATAGATATAGATATAGATAGATAGATAGATAGATATAGGTAGATAGATTGATAGATTTGTGGCTTGTACTTATTTCCATACTTTCACCGTTTATTTAGAGAACACTTCGTCATATTTTCTTATTATTTCTTGTCTTATATAAGTTTAAACCAGAAATAGAAAAAAGCAAAACAAAATTGTGTAATTTTTTTCTTTTTTTTTCTGTCTTTTGTTGAATATTTGACACCACCCGGACATCAGCTTGAAAATCCGTGGGGCATTGGCAATGTTTTAAGGGCAACAAGTGACATTTTACTGTATCAAACTTCGAAACGCTTAACTGGTTCGAGATTCGGACAAGAAAAGAGAATCCTTCGTTGTGTTTCCAAACCATTCGTCCGCTCCAGCTTCATCTTCGCCTCACCGTCCTGGTACCGGCGTAACATAAAACCGACATGTTGCGTGTTACCGTAACATTAGAGTTACACGTTCGTGTTAAGCGTAACGTAGAGTAACGCATGCATGTTACCGAGACTCAAAAGGCTTGAAGGAGCGGGCGTTACACACGTGGGAGTTTGACTCCAGATCGACTTGTGTGGCTATTCTCTGTGATTACTGCTTTTATGTTACAGGAGAGAGAGAGAGAGAGAGAGAGAGAGAGAGAGAGAGAGAGAGAGAGAGAGAGAGAGAGGTTTACACTTGTGTTGCCCCGTCACTTATCATTGTATATATATATATATATATGTACCACTTCTTCACCAGTGTGTGTGTGTGTGTGAGAGAGAGAGAGAGAGAGAGAGAGAGAGAGAGAGAGAGAGAGAGAGAGAGGGGGTTTACATTTGTGTTGCCCCGTCACTTAACATTGTGTATATATGCACCACGTCTTCACTACTGTGTGTGAGAGAGAGAGAGATATATAGATAGATAGAGAGAGAGAGAGAGAGAGAGAGAGAGAGAGAGAGAGAGAGAGAGAGAGCATAAAAAGGCATGGAAAGTATCTCGAGACGTGAGATGAGATCTTTAGAAATGATTTAAGTGTGTGTGTGTGTGTGTGTGTGTGTGTGTGTGTGTGTCTTGTCTGAGACGCTCGACACAAATGTAGACGAGACAACGCGAGACCTGTGCGAGAAGGTCTCGGGGTCTCTGTGTGTCTGTGTGTGTGTGGAGGCCCAGCGCGGATCCGACACCTGGGGGAGAGGCGCCCGTCTACCGGGAACCCCCCTGTGGACTCCACAAAGGGACGGCCTGGCAGGGTCCTTGGTTTGGTGAGGGAGAGAGAGAGAGAGAGAGAGAGAGAGAGAGAGAGAGAGAGACAGACGGAGGAGGGAGCAGGGGTTGTGGGGGGGGGTGTGGTCCGGTCGTTTTATTAATAAGCTGTTGTCTCTTTTCCGTCGTGTTGTTTACCTGTGGCCTCTCTCTCTCTCTCTCTCTCTCTCTCTCTCTCTCTCTCTCTCTCTCTCTCTCTCTCTCTCTCTCTCTCTCTCTCTCCGAATGGTCCGTTGGAGCAGTGCTGTGCTCAGGTGGTCCGTTGGAGTGCTGTACTCCAAGTGGTCCGCTGGAGGAACACTGTCCTTTAAGTGGTCTGTTGGAGGAACACTGTCCTTCGAGTGGTCTGTTGGAGCAATGCTCTCCGCCAAATGGTCCGTTGGAGTAATATCCCTCCTCCAAATGGTCCGTTAGAGGGATTTCTCCCTCACAAACGCCGGTAGATTTTGTGGAGATTCAGGGGGTTGTGTGTGTGTGTGTGTGTGTGTGCGCGCGCGCGGGCGCGTGTCTGAAACTTGTATTAGGCGAGTCCGAAAATGTCATCGAGGTGACCTTGCGGTATAGGTCAGAGATCATGGTCCTCTCTCTCTCTCTCTCTCTCTCTCTCTCTCTCTCTCTCTCTCTCTCTCTCTCTCTCTCTCTCTCTCTCTCTCTCTCTCGACGGCTAAACTCGATGACTCGAAAAAAACAGGAAAGAAATTGATAACAATATCTCGGTTCTTCACACATACGTAGGATTCGTGCATACGAAGACGTCATTCGTGCACGAAGACGCCATTCGTGCACGAAGACGCCATTCGTGCACGAAGACGCCATTCGTGCACGAAGACGCCATTCGTGCACGAAGACGCCATTAGTACACGAAGACGTCATTCGTACACGAAGACGTCATTCGTACACGAAGACGCCATTCGTGTACGAAGACGTCATTCGTATACGACGACGTCATTCGTGTACGAAGACGTCATTCGTGTACGAAGACGTCATTCGTAGTTGGTGTAGTGAGATTACCAAGACACAGTAGTTAACGTGCGTAGATACTTAGAGGGAATTGCTCACAGGATGTTTGTGTGTGTGTGTGTGTGTGTGTGTGGATCCAGCCAGGGATGAGGCGTCACGGACGTCGTCACGGCGCGTGATACGCAACGCCCGTCACACCCTGTGACGGGCGGCGCACCATCACCCAGCCTCCCAACACCGCTATAGAAGATGATAGCTGGACCCGTAACCTCCCGTTTTCTGTGCGTTATCCGCCGCTCCCTAAACCATTTACCCAGACCTTCACTAACCATTTATTACTACCAACCTTCTTTTTTTGGGGGGTGGCCATTTTCCTTACGTTCTGGAGCCATTTATGACGCACACACAAAGTTTTTTTTTTATTTCTTTATTTTTACCGTCAGCCATTTGTTATCGACGCTGGAATCATTGTCTTTCGTTCAGGAGGCATTTATTTACGAACGCTCACCCCGTTTTCTCTTTGCGTTCGGAAGCCTTTTATTTCGAATAACTGGAGCCATTCTTCGTACGTTTGGTAGCCATTTAATCCGAATGACTGGAACCATTTTTCTATCATTCGGTAGCCAGCCATTTCTTACCAGTCATAAAACCATTGTCTGTCGTGCAGTGGCCATTTATCACCCAAACTTGAAACCAAGAGCCATTTATAACCAAGACAGGGGCCATTGTCTCACGTTCCGTAGCCATTTGTTACGAGCGTCTTTGCCAAAAAAACCTTTTTCTCGTGCATTTTATGAGCCAGTGGTATCATAGCCCCAACACAGACCCTAACCCATTTATCAGATATACAAATGAAATACCAAAAAAGAAAAAAAATAATAATAATATTTGAAAAAGCAAAAGTTAGAATTGCTTTTTCCGTGGTTTTAATGGGAAACTATGATTCAAATTTCAGGGGTTTCCCCTCCCTCACCACCTTCCTGGTTCGACCTTCTGGGAAGTGCATATTGCTTTCAGTTCTCAGAGGTTGACAGATTCATGGCTTGTGTGTTTGATGTTATTGATATTCACACTCTTTTGTGATTTTGGAAAGTTGTTCTGCTGGATTTATACACACACACACACACACACACACACACACACATATATGTATATATATATATATCATCACACCTTACGTCTTTGTAAGTGCCATCAAAGGTTTTGTAACTTTCTGGAAATCCTGTGGGTTCATACGCATTCCCCCCCTTCTCACGCCATCCCACTGCGTCCCACAGAGTCGCCTCTGCGTAGCACACAAGGCCGAGCGGTAAACCCGGTTTTAGAAAAACCCAGAACATATCATGACGAGAAGAACAGTGGTGGAATAGGCGGTCGTGGACGAGGTCTTGTGTTTTTCTCTGTGTCTCTTAGGAGGATTGCCCTTGTAAGTAAGGGTGTATTCAAGTCGTATTCCCAAGGGTATTTGAGCCTTAGGATTGCCATTGTAAGTAAGGGTGTATTCAAGTCGTATTCCCAAGGGTATTTGAGCCTTAGGATTGCCATTGTAAGTAAGGGTGTATTCAGGTATCATTCCCAATGGTATTTGAGCCTTAGGATTGCCATTGTAAGTAAGGGTGTAAAACCCAATCGTTAAATTCCCCCAAAGGGATTTGAAACCCTTTGGGTTGCCTTGGAAGTAAGGGGGTATTTCAAGTCGATTCCCCCAAGGGGGTTTTTTAAAACCTTAAATTCCAATTTTAATTTGATTAAATTCCCGGGTTTTTCCTTGGATTGTTTAAGTAAGGGTTTTTAATGTAACCCCAAAAATTTTTGGCCTTGGGTTGGAATTTTAAGTAAGGGGGTATTAATGGACCCGGGTTTTTTCCTTGGTTCCTTGGAAAGGGGGTTTTGCGCCCCAAGGGGTTTTACCTTGGATTTTTGTAATTAAGGGGGTTTGTGTACCCGGGTTTTGGTTGGTTGTTGTGTTGGGGGAAACAAGTGTTTGGGTAGAGTTTGGATTTCCTTTTAATAAGGGGGTTTGTGTTTGGGAGAGAGGTTCCTTTTTTGTGGGGATTAATTATTCCCAAGGGTTTTGGTTGGTTGTTGGGGAAATGGGTGTTTGTGTTTGGGAAATTTGGGCCCTTGGTTGTTGGAAAAATTTTTCAATGATTCCCCTATTTTAGTTAGGAAAAAATTTAAGTTGTTTCCAAATCTTTCCCAAGGGTTTTAACCTTAGGGGGCCATTTAATTTAATTTTTTTCCTTTGTTTCCCTTTTCCTTAAATTCCCTTTAATTTTTCAATCGTTTTCCCCAATTTTTCCCCCCCGGTTCCCATTTTTTATTCTCTTTCCCAAATTTCCTTGGGTTCCTTTAATTGTTTCAATTTTTTCCCAAGGGGTTTTCCTTGGGGCCCAAAAAAAACAAGCGATTCCCCGGGATTTTAGTTAGGGTTCCTTTTAAGTGGGTGTTTTCAATCGATTTCCCAAGGGGTTTGGGGCCCCTTGGAGATTTTAATTAATTATTAATCTATTTTCCCCTATTTACCTTTGGGGCCTTTTTTATTCAATCTTTCCCGGGGTTTCCTTAAATTTTCCTTGTAAAGGAAGGGGGGTTTAAGTCCCTAACCCGGGGTTTTTGGGCCGGTTCCTTTTAAGAAAGGGGGCTTTCTGTTTTTTGTTGGGGGGGCGAGAGCGGGGGGTTTTCCCCCCCCTTTTCTTATTCCTCCCCCCCCCCCCCCCGCCCCCCCACACACCACGTACAACCCCAACACCCATACACTACAAAACCAAAAACACACACAAAAAACCAAAAACAAAAAACAGCCCCCCCCCCCCCCTTTTATTTTCGTCCCGTTATGCCCTGTTTCCCCGTAAAAGTCGGGGTCCCTTAAATTTCCCGGGTTTTTAATTTAATTTTCGCTGTCTCGCGACCCCCCCGCTGGTCGTGTGTTTTTGGGGTTTTCTGTCGTGTCGTTTCCCGCGATTACTTGTGTTCGACACGACGGGATGGTGTAGTGGTTAGCGTTATTGACTATGGGTCAAGCACGGGCGGGGCGGGGGCGCAGGAGGTCGGTCCCCGCACGGGTTCGAGTCTTGGGCGAGGCAGTCGGCTCACACCCGAACCCAGGTGTTCATCCTCCTCCCAGGGGCTGGTCAGATTAGTGGGTGCTTGGCTTAGGCTGGTGTGTGTGTGTGTGTGTGTGTGTGTGTGTGTGTGTGTCTGTGTGTGTGTGTGTCCATAGGAGTAAAGACATGGTACGTACGAATATACGAAGTTAAAGTCGGGGAACTGCTAGTGTAAAACTCTCTCACTGTAACACATAATTTGTCATTATAAATAGTAATCACACATACACACACACACACACACACACACACACACACACACACACACACGCACACGCACACTCCACCACGTCTTCTCTCTCCTCATCCATGTACCTCTGCAACCCGCTCTCTCCTCCCTCACCTCACCCTCCCTCACCTGCACCTCAGCACTCGACCTCATCCCCCAGCAGTCCGCCGCGGAGGGCGACACACTCCCTCACTCCCATAAGGTGAACACAACATCCAGTCTCTCTCTCTCTCTCTCTCTCTCTCTCTCTCTCTCTCTCTCTCTCTCTCTCTCTCTCTCTCTCTCTCTCTCTCTCTCTCGAAGGCTAGGCCGTCATGACTGGAGCTGCCCACCACCACCCGCCCGTCTTCCTCCTGTCTCCCCTCCTTCCGACACTCGCCCTTGCCGCCCGTGCTCCCTCCTCCTCCGCCTCCATACGCCGCCGAGAGCTCAGTCATCACCCGTGGCGTCGTTAGCCGCTGTCCTCCCTCCTCCACACCCACCTTACAGGTGTGCAGGATCTCAGAAAAAATAAGAGCGAGAATGTCTCACCGACGGTAGATTATGTCCCCTCCGCCCCCGAGGCCTCTCTGAAATTCATCCCAGGAAGTGAGTCAGGGGAGGCCAAAGGCCTCTCCCACCCTCCTCCTCCTCTCCCGACCTCCTCCTCCTCGGCAAATTGATGGTGTGGTTTTATTCCAGTTCCTCCCTCAAGCGCGACAGTGGTCTTCGTTTCAACTCTCTCTCTCTCTCTCTCTCTCTCTCTCTCTCTCTCTCTCTCTCTCTCTCTCTCTCTCTCTCTCTCTCTCTCTCTCTCTCTGTAGGAGCGCCCGCCCTTCATTTTCGTTCCGCTCGGAGACAGCGGGCAGTAATGAGCGGACTGGGGTGGGGAGGGACGTTCATACGACCCGTGCCTGACGGAGACCTTTTGTGAAAGTAACGTGATTGTCAGCGGAGGGGGGGGGGGGGAGGTAGTGAAGACCCTTCTGCAGGAGGCCCTGTACTCTGGCGTTGCCGACGACAGAATTAGGGACGAGTGAGTAACACCGGGTGACCTGCGTAGGTCTGTGTAGGAGTTAGGGGCCTGTTTACTGGTGGAGAAACACAGAATGTAAATATTCAGTTAAATCGCTAGTTTCCCCCTGTTACTTTTATAAGTGTGTGTAAATGTTCACAAGGCGTTGCTATCTTCTTTTTTTCTATTTGGGTGTTTTACAGTCGGTTCACGCGAGATGAAACCTCCGGTCGTATAGTCATGGAACCACCTGTTTTTAGAAGTTCCTCCTAAAAAAAAACTCAAAATTACAACCCAAGATCACACAACATATTCCAGATGCTGCGTATATCAAGAATAGGTCTTATACCACACGTCCGTTTGATTCATAAGTCTAATATAATCGTAACAGCAAGGACAGTGTGTACGTAACCCATCTTGTACGTGAACACAACCCAACAACTAATAACCATAGCGGCAGTAAGGACAGTGTGTACGTAACACATCGTGTACGTGATTATAACCTGACAACTGAACAGCCATCAATGCGGCGGTAAATTGCATCATTGATAACATCTCCGCGTCTCATTCGAGAGAAAAAAAAAACGATTCAAAGGACGTCATTTAAGGAGGCGCACCGCGCGCGGACCATCGAAGTGGCGGGGGAAAATACCGCACACAGTGTTCGTCCTGATGAAGAAGGAGGAGAAGGAGGAGGAGGAGGAAGAGAAAGAGGAGGAGGAGGAGGAGGTTGGAAGGAAGGAGGAGATGGTAGAGCAAGAGGTGAGGAGTTCTTTGGACAGTTCTCCAACACAAGACCGTGGATGCTCCTACTCTCCTCCCTTTAGAGCAGTGTGGTAAGGGGGAGATCTTCCCCGAGAGAAGGGGGAGGATGTAGGTGGTGGGACACTGATCTCTCTCTCTCTCTCTCTCTCTCTCTCTCTCTCTCTCTCTCTCTCTCTCTCTCTCTCTCTCTCTCTCTCTATCTATCTCTCTCTCTATCTCTCTCTCTCTCTCTCTCTCTCTCTCTCTCTCTCTCTCTCTCTCTCTCTTTCAATATCATTTGTGGACCCACGAGAAAATCGGAGGTAGAAGAGACAGAAGAAGACTGAACCTTAAAGACAGAAGGGAGAGGGGAAGGAGAGAGAGAGAGAGAGAGAGAGAGAGAGAGAGAGAGAGAGAGAGAGAGAGAGAGAGAGAGAGAGGAGAAATGGGTGCTATTTCTGAGCGCTGGGAGAGTGGGAGATCATATTTCTGGTCGCTTTTTTGGGCGATTTGGTCCAAGTTGAGCGGGAGAAGAATGGCCAGGAGCCGTTGGTTCTCACCGCGTATCGTCCATTATGTTGTGGTTGGTCGAAGCAATCTTCGAACTCACGTCGACGGGTCCTC
>NC_092273.1:6353424-6355924 GCF_036320965.1 Panulirus ornatus
CCCTCAACCCACCCACGCCCTCCATCCCTCCCTCAACCCACCCACGTCCTCCATCCCTCCCTCAACCCACCCACGCCCTCCATCCCTCCCTCAACCCACCCACGCCCTCCATCCCTCCCTCAACCCACCCACGTCCTCCATCCCTCCCTCAACCCACCCACGCCCTCCATCCCTCCCTCAACCCACCCACGTCCTCCATCCCTCCCTCAACCCACCCACGTCCTCCATCCCTCCCTCAACCCACCCACGCCCTCCATCCCTCCCTCAACCCACCATTTACGTGGGGGAGAGAATTTACGAAGTGGATCAGCGCACCCCCTCCCCCCTTACCGCCTCCCCGTCCCCTCACGATATACGTTTAAAGCCGACTTTACAGTAAGTCACGTGACCTGGCTCAGGGTGGGATCATCCCCCCCCCCCACTCCTCCTCCCCCCCCTCCTCCAACCCCCTACGTGCGTCTAGGGGCTTTAGGAGGCAACGGGAAAGATGTATGTACGGAGGTGGTGGTTGTGGGGGGGTGGTGGTGGTGATTGTGGTCGGAGGTGGTGTTTGTAGTGGGAGGCGGTGGTGATTGTAGTGGGAGGCGGTGGTGATTGTGGTGGGAGATGGTGGTGGTGGTAGTGGTGAAGAAGGAGAAGGAGGAGGAGGAGGTGGAGGTGTTGAGTGTGGAGGTACAGTGCATCATTACCTTCACCCGGGTGGGACTGACGTGAACCGACCCCTTGATCAAGTACGACCACTTGATTAATCAACCCCTTGACTACGACCCCTTGAGTACGACCACTTAATCCCCCCCCCCCCTTCATCAGAAGAATGCCGTGCTCCACCACGGTGGTTCAAGTCGTTGTCTTCCCATCTCCCCAAAACGTTAGTTAGTTAAGTCATCGCCTTCAGGGAATTATGCGTTTTCTTTCGCACGATTTTATTTGTCATGAATAAATAAAGGGAAATATATATATATATATATATATATATATATATATATATATATATATATATATATATATATATATATATATATATATATTATCTCGCCCTTCAATGTTTTTTCAGAAATAACTCAAGTTATCTATTTAATGAATCATTACTAAATAGCTTTGTATGTCTTGTTTGTGTGTTCTGGGGTCAGCAGGAGGGCGCAGAGTGTGTAGGCGTCGGCTGATAATGTGAATGAGCAGTATTTTCCGGTGTGTTGGACTCGTGTGTTAAAGATCACGTAAATGCTACGTTGCAGGGCGGGCGGCGCGTGCAAAAGACGACCTGTGAATAAGCGCAATGTTTATTTCCAGGTTTTAAAGGCTGAACGCGAGGCGATGCCTTTTGATTACGTTACCTGGAGAGAAGTAACTAAATGGGTTGGTTGGTTTGTTTGTTGTTGTTACTTTGAATTAGGGTTCCATTTCATTGTTCGTGGACTGTCGCGTGCGTGTTTGTGGACCAGAGGACGCGTGGAGGTTCGTTGTCAGTACTGGTTGCAGGTGGGAGTTACGGACCTTAATAACGTGGGGGAGTGCATCAGGTGCGTGAGGCTGGGAGAGAAGTGGTGATGGGGTAGGGTTCTGCCAACCCCTCACACACACACACACACACACACACACACACACACACACACACACATGTAGATCTTAACGCGGGTTTTATGTGTGTCCCAACACACGGAGCTGCCCAGGTGGTGCTGGCCAGCCGACTTTCTCCTGAGTGGCTATAAGTCTATTTCAGGAAACGGTATATATATATATATATATATATATATATATATATATATATATATATATATATATATATATATATATATATATATATTTGCACACAGCTTTGGCGTTGTTTTCAGTTCCCACAGTTGATAATTCATATAATATATTGATGATAATCCTTTTAAGCAATGATGTTGTTTGAATTATCACACATCAGATGCATCCGTAAATGATTTTTATGTCTCATATTTTACCTGTGTCAGTATATTACTCCTAATGCACCTATTATAAAAGGAAGAGAGAAGAGAAATTAGTGTGTTGGGCGAGAAGTGTCGAGTTCTAGGTCTGCGTGTTGATTAATGTAATCATTTTAGTCTTGATATATATATATATATATATATATATATATATATATATATATATATATATATATATAATAATAATATATTCACAGGGACGTGCACTGTAAAGTATATACGCCCAGCGTGTTTCCCGTGTGTGTGTGTGTGTGTGTGTGTGTGTGTGTGTGTGTGTGTCTCTGTGTGTCTGCCTGAGTTCAACTTGAGATGGGTGTTCTTTCTGAACTTGTCCTATTCCCATGCATCATGCAAGGGAAGAGCCACGAAACTCGATATGTGTGTGTGTGTGTGTCTTCGTCTGGGTACAAAACTAAGGAAACTCCCTTGATATATGTATATTTTTTTCATGGTAAAGGAGGAAAGTACGGGGAACGTAGCGCATGGGGATATATGAATGACTTAATTGTCTTGACTGACGCGTCGCGCTGTTATAGCCAGTCTAACTT
>NC_092273.1:6360924-6398424 GCF_036320965.1 Panulirus ornatus
ACACACCCCGCTACGTGATCCCCGGTACACCACCCCGGTACACCATCCCCGGTACACACCCCCGGTACCTGATCCCCGGTGCACCCCCCTGTACACACCCCCGGTACCTGATCCCCGGTACCTGATCCCCGGTACACACACCCCGGGTACGTGTTCCGGTCACGTTCAGTCGGGCCCAGGTACCTGACCTCCCAACCCTTTCCTCTAAGCTGCTGTTGACACAGCTTGGTCGTTTACACCCGGGGGATAGGGAGGGTGGCACGCAACGAGGGACTGGCCCTATCCCACGGGACTTGTCCTTGTTTGGTATGCTGGGTCAACACGATATCCCACGCCTCACACCCAGCGAAGCACACCGATCCACACGGATCACCTGCTTCACTCGTCAACTCAATTATATTCACATTTCAATATGTGATGACTCCTCTTTTCTTTCTTTTTTTTGAAGGGTTCTCTTCCTTCATCTATTTTCAGGCCCGAGAAGGGGAGAATCGCTGTGGTGATTCTTCAGAAAACACGTAAAGCGAGAAAAGCCAATTCTTTATATTCAAAAAAAAGAAAAGAAAGACTGGATATTAAAGTATCGATGCCAATATGAAGTGGGTAATTTCTTGGTAATGAATGTGTGGGGAGGGAGCGCCCCCTCCCCCCGTGTGCGTGTGTGAATTCGTGCGTTCGTAAAGGCTTTTGATTTCCCTTCTTGACACCCAACGTTTTGACCCAGGTAATAAGGTCAGGATGTGTTGGTGGGGGAAGCAAAGGAAAAATAAAAGGTGGGGGAGGGAGGGCAGCAGTTTTCATATCTCTATGAAACGTTTCATTAATACTTTTTTTGTCCATATTTTTTTTTTCCTTTTCGTGTTAAGACAATGGGCAACCCCCTCCCTCCCTCCCCCAGAGCGTGTATTAACCACTGTTGCCTTGAAAGTAAAACGGTCCAAAGAATGGAAGGAGAAAGGCTTGGCATGGCAGGCCTGCGCCACAAAGTAACCCACACCGTATTACTAAGCCACGTATTTCCTCCCCCGAGTTTGTATACGGTACGGCAGCGGGGCTTGAGAAAAGACACCCCCCTACTGGTGGCGCTACCTGGTGAGGGGGGGAAATAGTGTAGCGCTATGCTCTTTTGCCGGCTTGGGAAAGACACCCCCCACTGGTGGCGCTACCTGGTGAGAGGGGGAAATAGTGTAGCATTAAGCTCTGTTGCCGCCTTGGGAAAGACACCCCCCACTGGTGGCGCTACCTGGTGAGAGGGGGAAATAGTGTAGCGTTACGCTCTGTTGCCGTCTTGGGGAAAGACACCCCCCACTGGTGGCGCTACATGGTGAGAGGGGGAAATAGCGTAGCGTTACGCTCTGTTGTCGCCTGGGTATGAAATCACGTCGGACCTACACACACGAAAGTAGATTGGGAAAGTAGACACCTCGAACCTTGTAGAAGACTGACCTACACACACGAAAGTAGACTGGGAAAGTAGACACCTCGAACCTTGTAGAAGACTGACCTACACACACGAAAGTAGACTGGGAAAGTAGACACCTCGAACCTTGTAGAAGACTGACCTACACACACGAAAGTAGACTGGGAAAGTAGACACCTCGAACCTTGTAGAAGACTCGTTAGATCGTGTGTGAACAACCCCCTCCTCCCTTCCCTCCTTCCTCCCACGCCCCGTTTTCCTCCTTGCATACAATTACCCTCAACAAATTTGCTTGTGTCGGATTTGATTGGTTGGTTGGGAACCCTTAAAGGCCTTGGTTCCTCCCGCCTGTGTCACTCGTAGGTCGTCGCCGTCATGGCATAACAACTAGATTAAGATAATGATCATTCTAACGACCATATGTTCACTGTCTCACTTTACGTATGACACCCCCCCCCCCCCATCTCCACCCCCACCACCACCGTGATCTTCAAAACAGCGATTTCGAATCGTTTAAAACGAGCCAACTATAACTACCGGTTGAGGAGAACGAGAGTTTCCACGTCACACACACACACACACACACACACACACACACACGCCGTTTTCTGTATATGTTTGTCTCGTCATTTTACTAGGGATTCAGAACCCCCCCCCCCCCTCTCGGTCGTTACGTCACGAAACTGTGTGATTCGTGGTAAGTACACCGACGGTGGGCTCTGCTCCGAAAAAGACTTTAGTCTAATCGGAAATCAGAAAATGGATTGTATGGCAATTTTTTTTCTTTTTTAACGCGTGTGGGTTAATACCTAGGGAAGATTTACACCCCGTATCTTCTAGGGAAACTTTAGAAAATAAAGTAAATTTAAATCAAAGTATTTGAAAGGGTGAAGGATAGTGTGATTGTACTTTTGAATTAAGTGGGGAACACTTTTTTTTATTTTATTATTATTCTTACGGAGCGAATCATGTAATTCTTTTCAAACATGAGTCTTCACAGTTGGCCCTTTTTAATGTTTTATGTATAGCACTTTCTGACGACAAGAAATCATCATAGAAATGTTGTGTGAGTGGTAAGAATGATACGTGATGTTTACAAGCAAAAAGGAAAATTGAGAAATGACTTTAAAAACCCATGGATTGTGGTATAATGATTAGGGTAATTGGCATCTTTCGCGGATCACCTGAAAACCATTGGGTAAAACCACGGACACATTGGCAGCGTGTCACGCGTCGGCGAGGTCGGTACTGACCCACCGACCCCACCCGACCCACCACCCACTGCTGTGTGGTTCTGACGTGGTGTTTCAAACCTTCGAATGACCCGGTCGGACCTGGAGAAACCTGTGGGAGCGTCAGTGTGGAAAAAGGATCCACTATTAGCGTTCGGGGTTCTGAGGATTTCGCTGTGTTTTGGGAGCGTATCGGCTGAGGAAGGAAGGAAGGAAGGAAGACTCATGCTGCATTGCTCGAGGTAAGGAATGCTCTCCTCTGACTGTGAAGGCAGATATTTCCATCATCCCTTCCCTCCCTCCTTCCCTACCTCCCTCCTTGACCAGATTTTTCCCTTGTACTGAACCCCACTACCACACCGCCCCCCTTCCTTACAGTCACCCTCCCGCCTACCCACAGAATTCAGTAGAAATCGCCCCCCCCCCGACACTGTTGTTTGATCATATATTGATTTTAACTTTGAAAAGTTGTTTGTAGAATTGAACGCCATGATACGCGCGGCTCTTGTATTTAGATTTTGTGAAAGGGGGAGGGAGGGGTAGACCTATATTGCATAATTGTTTTGTGGACGCATTTACGTCCTTGATGACTATCCAAGCCCATCACAGATCAAATTCGAGGACCTTACTTAATTCTCCTACTTTCGGTGTTGTCAAAGCCCACCCCCCATCAAACGTGTCGCACCAATCTGCATTCTCTCAGGCGTTCGTTTCTTAAACCATTGATATGTATGTATGATGATTGCATCGGTAGATCTTGCCAAGTGCATTGCGTTGTGGTTGTTGCCCACAATTTAATCTGAAGTCACCCAGTGCTTGTACATTACGAGGTACGAAAGAAAACTTTCGGTGGGAACGCGATTGAGTTTGACCTTACGTTCGAGTCGGTCCTCGGTGTGTTTGCAGTCATTGTTGTCTTAAAGACTGCAAATAGTTTGAGCGCCAAATTGATGTTTTGAAGAGATTATTGGTATTATTATGATTGCTCTTATTTTTAGACGTTCCTGACATTTCTCTGAGCCCAAACGTATTCGTGACGACATAAGAAACTCGTATATTTTGTCCTAATGTACAATTTACGTCTTATGATAGTGTACGAAGATTTTCAGTAAGTTGATATGGCCGAAGAAAACCCTAATGGATATAGTTAGTAACCTCTTTGAGAGAGAGAGTTTATGATTATATATATTTTTTTTCCTTTTTTTTTTTTTGACGGTAAGAAATGATCGTTTCTGTGAGACTCCCAGGCGTGGCTTGTGGTAATGGCACGAGCAAGTATGCGATTGTAGTGGCGAGAGAGGGAAAAAAGGAAGTTGCTACACGAATGAGAGAAGGTATACGTAATTTCTTTGGATGTGAGGTGGTTGTAGGTTATTGATCAGTGGGTGAAGCGATGGTTGTATATTATGCTCCGTTGGTGGAGCGTCGCTGTGATCTGTGGGTGAAGCGATGGTTGTATATTATGCTCCGTTGGTGGAGCGTTGCTATGATCAGTGGGTGAAACGATGGTTGTATATTATGCTCCGTTGGTGGAGCGTCGCTATGATCAGTGGGTGAAGCGATGGTTGTATATTATGCTCCGTTGGTGGAGCGTCGTTGTGATCAGTGGGTGAAGCGATGGTTGTATATTATGCTCCGTTGGTGGAGCGTCGCTGTGATCAGTGGGTGAAGCGATGGTTGTATATTATGCTCCGTTGGTGGAGCGTCGTTATGATCAGTGGGTGAAGCGATGGTTGTATATTATGCCCAGCGGGTGGAGCGTAGCACTGTTGAATAGGGTGGAACGATGAATGCCACTTTGGATGGTTGTTGTGGGAGAAGGCCAACGCTCTCGGGGTTCGCAAATGGAGGCAATGAATAGTGTTCTTTTGTTCAGTGCACTTAACCCCCCACCACCCCCACGTAGAACTGTGCCAACCTCTTCTCGACTCGTTGCACATTACAGCCCAGGTAATGAAAGATCCGTAGTCACACCTGATCGAAGCTCTACCGAACCCACCACTGTCTCGAGACGTAAGAGAACAAACAGGAGGTTCGGCACTGCTTCGATCAGGCTCGAACCGACCGGTGGTTCGCGCGTGTGTGCGAAGCATTTATCAGCGTCTGTTCATGAAAGGTAGATAACCGATGATAGATAGAAAACTAGTGATAGCCGATGGTAGAAAACTAGTAATAACCGATAATAGAAAACAAAGGACCAGTGAGTGGGGCAGAAGGGAGATAGATAGGACCAGCGAGTGGGGCAGAAGGGAGATAGATAGGACTAGTAAGTGGGGCAGAAGGTAGATAGACAGGACCAGTGAGTGGGGCAGAAGGTAGATAGATAGAACCAGTCAGTAGGGGAGAAGGTAGATAGATAGGACCAGTGAGTGGGGCAGAAGGTAGATAGATAGAACCAGTCTGTAGGGCAGAAGGGAGATAGATGAGGACCAGGGAGTGGGGCAGAAGGTAGATAGATAGAACCAGTCAGTAGGGCAGAAGGGAGATAGATGAGGACCAGTGAGTGGGGCAGAAGGGAGATAGATATAACCAGTGAGTGAGGCAGAAAGTAGATAGATGAGGACCAGTGAGTAGGGCAGAAGGTAGATAGATGAGGACCAGTGAGTGGGGGGGTTGAAAGCTCTGGGTCGCTATAGGAGGAGGAGGAGGAGTAGGGTTCCTGAGGGCTCGTCCCTACCCCTGCCTGAGTCGGACATGAATAAATAAAGACGATCTGTATGGAATCGGACGAAGCCATCACTACCCATGTACAGTACAGTGTTGCCAGCTCTTTTACCGAAAACTTTACGTAATGCTGGACATATACGTTTTCTAGTAACAGTACACCAGTTTTATTTTGACCTTTATTTTAATTTCTTAATTGAGTGATAAGATTACGATTCAGTTAATGACTGTTGTGAGGAGGGTATTGCCCAGTATGAGGTGAACTATGACATGACCCCTCTTGAGTTGGATATGGTTTGGGTATCTTAAATTCCATAGGGCCAAGAAGCACCTGTGTATTGTAATTTCAAGTTATTCCTCCATTGTATCGGTTCATGAACAGTGGTTATTCAGGAACAGCAGAGGATTCGAACCCACACGCCCCCAACGTTTTTTTTTAGGATTGGACGGTCAAGTTAGGTCAACGTGTGAATGATGAATAACTGAAATTATCCGTCGACTGCCCCTTCACCGCCCAGTTGTGGTTATTCATTTAGGTCAGATATAGATATTATTTATGTCCCAGGGACATCTGGAGAGAAACGTTTGTGTCCCCGGGGTATCACCATTCGACAAACGTTTGCGTTCCGGGGACACCACTCGATAAACGTTCGCGTCCCAGGGACATCATCCGACAAACGTTTGCCTCCTGGGGACATCATCCTACAAAACGTTTCGCCTCCTGGGGACATCATCCTACAAAACGTTTCGCCTCCTGGGGACATCGTCGCCACACTAACGTCCAACGGGGACATCACTGGACAAACGTATCCGCCCAGGGCGAAGGGGGGGGGGAGGGGGGGGGGGGGACACACCTGGTTGAAAATAAACGAAAAAGAAAACGTTGCAAGATTCACATGCAAGACATTTCTCCCAGATTGCACCCGTATATAATTGAAAAGGTCGCGAGCAAGGTACCTCATTCTGTGGAGACGAAAGGAATATTTTCTTATCTCTCTCGATAGGTTAGGCGGCCCTCCTGCCTCTAGTGGGAGGGTTGTAGACACGTGTGTTGGAGGAGGAGGAGGAGCAGGGTTTTGTGTGGGGTGTAGATGAGGTGTTGGTGATGGAGGGAGGGAGGGAGGTGGATGATGGAGGAGATTCCCAAAGGTGTCCGTCCAGTCGTCTTTTGGGAACACTTGGTGTACGAGAGACGCGCCGTGGACGACTCTGGTCATCGCGCACTGCGTCAGTCGTCATCATCAGCTGTGTGTTGTGCCGTCTGAGACGCTCCAGTACCGTAGCCAAGTCGTCTTCCCGTCAGTCGTCCCGTCTCTCTCTCTCTCTCTCTCTCTCTCTCTCTCTCTCTCTCTCTCTCTCTCTCTCTCTCTTCTCTCTCTCTCTCTCCCTCGTGTTTACGTGCGGTTTTGGGTGAGTATCCTAACTTCTCATTCATCCCGTTTCACTCTCTTTTTTTTTTCCTTCCCTCTACTGTTCTTACTCCTCCTTCCTGTCCCTGTGGCAGTGTCCTGTCCTCCTCACCCACCCAACCCCCACCAACCCACCCTAGTTTCCTCGTTGCTCTACTACCTCACTCTCCACCACCCACCACCCACCCTCCTATATCTACCTCCTTCCCAAGCCATACGCGACCAAGAAGAGGTCGTTTGTCAACATGACGGGTAATTGCCCTCCCGCTCTCACAACCCTGGGGAAGGTGGTGGTGGTGGTGGAGGGAGAGAGAGAGAGATAGGCTCCGTATTTTCTTGTATTTATCTTCATGCCCTTCTCCACACACACACACACACACACACACACACACACACACACACACACACACACACGTACGTTCTCTCTGACTGTTCGAGCCTGTGTCATTATTGTTCATTCATCATCTATTCATCAAGATGAAATGAAAAAGGGGACCATCTCCTGACAGACGGGGGGGGGGGGGGGGGGGCAGAATGAGACAGTGTTACTGTTGTGTTTTCTCACCTCACACCTCTCTCTCTCTCTCTCTCTCTCTCTCTCTCTCTCTCTCTCTCTCTCTCTCTCTCACACACACACACACACACACACACACACACACACCTTCTCAAAACCCACCCCCCCACCTTCCTCTCCCCTCCTCCTCCTCCTCCTCCTCCTCCTCCTCCTCTCCCAGAGTTCAGCGATCCTACAGTCGTGGAGGGAGTGCAAGGAAGGAATGCCTTACTACCCTCCCCCCAAGACGTGGAGGGAGTGCAAGTACTCCTAACCCCAGACATATAGAGGGGGAGGTACTCTCACCCCTTAACCCCAGACATATAGAGGGGGAGGTACTCTCACCCCTTAACCCCAGACATATAGAGGGGGAGGTACTCTCACCCCTTAACCCCAGACATATAGAGGGGGAGGTACTCTCACCCCTTAACCCCAGACATATAGAGGGGGAGGTACTCTCACCCCTTAACCCCAGACATATAGAGGGGGAGGTACTCTCACCCCTTAACCCCAGACATATATAGGGGGAGGTACTCTCACCCCTTAACCCCAGACATATAGAGGGGGAGTACTCTCACCCCTTAACCCCAGACATATAGAGGGGGAGGTACTCTCACCCCTTAACCCCAGACATATAGAGGGGGAGGTACTCTAACCCCTTAACCCCAGACATATAGAGGGGGAGTACTCTCACCCCTTAACCCCAGACATATAGAGGGGGAGGTACTCTCACCCCTTAACCCCAGACATATAGAGGGGGAGGTACTCTCACCCCTTAACCCCAGACATATAGAGGGGGAGGTACTCTCACCCCTTAACCCCAGACATATAGAGGGGGAGGTACTCTCACCCCTTAACCCCAGACATATAGAGGGGGAGGTACTCTCACCCCCCCAGACATATAGAGGGGGAGGTACTCTCACCCCTTAACCCCAGACATATAGAGGGGGAGGTACTCTCACCCCCCCAGACATACATATGTATGCGTGTTTGGGAAAGGGGAGCGACTTACCCCCCCCTCCCCCCCTCAGGTGCCAGCAGAACCACCCCTCCCCCCCTCAAAACCCCCCTCCTCAACCCCCCCCCCAGTCAAGGAGACCCCCGCACCAAGGCCAGACCGGACTATTTTGGGAGGCCTCCCAATTTATTCATCAAGCCCTTGCTGGTACGTTCTTTGGAGAGGGGAGGGACCATCTGCACACGCCCTCCCCTGCCGGAGTCTGGCACCGGACGATGCCCTCCACGCCCGCCCTGGACGAGGACGACGTCACTGACGCCGGACGAGGATGACGTCACTGGATGACGCAGTAGTTGGTGGGGTCGTTCACTCGCCATTCGTCGTTAGCGGCAGGTGATGGTGGTTGTGTGGTCATGTCATTTACTGTGTTTATCTTGTTTTTTTTTTTTTTTTTCGATCAGCCGTATGGTTAGATGACCCCGTCTCGTGTGTTGACCCCCGTCTCGTGTGTTGACCCCAGTCTCGTGTGTTAATCCCGTCTCGTGTGTTGACCTGTCTCGTGTGTTGACCTGTCTCGTGTGTTGACCCCCGTCTCGTGTGTTGACCCTCGTCTCGTGTGTTGACCCAATCTCGTGTGTTGACCCCGTCTCGTATGTTGACCCCCGTCTCGTGTGTTGATCCCCGTCTCGTATGTTGACCCCATCTCGTGTGTGCTTTTCCAAGTACTTCTGAAGCAGGATTTTTTTTTTTTTTTTGTACGTCCCTGTGTACTGCTGATGTATTCTTAATATTGAACGCGTTAGAAAAAAAAAAAAAAAAGAAATGATGTAGCGTCAGGCCTTGACTTTCCTCCTTGAGGAATGTAAAAGCCAGGCGAAGGACGAGCCAGATAATGAACAATGTCTCCCATCAGTCCGTCGTTTAAAAGTCAAACTTATATGATTATTATTTCTTCTAACGAAGGCATTTAAACTGGGTGCGCGTTCGAGCCCCGTCTGGCCCGTTTTCTATCACTTCTTCATTTGTTTGTATGTGTGAGGAGGAGGAGGAGGAGGAGCTTTTCTTTTTAATATAGTCGAGGAATCGGATGTATCCGATGCCTCTCATGTATTGGCCCGCTACCCTCCCTCAGACGGAGATGTGTGTGTGTGTGGGTTGTGGATCTCTGTCGTGTGTTATAGCCAATAAACAAAGCTTTATGGGACCCGGAAAATCCTTAATAATAACCGTAATAACGTTGTGGGTCGTGTCGTATTTCCATCTCAGACAGATCCAATATATGTAATGTGTGTGTGTGTGTGTATATATATATATATATATATATATATATATATATATATATATATATATATATATATATATATCGTCACAGTTAGGCCACCAAAATACCGTTACTTGTCTCTTTTTAAGACGCGTAAGAATACGGGTGTGTTTAGTCTGTGGCATGAAGTTGGCCATTGTAAATTCTTCCCCGAAAACGTTTTGCGATCATTTCCGCCTCTCTGATTCGCTGATGATCATGGTACTGTGTCATCCGCTGGGTTCTCTTGGTTCCCAGCACTGGCCTCTGACAGCTGGAAACCACACTCCGTCTGTGCCTTCCGATGGCGTCTGGTCTGTGCGTTTTTAAAAGAATGCCTGTCTCCCCTTATGTCTTCCGTTGGCTCTGGTGTCTGCCGTACACATCTCTCCGTGTCTTTACATTGCTATCCTCTTCGCTCGTCGTCCTGTGTCATTCGCAGAAGGTTCGCTTCGTCGCCATGATGTTCCCTCTTCCTCCTCCCTCCTCAACTCCCATGTCTGTAGCCTCGACGCACTCCACTGTACGGAGGGACATTGAGAGAGGAGGGTCGTGCGTTCTTGTCTACAGGCTACGTTCAGAACCTACGGAGGACGCTTGTTCTAGCTGGAGTGGTGGTGACCCCATCCGAGCCACCAGGGTGAGGGTCGTCCGGGGGCTTTCCGTGTCGGTGGTGTCCTTTTTTTGTACGACCTCATTTCCCCCAGCTCCCCCCTGTTGTAGCGTCCTCATCCAACCCGCAAGGTGTGTGTGTGTGTGGATGAGGTTGAACCTAGTCATGGCCACCTGGACGTGGTTGACTGAGGAGGTGAATGGGCCCAGTGATCACCTTTTGAGGTCCGCTACCCCTCCCCACCCACACACACACTACACACGGCTCTCGTTAACGGATGAGCTGTTGAGCAGTCGGCTCATCGTCGTAGCCGGTGGGTTAATGGGATGAGACGTGGTTCAACGGCTGGTAATGACGTGGTGGTCTCTCTCTCTCTCTCTCTCTCTCTCTCTCTCTCTCTCTCTCTCTCTCTCTCTCTCTCTCTCTCTCTCTCTCTCACGTCCCTGACACTGCCTGTCATCCGGGATATTATCCCATTTCCCCGTTCAGGGCGCAGTTTCGTATAATGTATTGTACTCATAGTCTCTCTTATGTTTGAGGTATATGTAGTGGATGATGGTGGAGATGGGACTAAAGGTGTTGGTGATAGTGGAGACGGGTCAAGAGCCGCTGATGATGATGGAGATGGGACTAAAGGTGTTGGTGCTGGTGGAGACGGGACTAGAGGCGTTGGTGATGGTGGAGACTGGACTAGAGGTGTTGGTGATGGTGGAGACGGAAGTATAGGTGTTGGTGATGGTGGAGACGGGTCTAGAAGCGTTGGTGATGGTGGAGACGGGACTAGAGGCGTTGGTGATGGTGGAGACGGGACTATAGGCGTTGGTGATGGTGGAGACGGGACTATAGGCGTTGGTGATGGTGGAGACGGAAGTATAGGTGTTGGTGATGGTGGAGACGGGACTAGAGGCGTTGGTGATGGTGGAGACGGGACTAGAGGCGTTGGTGATGGTGGAGACGGGACTAGAGGCGTTGGTGATGGTGGAGACGGGACTATAGATGTTGGTGATAGATGCAGGTAATTCGTGCCTCTCACCTTGTCCGCCACCTGTTGCCACCGAGGTGTTATCTCCTGTCAAAGCCGCGCTAGGCCACACACACACACACACACACACACACACACCCTCGCTTTCTGATAGTTTAGAATATAATTGGTATTTACGAGGGAAGTCCTTTTTTTTTTTCGTAAGGAATTGGTTGTGAGTTTTAAGCTTTTAAACGGCACGACCCTGGAGCACGACGGTACGACCCTGGAGCACGACGGTACGACCCTGGAGCACGACGGTACGACCCTGGAGCACGACGGTACGACCCTGGAGCACGACGGTACGACGGTGACTTAGAATACCGTCTTAAGGTGGTGAAGGTAATGCGAAGGTCTGGCTGCCAATGTGGCCCATACTTTTATATAAAGTCCTTTGTCCCATTTAAAGTAGGCAAGGGTTTATAAAATCCGAATTTTCTTCTAATTTTTTTTTTTTTTGTCATCTGATTTTCACTGAACCTGTGCTCCAGAATTAAACGATAACTACTATGATTAACCCACTGATAAGAACCAATAGTTGTACGGTTCGTCATACACTAGTATTGATATTTTAATGGAAAGAAACGAAAATTGGTATAGTCTCCCACTAACAGGACCAGTGAACGTATCCGTTTTCTCTGACCCGTCGGCAGCACGGAAACAAGAAAACGGGTTTGTTCCTTGTGGTATCTGACGGTGGCATTACCACATTGATAATGGTAAACTTTTCTTTTTTTTTTTACATACGATGTAAATGATGATATAAATGAATAATTACGAGAAGGAGTTCCTCTTCCTCTAGCAGGCCAGACTATAATATTCTTAAATAGTAGAATATACTCACCGTATAGTTAAAGTGAATCATACATTGCTTGTTTATGATATTTAAAACTATCTAATGCATTTATTATTTTCTCTCTCTCTGGAATGAGAGATATTAATGTAATTATTGGAGCATTTTCATCTTGACGCATCTCGTCCCACTTTTAAATCGCATTCCAACGTGACATGTCCAGAATATTGAATGTTCGTCGAAAATGACATTGTCACAGAAAACAGAGTACTCATCCTATACATGTTTATCTATTTATTTTTCCTTTTAGCTTGTCATAAAACTTGACAGGTGACTAATTATTATTAACAAGACATTACAGGTGTATCGCGTATCTTTATATAGATTTGTATAAGGAAGTGTAAGCTAGATATTCATATACTCAGTCAAATAGATAATTGTCCTTGATATCCATTTCATTTTACACATCCATCGTGTATCATTAATTCGTACTGTATTCGCGTATCCCCGTAGATTAGTGAAATACACCCGAATCGATATTTATTATTTTCTCCCTTACATAGTTTTCCCTCGTAAAAGCTTACAGAAAACGTTTGATCCGCGAGAGAGGAAAATGGGAAACTGCTTGAATACGATTAACGCTCTGTACCAACTAATGTTCTTTGTCTGTTGAACTGGTGTGTTTAAGCTGCTGTACATTGATATGTTGAAGTTATTAGGAATTTTTTTTTTATTGCTGTAAATTGATATGTGGGTCATTTTTTTGTGTTGTTTTTTTGCTTTGAATTATGCTAGTATTGACAGAGTGGGTTGTATAGAATTGTTATTATCATTATTATTCCTATAGTTATTACTTGCTGTTATTACTTCTTTATTGTGCATTATTATTATTGATAGTAGTAGAAGTAGTAGTAGTAGTAGTAGTAGTAGTAGTAGTAGTTTTTGTAGAAATAGTACATCATTTTGTACAGTGTTACTTTTCTTAGGAGACGATTTTGTTTTGATGAATATAACCCAAGTTTAATGGGGATGATAATTGGGAAAACTCTGTTAAATGACGTTAAATCCACTAACTAAGTTATTGTAGCAGCGTCACCATTAGGTGTTCTTTTCTTTTTCCTCTTCGCATCTAGAGGCAAATACCAAATTGTGAAAACCATTTGACCACCGTCCGTTTCGAGCCACTGAGGAGCGGACGCCGTATGCTGTGGCCACTGCCACTTAACAAGCGTAGTATGACTTCATTTTTTGGGTGTTTCAGTCAGGTGTTTTCATGTCTGTTCACGGAGATAACCTTCGACCTCCGCTGCCTCCGAGGCGGGAAGAAGAGCAAAGATATTGTGGTTGCGTGGGAAGATTGAGGGGAAAGACAGGTGCTTAAACGCTGTTAGATGTAGGTCATTGTTTGGCGTTAGCTAACGCCTGTGTTTGTCAGCGTTTAGCATCTTCGTTAGCGCGTGTCAGTGGCGAACCATTCCTAAGATTCTTTTGCAACACACACACACACACACACACACACACACACACACACACACACACACACACACACACACACACACATGCGCGCGCGTCTCGTCGCCCCTTCTGTGAGTGAACGGGATGCGAACCTGTGTGTTAACCCGGTACTCTTGTGTATCAGAAGCCGTCGTTGATGTGAAAAATCACAGTGTTGGGCAGTTAGGGTATCGCCTGTGTTGTTAATGTCTCTGTTGTTGAGTGTGTGTGTGTGTGTGTACATGCAAGGGGGAGGAGTGCTCAGCTGTGTGTGTGTGTGTGTGTGTGTGTGCGTGCAAGGGGGAGGAGTGCTCAGCTGTGTGTGTGTGTGTGTGTATACATGCAAGGGGGAGGAGTGCTCAGCTGTGTGTGTGTGTGTGTGTGTGTGTGCGTGCAAGGGGGAGGAGTGCTCAGCTGTGTGTGTGTGTGTGTGTGTGCACGTGTTTGGCGCTGCGGCTTTATGGGGCGGGGCTTAGTATACCCGCAGTGTCGCGCACGCGCGCTGGATGCTTTATGACGTCACGTGCAGCACCTGTCCCCCTCACTACGTGAAAGTCGACCGTCGAGGAGGACAGGTTTGCGGAGGGCCTGGGCCAGAGCGGACGGGCGGGCTGGCCTCGCTAGAGCTCTCTCTCTCTCCCTTGGCCAGGCTCGGCCAACTTGGCCGTTGTCGTCGACCATTTTCCACTGGGCCTTTGGCCTTAGCTTGTGTGTGTGTGTGTGTGTGTGTGTGTGTGTGTGTGTGAGCGCGTTCCGTTCCGCTATTGGCGGTGGTGGTGTGAGGGAGGGTGGATCGTGTAATTGGGTTGGGGCAGAGGGACGGAGGGAGACACACGCGTCTATTGACCGGGGGGAGGTGAGGTGAGGTGAGGTGAGGTGAGGGAGGTGAAGTGGGGTTTGCTTAGCATATATGCCAGCAGCCACTTTATATGCATGGCCATTCCTGTTCTCTCTCTCACCTTCACTACCGGAACGTGGCATACTTACACACACACACACACACACACACACACTTCGACCATCCACACAAGACGAAAGGCAATTAATTAGTTGAGAAAAAGCTCGCGTTTGCTCTGGGTTTACGTCATTCAATTACGGATCCTTTTTCGTTTTTTCTTTTTTTCCGGGTATTTATGATGATGATGATTAATTACATTAACATAATTGTTGATGATTAGATTATACAAAGTATTCTTGTTCTAGTGTGTATGGGCTTAGGTATACGACCGCCGTCTCCGTGTATACATATGTATGTTCCAGATACACCCTGCGCCATGATAGCCAGCCATCTGTTGACCATGTTCCCTCCATCAAAGCGTTTGAGGAGAAAAAGTTTATCAAATGACCGGACGCGTGTTGTTAAACGTGATCAGTTGTTTACGGCGGCTCGTAACAAGGTGATTGACCTCTTGTTAATTATCAGGCAGTTCAATCACCAGTTCCAAGTTGATGGAGATGAATAAGTTGACCAGTCTTGGTGATGAATGGATTAATTCATTCTACTGGTGATGAAGGAGTTCATTCATTCCACTGGTGATAAAGTAGTTCATTCATTCCACTGTTAATTGGTTATTCATTCCACTGGTGATGAAGGAATTCATTCATTCCACTGGTGATGAAGGAATTCATTCATTCCACTGGTGATGAAGGAGTTCATTCATTCCACTGTTGAATGTGTGCAATGCCACTGGTGATGAAGTGGCTCATTCACGACTCTGGCGATGAATCAGTTCATTCATGCCGCTGGTAACGAGTTGGTTCATTCATTCATTCCGGTGGTGAGGAACTTCTTCATTCATTCCGGTGGTGAGGAACTTCTTCATTCATTCCGGTGGTGAGGAACTTCTTCATTCATTCCGGTGGTGAGGAACTTCTTCATTCATTTCACCGGCGACAGAGTGGTCTCATAAAGAGATGTTCGCCATCGTTGCATATCTTCTTATCTTATCTTTATCCATATCTTCGAATTCCTGGAAGGAGACAGCGAGTCCTCTTTTATCTACACACACGTACCTAACTGTTGAAAGAAAATGGCAGCCAGAGGCGTCAGTTACAATTTTAGAATACGTTGCGTGGGTTAAGGTATTTTCGACACGTCGGGCTGGGTGAGTGGGTGGTGGGTAGAGGTAGTAAAGATAGGAGAGAGAGAGAGAGAGAGAGAGAGAGAGAGAGAGAGAGAGAGAGAGAGAGAGAGAGAGAGAGGGTGGCCTTTTGCAGCGTCTAGTAACTTTAGGTTAGGTTAGGTTACCAATGATGTTAGGTCAGGTGCAGTAATATACGTCACGCGGGGAAGTGGACCACTTCCTTCCTTCCTTCCTTCCTTCCTTCCTTCCTTCCTACCTTCCTTCCTTCCTTCCTTCCTTCCTTCCTACCTTCCTTCCTTCCTTCCTTCCTTCCTCCCTTGCTTCTTTCCTTCCTTGAAGTGTATGGTGAATAGTGTGTGTGTGTGTGTGTGTGTGATAACAAGAAAATAAACAATGTGTTAAAAACTCTCTCTCTCTCGCTCGCTCGTGTCAGTGTTGGCGTGTTTTTGGTGTTGATATGTTCCCGGGCTGTGTGTTTGTTGATGTCCTTGTATTCGTATTAGAGGCTCTCCTTTGGTGTATGTTCGTGGTGACACATTGTCTTTGCTCCGTTGCTCCATTTGGTTTTTTGTTGTGCGAGTTCGCGCGCGCGCGCTGTAAGCGTCCTTGCGAATGTATTTGTCTGCAGCGGCTGTGTGTTTTTGTAGTGCGTGTGTGTGTGTGTGTGTGTGTGTTGTCCACGTCGCGCGCGTACCCTTTTGACCTGGGTCAACACACACACACACACACACACACACACACACACACACACACACACACACACACACACACACACTGGTTTAAGGCAGGGTAGTGTTGGCCGGGGACCCATGTGTTTTACTCCCACGTTATGAGGTGGGAGGGACGACCTTTTGAATCCATGGTCGTATATTACGAGATTGTGGGGCTCTCGTGTGATTACACGATGACGGGATGGGGTGGGAGGGGCGCCGTATGCAGGCGATCTGTTTTCCCGTGTGATTTCCCTCACCTCGTATTCAACCCTTTGGGCATGACGGTACGACGACCCACCACGAACATAGTGGTACGACTCTTCAACGAGCACGACGGTACGACCTTCCGGTACGACCCCACGAGGATAGTGGTACGACTCCCCAACGAACACGACGGTACGACCTTCCATCGCGTCTTTACGACCCCTCGAGCATGACAATACGACCCCTCTCCAACCACGACCAATCGAACCCCCAAGAAAGATTTTGGTACGACCCTTTGGTATGATGACTTGACCTTTGACCTGACACGTAAAAGTCAGTTCCTAGGTCAGGTCGTCATACCCAAGGGTCGTACTGTTGTGCTCAATAAAACCCAGTAATGGCCAGCTTAAGGACATGCGTTTACATATACATCATTAACGTTTCCAAGTTACGCATTCTGAAAACGAAAGTTAATTACTATTTATTTTTTTTAAACTCGCCAAGCTTTCAATCAGGCAAGCGACACTTAATTACATGTATGTCATTAGCACATAAGCCATCGGTTATTTTCTACGTAATCACACCCTTTTTTTTATCATCTTTTTTTTTTTTTGGTCATTTAAACGGTAAACAACGTGTTTTTGTCTACGGCGTTACTTTTCACAAATTTACCCCCGTTTGATGTACGTAATTCTGTTGTTTACCTTTTCAGAGACCATCAGGTCTTGTGTTATGTGGCCTTTGCCATGTACTGTCCTCCAGCAGATAACTTTGCCACAGACCATCAGGTCTTGTGATATCTGGCCTTTCCCATGTCCTATCCTCCAGCAGATAACCTCGTCATAGATCATCAGGTCTTGTGATATCTGTCCTTCCCATGTACTGTCCTCCAGCAGATAACCTCGTCACAGACCATCAGGTCTTGTGATATCTGGCCTTTCCCATGTCCTGTCCTCCAGCAGATAACCTCGTCATAGACCATCAGGTCTTGTTATATCTGGTCTTTCCCATGTTCCTGTCCTCCAGCAGATAACCTCGTCACAGACCATCAGGTCTTGTGATATCTGGCCTTTCCCATGTCCTGTCCTCCAGCAGATAACCTCGTCATAGACCATCAGGTCTTGTGATATCTGGCCTTTCCCATGTCCTGTCCTCCAGCAGATAACCTCGTCACAGACCATCAGGTCTTGTGATATCTGGTCTTTCCCATGTACTGTCCTCCAGCAGATAACCTCGTCATAGACCATCAGGTCTTTCCCATGTTCCTTTCCTCCAGCAGGTGAACCCGTCATAGACCATCAGGTCCTCTGTTATCTGCCTCTCGCACTTCCTCATGGACAATGGCTCCGTTGTCCTTTTCCAGGTCCGCGTATTTATATTCCGTCTCCCCTCAGCTTTTCCAGGGCTGAGCCCCGATCTTTTTTTTTTTAAGCCCTCCCCTGCAGAGCAGATGTTGACTTGCCAAAAGCTTTAAGCTTCACCTCGTCGCGGTGTCGGATGTAGATGCAAGAGCTGTGGTCTCTCCCTCACTCGTTCAAAGCACGCTGCTATCAGAGACCCTATTATCTTCCCCCCCCACCATCCTCCTCCTCCTCCTCCTCCTCACTTGTCTCTTTCATGATCGTACGGTTCGCGTTGCCTCCCCCGTCGGTCGTGCGCCCCTCACAGGGTGCGCTGTGGCCCAGTCGTATACGTCCGTCCGTCTTTCGTCGTCCCGACAGCACGGTCGGAGGGTTCCACTAGACTCATGAGGTGACCGTGTGGCCTCCGCATGGTGGCACTGTCTGTGAGGGAGTGGCGTTGTGGAGGCGGGGCCCGAAAAGTGAGCGGAAGATGAGGTCCTGCTTGCCGGCGGACCAGACCTCTCTCTCTCTCTCTCTCTCTCTCTCTCTCTCTCTCTCTCTCTCTCTCTCTCTCTCTCTCTCTCTCTCTCTCTCCCCAGTTGTGACGTGGGACGATTCCTGATTGAAGACGATTTGGCCGTGTTTGAGTGTCTGTATAAAGTATATATATATATATATATATATATATATATATATATATATATATATACATACACATATACATGTATGAGTGTTAGAGACTCTCCATGCGTACATATATGTGTGTTTGTGGCTCAGGGTATGTGTGTGTGTGTGTGTGTTTGTGTGAGATAACAAGCTTCAGCGGAGGTGGATGACTTCCCTGTCTCTGTCGCGATCACTTGTGATGTCACAGACGTCACTTGACCCACATGCGGATCCTGGATTTAGTCAAGCAGAAGGTTCTGGAAGGAGAGAGAGAGAGAGAGAGAGAGAGAGAGAGAGAGAGAGAGAGAGAGAGAGAGAGAGAGAGAGAGAGAGAGAATGGGATGGTAATCGTGTTGTTATTTTGCGACGTCGAATTGCAAAGAAAACGGTGAACTATATATGACACAAAGATGGGGGAGGAAAGGATTCTCATACACCACCTTTGATGAATCAAGCAAGAAGATATACACACATAAAAAAAAGAACGTCAGAATTTGCATCACTTCCTGAAGTCTAGGTTTTCAGTTTTCGTGTTCTCGGTCCTGGACTGAAACGTAAAAGATAGATAGATAGATAGATAGATAGATAGATAGATAGATAGATAAAGTGATAATGAGGTAGCACTGATCAGGGCGTCATTTGCCTTGCTGTCTCAGGGAATATAACACATCTTGTACTTAATGTTGTACAATTTTGTGTGTGTGTGTGTGTGTGTGTGTGTTTTCAGACAGTAAGCGAGCCATGTGGGTCACACATGGACGTGGGAGGTCATATGGGTATGAAACCAGGTGGATGGGGTGTCATGCATGGATGTGGGAGGTCATAGGTATGTACCATGAGGTCACACTGGGATACGGAAGGTCATAGGTATGTACCATGAGGTCACACATGGGTATGGAAGGTCATAAGTATGTACCATGAGGTCACACCCAAGCCCCTCATAAGCCAGAGATCTCCTAGAGGTGTTCTGAACATTCTTGACCTTGCCTGCAGCAGGAGGTCATGTCGTCTTCCCTCATCCACTCCCTCCCTCCCTCCTTCCCTCCCTCCCTCCCTCCCTCCCTCCCTCCCTCCCTCCCTCCTGCCTGCCTGCTCCATCATGCAAGCCGATCATCTCCCACGCCCTCACGTCCTCGTCACCTTCACATTGCATCCCGCCGTCCAGCGGTCCCAAATGCATGCTCTCTCTCTCTCTCTCTCTCTCTCTCTCTCTCTCTCTCTCTCTCTCTCTCTCTCTCTCTCTCTCTCTCTCTCTCTCTCTCTCTCTCCCTCGCGCTGTCCATCTCGCTACATACCCCCTTTCCTCCCCTTCTCAACGAATTCCATCTCGCTGCGCCCCTTGTCCCTCACACGTTCCATCTCGCTGGGGGTTGGCGGGGGGCCGCCCGCCCTTCGCTTCGTGGCTCCGTCCTGCCCATGTTTTCACCCCGCGGCGCTGCGTCGCTCGGCTGAATGTCAGAGGAGGGTTCCCTGCGATTTGCGATGACGTAGAGAAAAAGAAAGAGAAAAAAAGAGAGAAAAAGGGGTCGTACCACACACCTGTTGAGTCGCCTCGCAAGAGCAAGATATGTTACATCCCACCCTCCGTGTGTGGCAGGCTGCAGTGATGGGAGGTGTGTGTGTGTGTGTGTGTGTGTGTGTGTGTGTGTGTGTGTGTGTGTGGACAGTTGAGGCACGGATGTCCCTTTTTTCCGACGCAAATGCGTTAACAGCTTTATAGAGGGGGGCGGAGGGGGCGCGCGCGCGGGGGGGGGCGTCAGTGTACTGGCGGTGTACACGCGTATGTCCAAATGTTCGTTAGTTTGGTGTGTATTCTTTTACACAGAGTCGCTCTCTCTCTCTCTCTCTCTCTCTCTCTCTCTCTCTCTCTCTCTCTCTCTCTCTCTCTCTCTCTCTCTCTTATATGACTGGTGACAGTACCTATGACATGGGAGGAGGAGGAGGAGGGGCGGGTCGTCACATCTGGCGCAGGACCTGCGGTGAGGGAGGATGTGTATGTCCTGCAGAGTGTAGGTACCGTGGTGCACATGTATGTGTGTGGGTGTTTGTGTGTGGGTGTATATGTGTGCCTTTGTGTGTGTGTGTGTGTGTGTGTGTGTGTGTGAGGTAAGAGAGTGTTTTTTTTTCTTTTTTTCAAAACACTCGTTAAGATTCTGCGGGGCTGGAGTGAGAGATTAAGGAAAGAGAGAGAGAGAGAGAGAGAGAGAGAGAGAGAGAGAGAGAGAGAGAGAGAGAGAGAGAGAGGCTTTAACGTGGCCGTCACGGAGGAGGACCCCAACACACACACACACACACACACACACACACACACACACACACACAGGCTTGGTGGGGTGGGATATAAAATGCCGGGACGTGAGCTTGTGTGGGATATCCCAGAGATTGTTGGCAAACGAGGAAGTCCAGCCAATATGGCGGACACCCCACCTCTCTCTCTCTCTCTCTCTCTCTCTCTCTCTCTCTCTCTCTCTCTCTCTCTCTCTCTCTCTCTCTCTCTTCTGACCCCCCCCCCTTTCCTTCCCTCCCTCCCCTTCTCTCCCTCACCTGACCTGTCCTCCATCACTGCGGTGCCTAGCCTCCCCCTCCCCTCCCCTCCCTCTCCCCACCTCCACCACCACTGTCCAGCGTTATTGACAGTGGGACAGACAGGGTGGGGGAGGAAGGGGAGATGTGCTGATGGCGAGTGGGTGGAGGTCAGCGGGTGAGTGATGCGTTCACCTCGGCTCACCCGCTGTGTCAGGGGAGGCATCACCCCCGTGCCCATGAGAGGCATCACCCCCGTCCCCGTGTGAGGCATCACCCCCGTCCCCATGTGAGGCATCACCACCGTCCCCGTGTGAGGCATCACCCCGTCCCCATGTGAGGCATCACCCCCGTCCCCGTGTGAGGCATCACCCGTCCCCATGTGAGGCATCACCCCGTCCCCGTGTAAGGCATCACCCGTCCCCATGAGAGGCATCATTCGTCCCCTTGGAGGCATCAGCCCGTCCCCGTTAGAGGCACCATCCGTCCTCATGAGAGGCACCATCCGTCCCCACGAGAGGCATCATTCGTCCCCTTGGAGGCATCAGCCCGTCCCCTTGAGAGGCACCATCCGTCCCCATGAGAGGCATCATCCGTCCCCATGAGAGGCACCATCCGTCCCCGTGTGAGGCATCACCCCGTCCCCATGAGAGGCACCATCCGTCCCCGTGAGAGGCATCACCACCCGTCCCCGTGAGAGGCATCACCCCCCGTCCCCACAGGAGCCCCTCACCCGTCCCCGTCATGCAGACAGGAGGTGACAGACGGTCGAGACGACGACCCCGCGTCGGTGGCCTGGAGTAGCTGCCACACCGTCGCCGTTCGCAGGGACAATTGTTGGTTCGAATCCACCTCAAGTGTCGCCAAGTGGCATCCGAGAGGGCCAAGGCGGACGTAGAGTTTGTTGTAGGTGTTCATGCGTGGGAGTAAATATATATATATATATATATATATATATATATAGAGAGAGAGAGAGAGAGAGAGAGAGAGAGAGAGAGAGAGAGAGCGAGAGAGAGATGGTTGAGTGATGGAAGAGAGATAAAAGCAACAAGGCGCGTCTCTTTATATATATATATATATATATATATATATATATATATATATATATATATATATATATATATATATGTATATGTATATCGGTTATGAAATTATGTCTTATAGAGTAAAAGGTAATTTAACGTGAATAATGTAATGGTTTCCCTCGAAAACGTAGACTAGAAAGAAAACGGGTGATCGAGAAAATGGAACAATGATAAAAGAAAATGATCATTGGGGGAAAATAAAAGCGGAAATGATCTTCCAAGAGAAAATGGGAAGTAAGCGGACAGGAACAGACGAAGAGCACAGTTACAGATGGACTGTTGTGCGTGGGATTGGTATGGGTGGTAGTAAAGGAGGAGGGTGAAGGGTAGAGTATATATATATATATATATATATATATATATATATATATATATATATATGTGTGTGTGTGTGTGTGTGTGTGTGTGTGTATTTGATTTGTTTATTTATTTAGTCATTAGTATACTTAATCTCTGTTTCCCTCGTCAGCGAGGTAGAGCCAGGAAACATACGACGAGTATATATATATATATATATATATATATATATATATATATATATATATATATATATATATATATATTAATACATATATTAATATGCTGAATATATTTGCATATACAACAGACTGACACTGAAGGAAAAATTTGGTTGGAGGAAAATTGAAGGAACAGGTTATGGTAATAATTTCCCATGTTTCTGGGAATGGCATTTTCGCCCATACTACCCACCCTCTGTAAGGTCGAATATTCCCAACTCCCACCACTGCCCAAGTTAAACATCGTTTCCCCCCCATTTCCCTTCCCCCCCACTCCTGGGGCAAGCAATTTACAGCCTTGGGTGGGAAAGGTTTGCGAGGCGATACTCCTCCGCTGAGGATGGGAAAAGAAAACGTGATGCGGGTACATTGAGTGGAGCTTTTTTTTTTTTCTTTCTTTTTTTGAGGGGAGGGAGGGGGGGGGGGATTTAGGAGGTTGTCAGGAAATCTGGCTTGGGCCTAAACACCAGCAGCCTTTAAATGCCTTAAGTCATTTAAAGGCGACGACGGCACAAACCTTTGAGGAAAGAGTGTGTTACCGGGAGAGAGAGAGAGAGAGAGAGAGAGAGAGAGAGAGAGAGAATGTGTGTGTGTGTGTGTGTGTGTGTGTGTGTGAGGAAGCATTTCTCCCATGATAGGGTTGTGTGGTGGCTCAGTGGGACACGCTGAGAGGAGAGAGGGAATGAATAAAATTCCAGTTTGAAAATAAAATAAAAAATGATTACGTGATCGAAAACGTTAAGGATGAGAAGTATTGAGGGGAGACTCCGCGAATTTCCACATCAGCTTGCCAGCGTTTGGTTAATAACACACAGTTGATAGTGGATGTGCAGGGGAGTGCAGGACACCCAGGGTTTACGTTGAGATGGAAACTTGCTTAGAAAAGAAAATGAACGAATGCAGTGATAACTCGTGTAAATTGTCTCAGGCCCAGGCACTTTTATTGTTAACTTGTGGTTAGAATTGTTAAACACAGTTAAGTGTCGAAAGACGTAGAAGAATGTGCATCATTGAAATGAGGTCGGTCATACACACACACAAAAAAAAAAAAACGAGTGGATAAGAAATGGAATGCATTGATGGGTTTAAGAAATATGAAAGGAAAAAAAAAATTGCCCGAGCTGGGTGGATGGTCGTTTTTCTCAGGAGACTTGAATTTAAAGGTGTTGAACGCGCTAAAGTGAGATCTTGCGGTAGGGGATGTGGGGTTTACGTCCTGTAACTCGTTTAACAACAGCTTCAGCGCTTGATCTCTCGTTGGTCGTGTGTGTGTGTGTGGTAGCAGCCTCCACCTCCACCTCCACAGAGAGCTGTGGGGTTCTCCCCACGCAGGGTCTGTTCGTGGGCTGTGGGTCCCGCCTCTCTCTCTCTCTCTCTCTCTCTCTCTCTCTCTCTCTCTCTCTCTCTCTCTCTCTCTCTCTGGAAACTTTAGGACGAAGTCGGTATAATTAATCGTCTTTCGTCTCCCCCTTGTGGTCTCGTTCTGGCTGCAGTCGCCTTCGGTCTTTGTAATTCTAATCGTCCTTTGCCCCTGGTCGAAATATGGCCTTACCTTTTTGTCTGTTCTCCGTTTGCTGTCGTTTGAATATCATTAAGAACTGATGTTCAATGTCTTCCCTTTTTTTTTTTATGAGATTCCATGCATTATTTTCAGCTGAACTTAACTTTCAGTGTCATCTTTTGATATCTCTGTAAAATCGGTTTTGTATCAACGTTTTTTTTGGGGGGTAAACCAGATAAAGACGGGTAGACAGTGGGCAGGTGTGTTTACACCTGTGTACACTCAGCGTGTACGTAAAACAAGGACATCCTGAACATATGAATTAACACCTGTTGTATCATGACACAAGGAGGAAAAACACGATGGAAGATGGCGCATTGACAGCAGGGAGAGTGTATGGTGCCTGGTAGGAGGGAATGTATGGTACCAGGTAGCTAGGAGAGTCTGTGTGCTACCTGTTAGGTGGGAGAGTCTGTGTGGTACCTGGTAGCTGGGGGAGTTGTGTGGTACGTGTTAGGTGGGAGAGTCTGTGTGGTTCCTGCTAGCTGGGAGAGTGTGTGTGTTACCTGGTTGGAAGGTCTGTCTGTGTGGTACCTGGTTGGAGAGTCTGCCTGTGTGGTACGTGGAAGCTCGGATAGTCTGTGTGGTATCTGGTAGCTGGGAGAGTTTGTGTGGTACCTGGTTGGAGGATCTGTCTGTGTGGTACCTGCTTGCTGGGAGAGTCTGTGTGGTACCTGGTTGGAGGGTCTGTCTGTGTGGTACCTAGTAGGAGAGAGAGTCTGTGTGGTTTCTGCTAGCTGGGAGAGTGTGTGTGGTACCTGGTTGGAGGGTCTGTCTGTGTGGTACCTGGTAGGAGAGAGTGTGTGTGTGGCTCCTGGTCTTGTCCAGGTCACTGGTGCTCTTGGCGTGCTAGGTCGGGGCCAGGTGACGGAAAAGAGGAGTGCTAGGAAGAGGAGGAGGCGTGGATGGGAGAGAGGAAGTTGGTGACGGAGGGAATGAATGAGAGAAAACGTAACACACACACACACACACACACACACACACACACACACACACACACACACACGCACACACACGTACCCAGCGGTCCCCCACCATTCTCTCCAACACTTCTCCGACGCCTTGTACAGTCATCACCATCATTGTCATATTCTTTCAACATTTTTGTGCCGCTCCTTCAACTGCCCCTCGGATCTCTTGTCAGTTTTCTATCATTTTTTTTTATTTACACTTGCATATACATAAACGCCCACATATGCACATATACATACCTATACATTTCGACGTATACATACACATACATACATACACAGACATAAACATATATTCACATGTACATATTCATACTTGCTGCCTTCATCCATTCTCGTCGCCACCCCGCCACATATGAAACAGCAAACCCCCTCCACCCGCGCGCGCGCGCGAGGTAGCACTACGAAAAGACAACAAAGGCCACATCCGCTCACATTCAGTCTCTAGCTGTCATATATATATATATATATATATATATATATATATATATATATATATATATATATATATATATATATATATTATATATATATATATATATATATATATATATATATATATATATATATATATATATATATATATATATATATATATGACACTTCCGTGAGGGGTCAGGTCAAAAGGCCTGACCTGACTCATGATACCCCAAGGGCGCGACGCGTCGTGTCGTCGTGCTCAAGGGAGGATGGAGGAGGAGGGGAGGAGGTCGTTGTTGTCCTCCTCCTCCTCCTCCTCCTCCTCCGTCGTCGTCGCTGAGGGACTTTGGCTGTAACTTAATTGGCAACACTTTCCCCTCCTCCTCCTCCACCACAGCCCAGCCCGGGCGTGACTCAGTCCATACCTGTAGCCCCATTATATTCTCCACGACCGTCTCCCAGACCTGCTCTTACCCGAGTTTTGGCCCCCCCAAGCTTTTGATGTCCCTTCCACTGCCCACGCCTGCAGGCGTGTGTGTGTGTGTGTGTGTGTGTGTGTGTGTGTGTGTGTGTGTATGTCTGCGGTATATACCCTAATAAAAGCCAGATCTGCTGGGTCTGAATTAGTCCACGCCCGCAGACTTGTGGTATGACAGGTTTCGTCCACGTCTGCTGTATCTGCTGTACCTCTTTTCGTCCACGTCTGCTGTATCTGCTGTGCCTCTTTTCGTCCACGTCTGCTGTATCTGCTGTTACCTCTTTTCGTCCACGTCTGCTGTATCTGCTGTACCTCTTTTCGTCCACGTCTGCTGTATCTGCTGTTACCTCTTTTCGTCCACGTCTGCTGTATCTGCTGTTACCTCTTTTCGTCCACGTCTGCTGTATCTGCTGTACCTCTTTTCGTCCACGTCTGCTGTATCTGCTGTTACCTCTTTTCGTCCACGTCTGCTGTATCTGCTGTACCTCTTTTCGTCCACGTCTGCTGTATCTGCTGCACCTCTTTTCGTCCACGTCTGCTGTATCTGCTGCACCTCTTTTCGTCCACGTCTGCTGTATCTGCTGTTACCTCTTTTCATCCACGTCTGCTGTATCTGCTGTTACCTCTTTTCGTCCACGTCTGCTGTATCTGCTGTTACCTCTTTTCGTCCACGTCTGCTGTATCTGCTGTACCTCTTTTCGTCCACGTCTGCTGTATCTGCTGCTTGACTGCTAGCCTGCTGCTTCTAACTCGGTTCTGTCCGAGCCTCCCCTGCTTGCTCTGCTTACGTTTACTCTCTCTCTCTCTCTCTCTCTCTCTCTCTCTCTCTCTCTCTCTCTCTCTCTCTCTCTCTCTCTCTCCTGCTTGTCATGCTGGACACGGTGCATGACCAGCCTCCCCGCTAGTCCGAGGGGGGGGGGGGGGGGAAGAAGAAGGCAACCAACAACTCAGTTTTCTTTTTTTTTTTCTTTTTCTTCGTGTGCAAGGAGACTGAAGAATTGCGAACCCTCCACCTCCTCACAGTATTCCACATCGTCATCGTCCCACTCATCCACGTCGTCATCGTCCCACTCATCCACATCGTCATCGTTCCACTCATCCACATCGTCATTCCACTCATCCACATCATCATCATCCCACTCATCCACATCATCATTATCATCATACCACTCATCCAAGTTATCATCCCACTCATCCTTATCATCATCATCATCATCCCACTCATCCACGTCATCATTACCAGACGAAACAGCCAAAGTTTTATAACTTACGAAAATAAGTTTTATGCCCTCACGAAACAGCCAAAGTTTTATAACTTACGAAAATAAGTTTTATGCCCTCACGAAACAGCCAAAGTTTTATAACTTACGAAAATGAGTTTTATGCCCTCACGAAACTGCCAAAGTTTTATAACTTACGAAAATGAGTTTTATGCCCTCACGAAACTGCCAAAGTTTTATAACGTACGAAAACGAGTTTTAACGCCCTCACGAAACAGCCAAAGTTTTATAACTTACGAAAATGAGTTTTATTCCCTCACGAAACAACCAAAGTTTTATAACTTACGAAAATAAGTTTTATGTTAATGGGTCGTACTGTCGTGGTCAAGGGTCGCACCGTCGTCGTGTTCGAGGGTCGTGCCGTCCCGCTCACTCAAGGGTTCTTTTTGTCCTCCAGTTTTGCTCACGGGAATTTGTGATGTCGGAGAACACTTGGGCATGTGCCGAGGTAGAAGGCCCTGCCTCGGGATATCCCTTCGAGTTCCACCTCGCCAGATCCATTCTGGCGGCGTCGTAATCAGAAGCGGATCTTTGTTTATCAAGTCTCAATCATCCGCGGGGTGACGTAAATGGCTCAGACAATAGTGTTAATGAGTTACTTGAGTGTTCTTTGTTATTTGACTGAAGTGTTCTTTGTTATTTGTTACACTCGGTGTTCTTGGGGTTTGGGATTATTGGTTTTTTTTCGAAGAGTTGTAAAGAGTTATCGAATTATAGAAAGGTGTTTTTTGATATATATATATATATATATATATATATATATATATATATATATATATATATATATATTGTAAAGGATCACAGTTTAGCGCGTGATCAAGTATACTCGTATGAGTCCACGGGAAAATGACAAACGATAAGTTCCCAAGTGCACTTTCGTTTAATAATCACATCAGCAGGGGAGACACAAGAAAGAAATACAAGTCAGTTGATATACAACGAAGAGACGTAGCTAGGACACCATTTGTTTACCGAATGGCGTCCTAGCTACGACTTTTCGTTGTATATCAACTGACATATCTTTCTTGCATCTCCCCTGATGATGTGATTATTACAGGAAAGTGCACTTGGGAACTTATCGTGTTTCATTTCCCTGTGGACTCATATATATATATATATATATATATATATATATATATATATATATATATATATATATATATATATATATATATATATATATTTATATATATATATATATATATATATATATATATATATATATATATATATATATATATATATATATATATATATATATATATATGCGTTCTTCTGCTTCCTACTGTCGAGAGTTGATTTGTATGATGTTTGAGCTAAAGGCAGTTTATATATTGATATTCTTATTGTGTGTTTGTTTTTCCACTTGTCGTTTTATTTGGTGTACCAGTCCTGGTTCAGAAGTGGTGATTGTGATGTATGTGTCCGGGAGGCGGCGGTTCGTGACCCTGTGCCCACCACATATTGACCCACACACGGCGATAACCTAATGTTCTCCGAACGTGTATGTAGTGTGTGTGTGTGTGTGTGTGTGTGTGTGTGTGTGTGTGTGTGTGTCCACCCATGATCGGCCTCAGCCACCCAACGGACTGTGAGCAGCACTTTTGTTCTCGCTGTGGCCCATCCCCCCCATCGCGGCGCCTCCCCCGGCGCCCGCCACACACCCACCCTCACACACACACACTCATAACACACACAGACCCTCATAACGTGGGATCATGAGGGGAGGTGGAGGAGGAGCAGGGGGGAAGGAATGTAATGCGTGAGTGAGTAATGAGCTCTGAGGAGGAGGGGGCGGGGCGCCCTCTCTCTCTCTCTCTCTCTCTCTCTCTCTCTCTCTCTCTCTCTCTCTCTCCTCATGTGTGTTGGCTATAGTGAGTTGTTATCAGCTGGTGAGGAGGAGGAGGAGGAGGTGGTGGTGGTGGTGGCCCGGTCTGGGACGACTCTCTCTCTCTCTCTCTCTCTCTCTCTCTCTCTCTCTCTCTCTCTCTCTCTCTCTCTCTCTCTCTCTCTCTCTCTCTTTCTAGACTGGCTCCGCCTCTCTCTCATGCACCCCAACCCCCCCCTCATCCCCTCAACCCCACCCCGGATGTACCTGGCCACGCCCACCGCCACACCACACACACCCCCCTCCTCCTCCTCCTCCTCCACCAGGGATGACCAAGGCTCGCGTCACTCTCCCCTCAGTGCACGCTGAGGCAGGCGACTGGCAGGGTTGTAGACGGGTCATGCTCCCCGGGGTAGACCACAGCACGAGGTGGCGTGCATGATGCTGTGACAACCTCTGCCTCCCTCCCTCCTTCCTTCCTCCTCCTCAACACACACGCACACGCACACACAACACTCACACACACGCTGCCCCTCCCCCCTTACGCACGCACGCCCGCCCGCCCTCCAGGACTGTCGTACGCCGCCGTACGGGCGAGTGACCGGCAAATGGATAGTTTTAAAAGGGTGAAGTCGTTAGTGTTGTTGTTAAACCTCTGAAGAAGAAGAAGAAGAAGAACCACCATCCACCCACCCATCCATCCAGTCGTCCGAGTGCTTAATTGACGTGCGATTGAGAAATGGTGAAGTTCGAGCCACCCATGACGCGTTGGCTGGCGGGCCTTGCTATGTCTGGAGGACAACACGTGCTGCAGGAGGGCCGCGCCGTTGGTGACTGTGACGGGTGTGATTCTCGCCGCGGGGCCTTGAGAGGAGACGTGGGGCCTGGGGGCCAGGGTGAGCCGCTGTGCCATTAGCATGTGAGGCACGTGGTGCCCGAGGACAGTGGCGCCCCTCGTGACCACCGCCCCTCCCCTACCGGCCTACCCAACCAACCCCCCCACGCTGGAGGGGGGCCGGCCTGACCTACCGCGGGAGAGTGATGACCTTTCATTGACCTCACCTCGGGGGTCATAGTGAACCGTGTTCCACACACCTTCCCTTTGACGCCTCTGGTCTTCGACGCAGTTGCTCTCTCTCTCTCTCTCTTGTTGTTAACCAACCCCTCCCCTCCTCCTCCCTCTCCGTTCTCTCTCTCTCTCTCTCTCTCTCTCTCTCTCTCTCTCTCTCTCTCTCTCTCTCTCTCTCTCTCTCTCTCTCTCTCTCCACTTCCATGTTTTCGTTTCGCTTCGACCATCCCATTCCTCTCCCATCTGTCCCTTTGCCTCATCCTGGTAGCCCCGCGTCCCAAGGCCTCCCGTCACTGGCCTGAGGGTTCTCTCTGGATCCAACCTTCCTCTTCCTCCTCCTCCTCCTCCTCCTCCTCCTCTTCCTCTTCCTCTTCCTCCTTCCTCCTCCCCTCCCACCTCTTCTTCCTCCTTCACATCCACCTCTTCCTCATCCGGCCGCACGCAGCCCTCCTTCCTGACGAAGGTGGTGCGGCGACAGGCTAACGAGGATCCATCATTTCTCGTCATCGCCAGCAGGAATGGGGGCTGACCCAGAACCGGCCCAAGGCCAGCCCCCACAAGAAGAAGAAGAAAGAAAACACCTTCTGGAGCCGCAGGTACTGTGTGTGTGTGTGTGTGTGTGTGTGTGTGTGTGTGTGGCATGCGCTGCCTTCCTCTTTCGTCGCACGAGAAGGTTGTTCACTTTATTACCCCTATCTCACTACCCCTTTCCCCTTACTCTCCCCACCCCCTCAACACGACACGAACGACCCTTTAGGTATCAGTGGCGTGGGCGCCCCGCCCCCCCCCCCTCCCCTCCGCCCCTTTGACGACCCGCCCCCCTAAAACCCTTAAGGGTCGGGTGATCAGCCGGGCCGGTCTCACCCAAAGGGTCGTTCCGCCGTGGGGCTTAAGGGGTCGTGCCCTCGTGATGTAAAGAGGTAGCGGGGAGAGGGATGGATGAACGTCCCACGAACTATACACCCTCCCCTTGTGCATGGATGAAGACGCGGTGTGGGACGTTGTCGTCCCCACACCGCCTTTGTCCTCCTCGTTCAGCCACCCCAGTACTGCCAGCAGCCTCTGCCGGAGAGGCTCGTCCTCTCTCTCTCTCTCTCTCTCTCTCTCTCTCTCTCTCTCTCTCTCTCTCTCTCTCTCTCTCTCTCTCGCATTTGTTCTTTCTCTTGAGACTACGCGTGGCGGAGACGGGGGAATCACTTGCCGTGGGCAGGAAGATGCAGGTGGAGGGGAGGAACTGACGCGGGGATGTGTGGTGCTGTTGGTGAAGGAAGCCAAGACAGGACGAAAGATTTCCGAGAGGCTTATTGACTCGTGGAGGAGGCATGGCTGACGGACATGCTGGTCAGAGATGATGTAGGGCAGTACAAGGCGCTACATGGAGGCGGAGGATACGGAGAACCCCCTAAAGAGATGGATAGATGGTTAGAAAGGGGATTGATGACGGCTTGGGGTGTTCCAGATGGAGGGGTCACAGGGTGGTTGACTGAGGATCAGATGCAATGGAAAAGGTTGATTGGGGGTTAGATGCGATGGAAAGGGTTGATTTGAGGGTCAGATGCAATGGAAAGGGTTGATTTGAGGGTCAGATGCAATGGAAAGGGTTGATTTGAAGGTCAGATGCAATGGAAAGAGTTGATTGGGGATCAGATGCTGTGGAAAGGGTTGATTGGGGATCAGATGCAATGGTAGGATATTATGTATGGCAGCGGTACGAATGAAAGGCCCTGAACTTATTGATATATTATATTGTCAGGACCTTTTTCTTGTGTGTGTGTGTGTGTGTGTGTGTGTGTGTGTGTGTGTACGTTTCCTGACCCTCCCTGTTAAGATGGGGATGGGGTATTCTTACGTCGTTCATCTGTGGACAACTCTTTGAAAAGAACACGCTGGTTAATGTCTTTAAAGGACGTGGTCTACGATCATCGTTAATATTAACGTTTGGCGGTGACCACAGTGTCTCTTTGTTTGAGTTAGAAAAAAAAAAAAAAGGGACCTTTTCGTAAGTGGTATGTGTAAGTTCATGTGGTGGCGCCAGCCTCACCTGGATGGTAAAGGCCTCATCCAATGCCCTACGATCGTGTGGTGGCTGGCGCCTCACACACACACACACACACACACACACACACACACACACACACCACCACCACGCCGAACAGCTGGGAGGGGGAAGGTGGGAGGGTAGGTGGAAGGTGAGCATTTGACCTGGTGATCTGGCCCTTATCCCCATTCTCTCTCTCTCTCTCTCTCTCTCTCTCTCTCTCTCTCTCTCTCTCTCTCTCTCTCTCTCTCTCTCTCTCTCTCTCTCTCTCTCTCTCTCTCTCTTTCTCTCTCTCCCTCTCTCTCCCACAAAAGCCACCTCTCGGGTCTGGTCGAAGCTGTTATCATAACTATTATCCGTATGGGGGCCCCCTTCCCCCTCCACCTTCCTTCCTCTCGCCCTACCCTCCACGGCTCAGTTAATGGCGAAGGGGATTACTCGTTCATAGTGAGGGGGTGAGGGTAGGAGGGGAGGGATTACTTTTTTAACCGTGGCGAGGGTTAGTTGTTCATCACTGAAGGGATTGCTCGTTAATGAGAGACGTGCTGGTACTCGTTAATCATTGCGGGTATTAACTCGTTGATGATTTTCAAGGGTGGGAGGTGTGAGGGCACGTGTTAATCGTGGTAGGGATTACTCGTTAATCAGTTTAGGGATGACTCGTTTATCACTGAGGTACAGTATTGGTTAATCGTGAAGAGAAAGGTCGTTAATCCCCGTAGGATTTATTCGTTAAATCTCTCGCTCTCTTGATGCAGAAGGGGATCTTCCATGTCATAGAATATCCTTTCAACTGACGTATGGAACTCTCACTGCCGTAAATTATTGGCAAACGCGTCTCGGTAAGGAACTGGCAGAGGGCGTCCCTGTGTGTGTGAGAGAGAGAGAGAGAGAGACAGAGAGAGAGAGAGAGAGAGAGAGAGAGAGAGAGAGAGAGAGAGAGAGAGAGAGAGAGGCAGAGGCAACTGAACCGTTTCACAAGTGTCGGGTTGGATGCGAAAGTAGCTAGGCCGGGGCGGCTCAGCGTTGGTTGGCAGGGAGTCCGCAAAGGGCGTGAGTCCGCCCCGCGTGTGCCCAGAGGGTCCGCGAGAAGGGGGGGGGGGAGTCCAGAGCCTCGCCAAAGTCCGCAGAGTCCAACTTACTTAGTAAAGGGCAGCGGCGGTGGTGGTGCTGCTGCACCTGGAGGAGGAGGAGGAGGAGGTGCAGTGAGGGAGGAGGGAGGAGTCGGTAACTCGGGAGAACTGTCTGATACAATTTCGTCTTCGCCGCGCCTTGGTAAGAGTTTACGGGGGGGGGCGCCGTCTGCATAGTGATGAGCGCAGTGTTGATTCCGTTGTGCCGTTTTGGAAGACGCGGGCGGGGGGGGGGGGGGGGGGAAATTGGGGTGTTGGGGGAGGAGACACGAAACATGGCGGGAAATGGGAGGCGATCCATGTATCACCGAAGGCGACGGGGAATGGGGGAAAAAATGATTGTGTGCGTAGAGGTGTCGAGGAGACGGTGTATTGTTTATATTCAACGATGAATTGTTTCTCCCTTTTTATTATTTATTATTATCCATTTTGATTTACTTTTATTTGTTTATGTATTTGTTTGGTAAGACGGTTTGTGAAGGATTGCGTTTTTTTTTTTTGAGACTCCGGCAGTGTAGAACGAACAGGGGGACAAAGAGGTTATGAGGACCCCCTCCCTCCCTCCCCTCCCCCCTCCTCCATCACGTGACCATATGTAAATTAGGAGTCGCTGTTATTATGTCCGGACAGTCAATAACAACAACAACAACAACGGGCGACGCTGACACACATACGCACACAGCGGAACAAAGGCGTACATTACCTACGGGAAAAGTCACTCTCGTTGCGTGATGGACGGACATAAACGCTTCTAAAAGGACGTAGAAAAATTGAAGAGAAAAAAAGAATATAGAGCAGAGATTAAACAATAAAGAAAATGGATGACGGAGTCTGTACTGTGTACACGTTGCTTTGGTGCGCCCTGGCACGTAGACGTGCATGTCTTCATGTATGTTCACGCACACTGACAAACGCAATATATATATATATATATATATATATATATATATATATATATATATATTTTTCATACTATTCGCCATTTCCCGCGATAGCGAGGTAGCGTTAAGAACAGAGGACTGGGCCTTTGAGGGAATATCCTCACGCGGCCCCCTTCTCTGTTCCTTCTTTTGGAAAATTAAAAAAAAAAACGAGAGGGGAGGATTTCCAGCCCCCCCGCTCCTCCCCTTTTAGTCGCCTTCTACGACACGCAGGGAATACGTGGGAAGTATTCTTTCTCCCCTATCCCCAGGGATAATATATATATATATATATATATATATATATATATATATATAAATTAGAGAGAGAGAGAGAGAGAGAGAGAGAGAGAGAGAGAGAGAGAGAGAGAGAGAGAGAGAGAGAGTTATCTTTCCTGAATATTACAGGGATTGGTTGGCATAAGCATGGCCAAGCGATGTATACGTATGTATAAGTCACGTATGCATGCTTTCTTATACATAGACTCACGCATGTTTGTGTTTGTGTGTGTGTGTGTGTGTGTGTGTGTGTGTGTGTGTGTGTCTGTGTCGCCTCAACACATGTGAGGTGAATGTTTTACAAGCGGGCCGGCGACAGTGTTGCCCTTGAGGTCAGGAAGCGACGCATTCATTACTTAACTCCTCGAGCACGACACGGGGGCACGACAGTACGACCCCTTGTGTTCGTGGGAGGGGTCGTTCCGTCGTGATCGGACCAGTCGTACCCTCGTTGTCAAGGTGTCACGCCCTTTATTTTCGAGAGTCGTACCGTCGTGCTTAAGGGTCGTGCCGTCGCCCTCTCGGGTCGTGCTCACCTTGTCAAGTTCTTGATGCCCGACGGTCGTACCGTCGTGTTCAAACGTCGTACTACAGCGTCAGGAGCTTTTTACCTCTGTAGACAGTGCACGTCGTGATTTGAACGACCACAGACTATCTCTTTTCCCCCCACACACCCTCGTCACACCCATCGGGACACGGGACAGATCATCAGCCGCTAATGAAGTCATCAACATCTCAGATTAAGGCGAGGGAAGCAGTCGGTCGCCGACTTCGTTGAGATCGAACGGGGATCGAACCCACCCGCCACTCTCTGATGGACTGACTTTGTCTTGTCACCTTTACTGACGACGGCCCTGGAGGAGGAGGAGGGAGTCCCAGCAGCCCTGAAGAACAGACGTCTGAAGCGATGACCGACTTTGGAGAACCAACAGCTTTACGCTGATGTTGCTGTTGCCCTGAGGAACCTTCCACCAACTTTACTGATGTTGCTGTAACTTTGAAGTACCTGCCACCAACTTTACTGGCGCTACTGTGACTTTGAAGTACCTACCAACAACTTTACTGATGTTACTGTAACTTTGAGGAACCTTCCACCAACTTTACTGATGTTGCTGTAACTTTGAAGTGCCTGCCACCAACTTTACTGCCGCCACTGTGACTTTGAAGTCCCTGCCACCAACTTTACTGACGCCACTGTGACTTTGAAGTCCCTGCCACCAACTTTACTGGCGCCACTGTGACCTTGAAGTCCCTGTCACCAACTTTACACAGGAATTTCTCCATTTTAAGAGTCACCACTCGGTACAAGAAGCTGCTTAACCACACAGCCAGACGACTCTGGACCTTCGAGTGATCACCTGATGGCCATGACTACACCAGCAGTGTATTATAGAGAGGCTCGGAGGGATGTAGAATTACCCTGGGGTGGGGGGATTACAGTCTACAGTAACTACGCGCTAACTACCGGCTGTTATGAGCCGCCGCCACCCCTCCCTCCCTTCCTGGCAACCGGGGCCTGAGGGAAGTTCGTCTTCGTCACAGCCTAACACGTAATGAAGAATTTTTAGCTTCGTCCTCATTTCGACCGGACCACTACCACCACCTCCTTCATCCCTCTGCCTCCCTCCCACGTTCTCTCCTCCTTGTTGATACGACGTGTCTGTTGTTGGTGGGGTGGTGTGTTCTGTACATTCCCCCGAGCATCGTCGACGTTGCGACCCTTGTGTACACGATGGCCGGGCCTTTGAACCCGTCTCTTTAAGGTCAAAGGACGGGCCATCATCATGGTTGGTCCCGTCTTGCTCAAAGATGGCACTGTGTCGTTGTGCTCAAAAAGGTCACACAGAGGCCACGTTGCCCCAGAATTGTAGGTCAGGCTTGGAGGAGATAAGTACGTGTGTTTGCACTAGATAGCGCGCAAGTGCTTTGGACGTTGCTTCAGCCCGAATTTGATATTTATTTTTGGTGAGTATTTTGGTCGCTGTTAACAACGAGGCATTGTCAAGCATTGGTCAGAGTTGCGAAGACCTGGATGTGTGTATGTGTGCCGGATACGCCGGGGTGCGTGTCTGAGCGAAATCGAGTGCATCGATTCGGAAACAAATGGAACTCCTGCTGCTGCTCCCCCCCCCCAGAATCCATACTCCCAACATCCCTTGGTGGTTGTGAGGGAGAGACTGACTGACTGACTGACGGATCGAGGTCCCCTCCTTAGTTCAGCGTCCACGTTTATGGTCGTCGTGGAATCATGTCGAAATCATGGTTGTCATCGTGGGGACGACGACGCCTCCCTCCCTCCTCTCCCGATAGCTCATGACACTTACCGCTAGGAAAAGACACCAAAGGCCACATTCGTTCACACTCAGTCTCTAGCTGTCATGTATATGCACCGAAACCACAGCTCCCTTTCCACATCCAGGCCCCACAGAACTTTCCATGGTTTACTCCAGACGCTTCTTGGCTATGGAGGTTGTTCCACGTAGCCATGGGCGTCACGCCACACGTAGCCAGTTGCGTCTGGATCTTCAAGGGTAATGGGTAGTTCCTCTAGGATACACCGTAATGCGAGAATGAAGCGGAAATTACTTTCACATATAAAACTCAAGGAGCCATCTACTCCCTGGCTTTAAGTCATTCGGTAATACAGGCTTCCAGGTCTTAAGTCATTCCATAATGCAGGCTTCCAGAACTTAATCACTCGAAAGTACAAGTTTCCAGAACTGTAATTCATTAGTATAAGCGTCCAGAACAAAGGCATTCAACAATACAGCTTTCCAGTACTGTGACACTTGTCTACGAGGGCATGTAGATCCATCCAGATCTAAGCAGACACTTCAATTTGTCGTCGTCTTGTTCCAGAACTCTGGAGACCTTCCAGGTCGACATATACTTCCAGACTGGAGGAAGTTATCTCCTTTTGAGAGCAACAG
>NC_092273.1:6403424-6423424 GCF_036320965.1 Panulirus ornatus
GAGAGAGAGAGAGAGAGAGAGAGAGAGAGAGAGAGAGAGAGAGAGAGAGAATTTCTCCTTCGTATCAACAAACCAGATATAGTTTACCCTTAAGTCGTTCGTCAATGTCGTACCGATGTCCTCAAAGGTCGTACCTATGTGCTCAAGGGATGTGCCCAGGTGCTCCGAGGGTCGAACCCTCGTCTTCATGACCATGACGAGCCTGACTATCGCATATTCCCCGTTTTTTTTTTTTTTTTTTTTTTATCGTTCGCTTCGTCTTCAGTGGCCATCCCCCACCCCTCCTCCTCATCTATTTTGTTTTCGTTCTTCTTTCGCGACTCAAGTCCCTCTTTTGCAGTTTGAGAACCACTCCGCTCTCTCTCTCTCTCTCTCTCTCTCTCTCTCTCTCTCTCTCTCTCTCTCTCTCTTCCCCCTCTCCTCCCCTCCCCTCCATAGACTTAACTGCGCCTCTCCTCTCTGCTTTGCATACGCTGTGAGGCCCCGCTCCACTTCCTGCTGCCTCTACAGCTGCAGTTCTCTCTCTCTCTCTCTCTCTCTCTCTCTCTCTCTCTCTCTCTCTCTCTCTCTCTCTCTCTCTCTCTCTCTTCCCAGCCAATACATGCACGCGATTTTGTCTCTCCCCTAATATATGTGTGTGTGTGTGTGTGTGTGTGTGTGTGTGTGTTTACTTATGTAGAAGAGACAGATAGATGGGTGTAGAGATAGATAGACAGCCATCCATCCATCCATCCATCCATCTATCCCTCGACCTCTCACAGCTTTTATATATTCCACCTTAATTTCTCTCGTTAACTGGTCGGGTCTCCCCCGTTGCACAGCCTCGTTAAGAGATAATTGAGGTGTCCCCCCCGGTGTGAACCTCATTCATGAGGGCTATGTGAGGTATTCCAAGCGCTCGGCACCCGCCTGATCGTGGACCTCCTCACCTCACCTCACCTCACCTCACCTCACCTCACCTCACCTCACCCCCTGGTAAATGAGGGACGGGCGATGAGGGGTGAGGAGGGGGGAAAGAAGAAGGAGAAGGATGAGTGAGGGATGAAAAAGGAAAATGAGGATAGGGGTTTGAAGAGGGAGATTGGGCGTAGGAGAGGCATGAGGCGGATAGAAGATGGTTTGTGCGCGTGTAGGAAAAGAGGTTTTTGGAGGTAAGAGGAAGAGATTGAAGAGAATGGGAAGGGAGTTGAATGGGATTGGAGGGAAGGGAGGAATGGGCATAAACTCGTCATGATGAGGGAAGGGGGAGGGGGGGGGGACATCGGAGGATGAGAGCGAGGTAAGGGAAGGGAAGGGAAGGAGGATCGGTAATGTAGAGGGAAGGGAAGGGAAGGAGGATCGATAATGTAGAGGGAAGGGAAGGGAAGGAGGATCGGTAATGTAGAGGGAAGGGAAGGGAAGGAGGATCGGTAATGTAGAGGGAAGGGGAAGGAAATGGTGAGGTATAATTGGAAGGAGGAGTGACAAGTTTGGATACATGTCCCTCTCGGGTACGCCCGCTGGAGGGTGTGCCTCTCTTGGATTTGTCCACCGTGGAAGAGAGAGAAGTGAGGGGTGACTCGATCATAACTGTTGAGAGTCTTAAGACCAGTTTGATAAGGTCAGCAGGGAGCAGTTTTGAGAACGGTGCAAGGATAGGGCAAGCAGAGGGAGACGTGCCATGGGAGAGAGAGAGACTTCAAGAGATGGGGGGCCCTCTCTCTCTCTCTCTCTCTCTCTCTATCTCTATCTCTATATCTATCTCTATATCTATCTATATATATATATATATATAAACACACATCAGTTCCCTTACATTAAAAATTGAAATCGCTTTAGTCTTTCCCCCTGTATCTACATAACTTTTGTTTACTGAATGGGTCGGGGAAAAATATATGCATATACCTTTTGAGACAAAGCGAAATTCCCGCAGCAAATTACCTTCGTTGTTGCGAGCGCTTTGTGGTCAATATAACTTGGGGAGTTACATTACTTTGAAGACGGTCTTTGAAAAGGGGTGTGTGTGTGTGTGTGTGTGTGTGTGATCAGAGGGACTGTTGGACGAAGCAAGAGAGATGAGAACCTGTTTGTTTATTTTGTATCTGAGCCTGTTTCTAGAATACTAGGGGCCTGTGTATTTTGTACTAGAGCCTGCTTCTAGAATACTAGGGGCCTTGAAGTTTACTCTAGAGCCCGTTGATTTTGTACTAGAGCCTGTTTCTAGAATACTAGGGCCTGTGTATTTTGTACCGGAGCCGGTTTCTAGAGTACTAGGGGCCCGTGTATTTTGTACTAGAGCTTGTTTCTAGAATACTAGGCCCGTGTATTTTGTACTAGAGCCTGTTTCTAGAGTACTAGGGGCCTTGAAGTATACTCTAGAGCCCGTTCATTTTGTACTAGAGCCTGTTGCTAGAGTACTAGAGCTTGTCTGTTGTGCTAGATCCTATTTCTAGTATACTAGAGCCTCTTGATTTTGTATCAGGGCCCGTGTCTTTTGTGCTATTGCCTGTTTCTAGAACACCAGGGCCCGTATGCTCTGTACTAGAACCTGTTGCTAGTGTGGTAGATCCTGTTTCTCCCGTACGAGTTGAGGTGGAAGGGGTTACTGTAGCCAGGAGGGGGCAGAGGGGTAGGGTTGGTGGATGTGATAGGTAAGGGGTAAATATGGGAGAGGGGAAAATTGGGGGAGGATTTAAATAGGGTATAAATTGAGGGTAAAATTGGGTGGAAATGTGCTTTTTTTCTGCTTTTGGACGAGAAGAGTTTTGATGTACGGAAGAATGGTGACAAGGAATGTAACTTGCTCTGTGGAGGGCATGTGACGCGTGACGGGACTGGTGTGTAGAGGGCATGTGACGCGTGACGGGACTGGTGAGTGGAGGGGCATGTAACGCGTGATGGGACTGGTGTGTAGAGGGCATGTGACGGTATCAGTACAGTACATACTTCAGTACAGTACATACCTTCAGTACAGTACTACGTAATGCAGTTCATGCCACGGAAAATGAAAGAAGATATTACTTCATTTAAGTAACGTTGAAGTCAGAACGAATCTGTCTTATGACTCAGTGTTGCCAGTAGTGAGTGTAAGTTCTGGATGAAAATCAAAAGGACCAGATCTGAAATGTTGAATGAATGGTACACAAATGGAATTCATGGTACACAAATGGAATTCATGGTACACAAATGGAATTAATGGTACACAAATGGAATTCATGGCGCACGTTCGGACGGTAGCGAAGTGAAGGTTGAGTTATGTAATCAAATGCAGGAAACGTGTGTGTGTGTGTGTGTGTGTGTGTGTCTGTATGTACAGAAGACTCCCTTAAGAAAGGAGGAGGCGGTAGATTACATTACCGAGCCCGTGTGGGGCCCCCACAAACGAACGAGGCTGTGTGGGGCCTCACCCTCAAACGAACGAGGCTGTGTGGGTCCACCTACAAACAAAAGAGGTTGTGTGGGGGGCGCCCCCACTAACGGAAGAGGCTTTGTGGGGCACCCTACAAGCGAGAGAGGCTGTGTGGGCCCCACCCACAAACAAACGAGGCTGTGGGGGGGGGGAGGGGCCCCACAAGCGAACGAGACTGTATAGGGGCCCGACAAACGTGGGCACTCCTAAGTGCGCTCCGTCTTAGACGAAGTCTCGCTCCCGAGGGAAATCTACAGGACTAGAAGGGCTTGTGTGTGTGTGTGTGTGTGTGTGTGTGTGTGTGTGTGTGTGTGTGTGTGTGTCTACTACACCAGGTCGGTGGTGGGTGTTGGTCGGAAGAGGAGGAGCAGGGGCGTAAGGGTGAGGAAAGGGAAGGGGGTGGGGTGATGAAAACAGTGGGCCTCGTTGGGGGGGAGAAGTGGTGTCGCGTACCCTTGGTATCAGTGATTGCCATACGCATCCTATTCACCCCTTTCGTGCTCGACTCCCTCCTGGCTTGTCTCTCTTCCCGAGAGGAGCGGCGTAAGGAGAGCACTGGTTTTGACCGTCACCACCACGATCACTCGGGCGATCGCCACCTCTCATCCCATGCCTTCCACTCTTGGAAGGAAGGGACGTAGCTCCGCGCTCTGGCCTCCTGGCTCTCATATTCTCATACTTCCTGAGACTCTCATGTTCTTCTCATACTTCCTGAGACTCTCATGTTCTTCTCATACTTTCTGAGACTCATGTTCTCATACTTCCTGAGACTCTCATGTTCTTCTCATACTTTCTGAGACTCTCATGTTCTTCTCATACTTCCTGAGACTCTCATGTTCTTCTCATACTTCCTGAGACTCTCATGTTCTTCTCATACTTTCTGAGAACTCTCATGTTCTTCTCATACTTTCTGAGACTCTCATGTTCTTCTCATACTTCCTGAGACTCTCATGTTCTCATACTTCCTGAGACTCTCATGTTCTCATACTTCCTGAGACTCTCATGTTATCATACTTCCTGAGACTCTCATGTTCTTCTCATACTTCCTGAGACTCTCATGTTCTCATACTTCCTGAGAACTCTCATGTTCTTCTCATACTTCCTGAGACTCTCATGTTCTTCTCATACTTTCTGAGAACTCTCATGTTCTTCTCATACTTCCTGAGACTCTCATGTTCTCATACTTCCTGAGACTCTCATGTTCTCATACTTCCTGAGACTCTCATGTTCTCATACTTCCTGAGACTCTCATGTTCTCATACTTTCTGAGACTCTCATGTTCTTCTCATACTTCCTGAGACTCTCATGTTCTTCTCATACTTCCTGAGACTCTCATGTTCTCATACTTCCTGAGACTCTCATGTTCTCATACTTCCTGAGAACTCTCATGTTCTTCTCATACTTCCTGAGACTCTCATGTTCTTCTGATACTTCCTGAGAACTCTCATGTTCTTCTCATACTTTCTGAGACTCTCATGTTCTTCTCATACTTTCTGAGACTCTCATGTTCTTCTCATACTTCCTGAGACTCTCATGTTCTTCTCATACTTCCTGAGACTCTCATGTTCTTCTCATACTTTCTGAGACTCTCATGTTCTTCTCATACTTCCTGAGACTCTCATGTTCTTCTCATACTTCCTGAGACTCTCATGTTCTTCTCATACTTCCTGAGACTCTCATGTTCTTCTCATACTTCCTGAGACTCTCATGTTCTTCTCATACTTCCTGAGACTCTCATGTTCTTCTCATACTTCCTGAGACTCTCATGTTATCATACTTCCTGAGACTCTCATGTTCTTCTCATACTTCCTGAGACTCTCATGTTCTTCTCATACTTCCTGAGACTCTCATGTTCTTCTCATACTTCCTGAGACTCTCATGTTCTTCTCATACTTCCTGAGACTCATGTTCTCATTCGTTCTGAGGCTCTACTTTACGATCCTTGGGTAGGTAGGTATGAGGACGTGGTCTTTGAACTAGCCCTTGAAATAGGGCCAGATCAAAACAAAAAAAAAAAGGGGACAGAAGGTTGGCATCTATGTATACACACACACACACACACACACACACACACACACACACCCGAGGGTCGTGCCTTCCAAGTTGAGGGGGACCTCGCGTCCTCACACCATTGTATGTGCGAGTTTTCCACAAGTATTTCTCTGGCCTTCCTCAGAGTCGTCTCCACTTCACAGTGGCTCGCTGAGAGAACTAGCAGCCGAGACTGAAGTCATCAGTCCGGTAGTGCCCGACTTCGTTACGAGCGTTATTTCGGCATTGTTTTTTTTATTATTTTTTTCGATATTATGAGCGTTTCTACCCGGCTGGAATTTTTTTTTTTTTTTTTAAACGCACTTAAATGTTTGCGACGTGGAAAAAATGACGTCCGGTTTCCCGTAGCGTGAGCGCGTTATTTCCCGTCGTACGTCGGGCACGAGGGCATCGGCACGTCATACGGTATCGGCCGATTTGTGACGTGCGGGATCGGCCGATTTGCGGCAGAAAAGAAGATATGGTCTGTTTGCCGATGGCTCAGTGGCTTGACCGGCGTATGTGAGTAACCTATTGCGTATATGAGTAAATCTTTAGTCGGGTTTATAGTAAACGTGGGGCGTCGGTGATGGCGTAGTCGTCGGCGTCGCGATGCGGACTGACGTCATCGTCGGTAGGGCCCGTGCTGGTGACGTCACGTGCGACCGTTTCGAGGCGCGTGTGGATGGCGTCATCATCATCATCTCAGTCCCCCTTGGTGACGTCACGCGAACGTTTACGTGACACGTGGATGACGTCATGATGTGAGGAATAGTACGAAACTCTGTATTTCCAGCCTTATATGACATATATCTTTCTTTTCTTCCTTTCAAACTATTCGCCATTTCCCGCGTTAACAAGGTAGCGCTAAGAACAGAGGACTGGGCCTCTGAGGGAATATCCTCACCTGGCCCCCTTATCTGTTATATATATATATATATATATATATATATATATATATATATATATATATATATATATATATATATATATATATATATATGATTCATAATGGCTATAGTTATCGTTTTAATTCGACGCTCTGATGAACACACACACGCACACACACACACATTGGTGATGGAGGGCAGGGGGTTCAGCCAGAGCCCCCCCCCCCCCCCCCCCGGTTTCGTCTCCCGAAGAAAATTGACGTGAGTATGATAAGCCGGCCACGCCCTCCGGCCAGGGGCGAGGGGAAAGGTAAGGGGAAGGCCCGCGTGCACCAGCTCCTCTCTCTCTCTCTCTCTCTCTCTCTCTCTCTCTCTCTCTCTCCCCGGCACAACACGGCGGTATAAGACCCTGGAGTATGATGGTGTGGGGCCCTTGAGCACGACGGTATAAGACTCATCTACGGTGGTATAAGGCCCTTGAGGACGACGATATAAGACTCCAGCACGATGGTATAAGACCCTTGAGCACGACGGTATAAGACCCTGGAGTATGATGGTGTAGGGCCCTTGAGCACGACGGTATAAGACTCGGCTACTGTGGTGTAAGGCCCTTGAGCACAACGGTATAAGGCTCAAGCACCATGATATAAGGCCCTTGAGGACGACGGTATAAGACTCAAGTACCATGAAATAAGGCCCTTGAGGACGACGGTATAAGACCCAAGCCCGATGGTATAAGGCCCTTGAAAGCAACACTGACCTCCAGATGAGTCCCGAGACGACGAGCCGGTCCAGGGCTGCAGTTGGCTAGTGACCGTTTCATTGTCCCTTCCGCCAACATGGCCAACTGGGTCGGAGCGGAAGTGACGTCACGGTGGTTGCCTTCCACCTCCACTAAATAACTTAATAATTGAAACCCGGATGTCATTTTTTTTATGCTACAGAATCACCTAATTTATGATTACCCTCATTTTGTATTCCGTGTGATCGCATGATCCATAGATACTAACTTATTGATTTATTTAAATATTAATAGTCTCCCCTGTTTACGTAAAGTGGGTAATTTCCATTTTCTTTGATTCTCGCTCTTTTCTTTAATTGCCGAACACTGGTGTAACCTCAAGAGCATTTTTCTTCTTCTTTTTTCAATATCTTTGTTCATGATTTCCTTTCCTGGCTTTGGCTCTTTGTGTATGTCATTCATAACGACAGTGAACACAGACGGCCAGTCGAGAGAGAGAGAGAGAGAGAGAGAGAGAGAGAGAGAGAGAGAGAGAGAGAGAGAGTTGCTTCATCCCTCGAGTGTTCTTCGAACCAATAGTAAACGGTAAATGACCCGCTCACTTCCTGGTCCTGCCAGGCAAATGTAGACAGGGAAAAAAAAAATGAATTTGAATTTGTATAGCGTACGGGGTTGTAAACATTGGCGCGGGTGCTGTAAATAGTAAATACGTTGACGCCAACACGTGGTGTAAATAAGTAAATACGTTTCTCTTTTTTTTTTGGCACTATTTTTACTCGACTAATTGGTTGATAGTATTGTATTAATTACTTTTTTCGTATTTTTTATATTCATTTGTATTTATATTCATTTGTATTTGAATTTCCATTGTCTAACTCTCTAAGCATTCCTTATTCACTCCAAACAGTATTTTATTTTATTCTTTTACACTTTTTTACTCCTTACGTTTTCCTTCTATGTTGAAAAATGGAATCAATTTTACGGTTATTTTTATTATATTTCTTTGTCATATACGGGTTCCTCATCTCGAAAGTCGAACTCAAACCGTCTCTGGACAGTCTACAGAACGGGACACGAACTCAAACCGTCCCTGGACGGTTGAGAGAACGGGACACGAACTCAAACCGTCCCTGGACGGTTTTCGAGGACGTGACGATTTGGGGTCACATACCGTGGCTAGCGACGGGCTTGTGTGCACTTCGCGCATGGCGCACACACACACACACACGAGGTGTTTGCTGCCTAGGGAGGTTTAGAAAAATAAGATCGAAAAAAAAAACACACACGTTCCGGTAAAGCAAACTTCTTGATTGATTGTGAGGGAGGCGTTGATGTGCAGAGTAAGGTAGGGAGAGAGGGAGGGTGTTCTGGGTGAGGTTGGAGGGTGTGTGTTCTGGGTGAGGTTGGAGGGTGTGTGTTCTGGGTGAGGGTGACCAGGTTGGAGGGTGTTCTGGGTGAGGGTGAGGTTGGAGTGTGTGTGTTCTGGGTGAGGGTGACCAGGTTGGAGGGTGTTCTGGGTGAGGGTGAGGGATGGAGGGTGTTCTGGGTGAGGGTGAGGGAGGGAGGGTGTTCTGGGTGAGGGTGAGGGAGGGAGGGTGTTCTGGGTGAGGGTGAGGGAGGGAGGGTGTTCTGGGTGAGTTTGAGGTTGGAGGGTGTGTGTTCTAGGTGAGGGTGCGGGTTGGAGGGTGTTCTGGGTGAGGGTGAGGTTGGAGGGTGTGTGTTCTGGATGAGGGGGAGGTTGGAGGGTGTTCTGGGGTCTGAGGGTGAGGTTGGAGGGTGTGTGTTCCGGGTGAGGGTGAGGGAGGGAGAGTGCGAGTTGGGAGAAGAGAAGGGAGTGAAATTAAGTTTGTGGAGTGGAGAGTTTGATGACAGGAGAGGGGAGGGATACAGAGAGACAATCTCCCTCACTTACATACAAGTATTTACGGCGAAATTGTGGCACAGAAGCCAGGATTAACGCGCGTACCGCTCACCGCACTTCTTAACTAAGTCACACTCATCCACTCACCCTTTACGACTTCGAGGCTGTACATCAAGAGTTCTCGCCTCCGTTCATGGAAAGCACACACACACACACACACACACACACACACACACACACACACACACACACACACACACACACACACACACACGAAGGGCGCGGGTTGCCGTGGGTGTGGGTGGCGGTGATGCTGTGTGTGTGTGTGTCTGTGTGTGTGTGTGTGTGTGTGTGTGAGGGAGGGAGAGGAGCTCATCCTGTGGATGTTAGCGGTGCAGCAGCCACGCCCGTCCCCCAGCACGTACCCCGGGAGGAGGAGGAGGGAGGGGGCGGTGGTGTAGGAGGCCTGCAGCAGGAGACCCCAGCAGGATTGCCCCCCCCACACCCACACACACACACACACACACACACACACACACACACACACACACACACACACCATTCCTCGTTCCCTTAGCCTCTTCTTTGTCTCGGTGTTCATTCCCTGTTCCACTTGCCTCACTTCACCTCCCATTCCGTTGTTCCTTGCCTCATACCTCACACACTCATGATCCTCTTTATCCGTTCCGTTTCCTCATACTTCACACACTCATTACGTTGCTCCTCCTGTTTCGCCATACGTCACCTCTCGTTATTTTCCCGGTTTATTCTCTTTTCTCTCACATCACTTCTCTCATTCATCTCATTTTGATCGCATCTCACTACGTCTACCTCCTCACCTCCTCACATACTATCATATATCAAGTTCTCTCTTAACATTTCTCCTCAGTCCTCCCTCGTTCCTCATCTCGTCCCTCATGCTTCTCTCTCTCTCTCTCTCTCTCTCTCTCTCTCTCTCTCTCTCTCTCTCTCTCTCTCTCTCTCTCTCTCTCTCCACCAATCATTTTCACCCTCATTGTTCTCTTCCTTAACTTTAAAGATTAGAGGATAGACTTCTCTAGTTTCCCATTTTCTCTCGGATATATTTTTTTTTCTCTAAGGTTACTTCCAAAAAGGATCGTGTGTTCCACCTGGTTGAATTGTGGTGATAAGTGTTATATGTATACACGTTTTTTTACGTAAGTTTTCATTCTTCAGATACGACCATTTTTCAAAAGGGATTCGAAAAAAAACATGTAAAATATTCAAATGTCTCCCCCTACATACGAGGTCTCAGCAAACAGTTTTCTTTGATATCTCGATGCCTGTGACGTCATGCGTGGCGGTTGTAATGTAAACAAGCGACTGTTCGACAGCCAGTTACGTCCACCCTTGAACCAGACACATACGTGAAATATTCCTCAAAATTCTAAGAGTATCATTTGTCAAATCGGTTTGTTAGTTAGGTGGTGATCAGAGGTCGCTCAGCTGTTAGCAGAATTGACCTGAAGACATTCACATGATACCCAGAATCTCCAATAGGTAGATATTCAAAAATATATTAAAGTGATAGAAATATAATGTACGCTTTCTAGGTAATTTTTTTTATACGTGTAATTTGATTATTTGGTTGACTGTACATAGAGGCGATATATATGATTTATCGTTCTTGTATTGGTAAATAATAATTTCGTTCTTGAAGATGTTCATTGTTCAAACTATTCGCCATTTCCCGCGTTAACAAGGTAGCGCTAAGAACAGAGGACTGGGCCTCTGAGGGAATATCCTCACCTGGCCCCCTTATCTGTTATATATATATATATATATATATATATATATATATATATATATATATAATTCATAATGGCTATAGTTATCGTTTTAATTCGACGCTCTGATGAACACACACACCACACGCACACACACACACATTGGTAAATGGAGGGCAGGGGGTTCAGCCAGAGCCCCCCCCCCCCCCCCCCCCCGGTTTCGTCTCCCGAAGAAAATTGACGTGAGTATGATAAGCCGGCCACGCCCATCCGGCCAGGGGCGAGGGGAAAGGTAAGGGGAAGGCCCGCGTGCACCAGCTCCTCTCTCTCTCTCTCTCTCTCTCTCTCTCTCTCTCTCTCCCCGGCACAACACGGCGGTATAAGACCCTGGAGTATGATGGTGTGGGGCCCTTGAGCACGACGGTATAAGACTCATCTACGGTGGTAATAAGGCCCTTGAGGACGACGATATAAGACCCAGCACGATGGTATAAGACCCTTGAGCACGACGGTATAAGACCCTGGAGTATGATGGTGTAGGGCCCTTGAGCACGACGGTATAAGACTCGGCTACTGTGGTGTAAGGCCCTTGAGCACAACGGTATAAGGCTCAAGCACCATGATATAAGGCCCTTGAGGACGACGGTATAAGACTCAAGTACCATGAAATAAGGCCCTTGAGGACGACGGTATAAGGCTCAAGCACCATGATATAAGGCCCTTGAGGACGACGGTATAAGGCTCAAGCACTGTGGTATAAGGCCCTTGAGGACGACGGTATAAGACCCAAGCACGATGGTATAAGGCCCTTGAAAGCAACACTGACCTCCAGATGAGTCCCGAGACGACGAGCCGGTCCAGGGCTGCAGTTGGCTGGTGACGTGTTTCATTGTCCCTTCCGCCAACATGGCCAACTGGGTCGGAGCGGAAGTGACGTCACGGTGGTTGCCTTCCACCTCCACTAAATAACTTAATAATTGAAACCCGGATGTCATTTTTTTTATGCTACAGAATCACCTAATTTATGATTACCCTCATTTTGTATTCCGTGTGATCGCATGATCCATAGATACTAACTTATTGATTTATTTAAATATTAATAGTCTCCCCTGTTTACGTAAAGTGGGTAATTTCCATTTTCTCTGATTCTCGCGGTTTTCTTTAATTGCCTAACACTAGTGTAACCTCAAGAGCATTTTTCTTCTTCTTTTTTCAATATCTTTGTACATGATTTCCTTTCCTGGCTTTGGCTCTTTGTGTATGTCATTCATAACGACAGTGAACAAGACGGCCAGTCGAGAGAGAGAGAGAGAGAGAGAGAGAGAGAGAGAGAGAGAGAGAAGAGAGAAAAGAGAGAGTTGCTTCATCCCTCCAGTGTTCTTCGAACCAATAGTAAACGGTAAATGACCCGCTCACTTCCTGGTCCTGCCAGGCAAATGTAGACAGGGAAAAAAGAAATGAATTTGAATTTGTATAGCGTACGGGGTTGTAAACATTGGCGCGGGTGCTGTAAATGGTAAATACGTCGACGCCAACACGTGGTGTAAATAAGTAAATACGTTTCTCTTTTTTTTTTTGGCACTATTTTTACTCGACTAATTGGTTGATAATTAGTATTGTATTAATTACTTTTTTCGTATTTTTTATATTCATTTGTATTTATATTCATTTGTATTTGAATTTCCATTGTCTAACTCTCTAAGCATTCCTTATTCACTCCAAACAGTATTTTATTTTATTCTTTTACACTTTTTTACTCCTTACGTTTTCCTTTATGTTGAAAAATGGAATCAATTTTACGGTTATTTTTATTATCATCTCGAAAGTCGAACTCAAACCGTCTCTGGACAGTCTACAGAACGGGACACGGACTCAGACCGTCCCTGGACGGTTGAGAGGACGGAACACGAACTCAAACCGTCCCTGGACAGTTGAGAGGACGGGACACGAACTCAAACCGTCCCTGGACAGTTGAGAGGACGGGACACGAACTCAAACCGTCCCTGGACAGTTGAGAGGACGGAACACGAACTCAAACCGTCCCTGGACGGTTGAGAGAACGGGACACGAACTCAAACCGTCCCTGGACAGTTGAGAGGACGGGACACGAACTCAAACCGTCCCTGGACGGTTGAGAGAACGGGACACGAACTCAAACCGTCCCTGGACGGTTGAGAGAACGGGACACGAACTCAAACCGTCCCTGGACGGTTTTTGAGGACGTGACGATTTGGGGTCACATACCGTGGCTAGCGATGGGCTTGTGTGCACTTCGCGCATGGCGCACACACACACACACACGAGGTGTTTGCTGCCTAGGGAGGTTTAGAAAAATAAGATCGAAAAAAAAAACACACACGTTCCGGTAAAGCAAACTTCTTGATTGATTGTGAGGGAGGCGTTGATGTGCAGGGTAAGGTAGGGAGAGAGGGAGGGTGTTCTGGGTGAGGTTGGAGGGTGTGTGTTCTGGGTGAGGTTGGAGGGTGTGTGTTCTGGGTGAGGGTGACCAGGTTGGAGGGTGTGTGTTCTGGGTGAGGGTGACCAGGTTGGAGGGTGTTCTGGGTGAGGGTGAGGGAGGGAGGGTGTTCTGGGTGAGGGTGACCAGGTTGGAGGGTGTTCTGGGTGAGGGTGACCAGGTTGGAGGGTGTTCTGGGTGAGGGTGAGGGTTGGAGGGTGTTCTGGGTGAGCTTGAGGTTGGTGTGTGTGTGTTCTGGGTGAGGGTTACCAGGTTGGAGGGTGTTCTGGGTGAGGGTGAGGGAGGGAGGGTGTTCTGGGTTAGGGTGAGGGAGGGAGGGTGTTCTGGGTGAGTTTGAGGTTGGAGGGTGTGTGTTCTAGGTGAGGGTGCGGGTTGGAGGGTGTTCTGGGTGAGGGTGAGGTTGGAGGGTGTGTGTTCTGGATGAGGGGGAGGTTGGAGGGTGTTCTGGGGTCTGAGGGTGAGGTTGGAGGGTGTGTGTTCCGGGTGAGGGTGAGGGAGGGAGAGTGCGAGTTGGGAGAAGAGAAGGGAGTGAAATTAAGTTTGTGGAGTGGAGAGTTTGATGACAGGAGAGGGGAGGGATACAGAGAGACAATCTCCCTCACTTACATACAAGTATTTACGGCGAAATTGTGGCACAGAAGCCAGGATTAACGCGCGTACCGCTCACCGCACTTCTTAACTAAGTCACACTCATCCACTCACCCTTTACGACTTCGAGGCTGTACATCAAGAGTTCTCGCCTCCGTTCATGGAAAGCACACACACACACACACACACACACACACACACACACACACACACACACACACACACACACACACACACACACACACGAAGGGCGCGGGTTGCCGTGGGTGTGGGTGGCGGTGATGCTGTGTGTGTGTGTCTGTGTCTGTGTGTGTGTGTGTGAGGGAGGGAGAGGAGCTCATCCTGTGGATGTTAGCGGTGCAGCAGCCACGCCCGTCCCCCAGCACGTACCCCGGGAGGAGGAGGAGGGAGGGGGCGGTGGTGTAGGAGGCCTGCAGCAGGAGACCCCAGCAGGATTGCCCCACACACACACACACACACACACACACACACACACACACACACACACACACACACACACACACACACACACACACCATTCCTCGTTCCCTTAGCCTCTTCTTTGTCTCGGTGTTCATTCCCTGTTCCACTTGCCTCACTTCACCTCCCATTCCGTTGTTCCTTGCCTCATACCTCACACACTCATGATCCTCTTTCCGTTCCGTTTCCTCATACTTCACACACTCATTACGTTGCTCCTCCTGTTTCGCCTTACGTCACCTCTCGTTATTTTCCCGGTTTATTCTCTTTTCTCTCACATCACTTCTCTCATTCATCTCATTTTGATCGCATCTCACTACGTCTTCCTCCTCACCTCCTCACATACCCTCATATATCAAGTTCTCTCTTAACATTTCTCCTCAGTCCTCCCTCGTTCCTCATCTCGTCCCTCATGCTTCTCTCTCTCTCTCTCTCTCTCTCTCTCTCTCTCTCTCTCTCTCTCTCTCTCTCTCTCTCTCTCCACCAATCATTTTCACCCTCATTGTTCTCTCCCTTAACTTTTAAAAATTAAAGGGTAGACTTCTCTAGTTTCCCATTTTCTCTGGGATATATTTTTTTTCTCTAAGGTTACTTCCAAAAAGGATCGTGTGTTCCACCTGGTTGAATTGTGGTGATAAGTGTTATATGTATACACGTTTTTTTACGTAAGTTTTCATTCTTCAGATACGACCATTTTTCAAAAGGGATTCGAAAAAAACATGTAAAATATTCAAATGTCTCCCCCTACATACGAGGTCTCAGCAAACAGTTTTCTTTGATATCTCGATGTCTGTGACGTCATGCGTGGCGGTTGTAATGTAAACAAGCGACTGTTCGACAGCCAGTTACGTCCACCCTTGAACCAGACACATACGTGAAATATTCCTCAAAATTCTAAGAGTATCATTTGTGAAATCGGTTTGTTAGTTAGGTGGTGATCAGAGGTCGCTCAGCTGTTAGCAGAATTGAGCTGAAGACATTCACATGATACCCAGAATCTCAGATAGGTAGATATTCAAAAATATATTAAAGTGATAGGAATATAATATACGCTTTCTAGGTAATTTTTTTTATACGTGTAATTTAATTATTTGGTTGACTGTACATAGAGGCGATATATATGATTTATCGTTCTTGTATTGGTAAATAATCATTTCGTTCTTGAAGATGTTCATTGTTCATGTATTGGTAAATGATTATTTTGTTCTTGAAGATATTCATTGTTCTTGTATTGGTAAATAATTATTTTGTTCTTCAAGATATTCATTGTTCTTGTATTGGTAAATAACTATTTTGTTTTTCAAGATATTCATTGTTCTTGTATTGGTAGAATATTATTTTGTTCTTCAAGATATTCATTGTTCTTGTATTGATAGATAATCTTTTTGTTCTTCAAGATATTCATTGTTCTTGTATTGATAGATAATCTTTTTGTTCTTCAAGATATTCATTGTTCTTGTATCGGTAAATAATCTTTTTGTTCTTCATGATATTTATTGTTCTGGTTTAGCGATCTTCATTCGTGGGTTTTCTATGATTGGATTAACACGGGGACCCAGACTCGAACCCCTCGAACAGCCCACTTTTCCCAGGTCCCCAGTATAGACGTGCAAGGGTCAGACCTCTCCCGACCCCACCCTGATATCGAACCCTCCTTTATATTGTTCAAAGCCCTGCAGGTTAAGCTTGGTATATTAAGCTTTATTAAGCTTTAGTAGTATATTCTTAGATTATGTGTTACCCACCTAGATCATATATATATATATATATATTCATACTATTCGCCATTTCCCGCATTAGCGAGGTAGCGTTAAGTACAGAGGACTGGGCCTTTGAGGGAATATCCTCACCTGGCCCCCTTCTCTATTCCTTCTTTTGGAAAATTAAAATATATATATATAACGAATTATCTACACGGGTATTAAAAGCTAAGCTGGTTGTTCATTTCTTACACGTTTTCTTTAAGCAGTAACAGTCATTTTTCGTCTTTTGATAAAAGAAAACGGCAGTTGCACAGTGCAGAACATGGCCTCCCCAGATGACCAAACTGTGTGTGTGTGTGTGTGTGTGTGTGTGTGTGTGTGTGTGTGGAGGACGGTCCCCCACCATCGTCCCACAGATCCCAATCCTCCTAGACGTAACAGAAGTTTCGAGAACAACGGGTTGTTGTTGTCCCCCCAACGAGACCTAACACGCCCGTTTTCTATGCCTGGGATCCATGTGTTTAATGTTATGTGGCGGTTTGATATTGTCGTTAAACTTCTACGATCTGATGGTAAATATTCGTGAATATTCTCAAGGTAATGATAGATTAGAATATCCTCTTCAGGTACTGAGTTTCAGTGGATAAGATTGTTGTATTTATGTTTGGGTAATTTTAAGATATGGAGGAGGAGTGGAGGAGTCAAACATATCGTTTTCATTCCTGGATGGGGAAAAAAATTCATTTTTGAGGGGGAAAATGAGGTGAAAATGTGTCCCGTGGCTGTGGTCGAATCGGTTTTGTTGTGATCAACTTTTTTCCCCCGTGGTCTTAGGACGTCTCTCTCTCTCTCTCTCTCTCTCTCTCTCTCTCTCTCTCTCTCTCTCTCTCTCTCTCTCTCTCTCTCTCTCTCTCTCCCTCCCCTCCTCCTCCCCACCGCCACACTACCTCTCCCTCTCTGCGTATTTTTGCGTAATATGCCGCATTGCACACACTCCGCCGTGGCTCTACCTCCGCCTCCCCTCGTGCCATCCGTGCTGCTGCTGCTGCTGCTGCTGCTGCTGCTCCTCCTCCTCCTCCTCCTCCTCCTCCTCCTCCTCCTCCTCCTCCTCCTCCTCCTCCTCCTCTCCCACGGCCGTCTTGCTCGCTCGCTCGCCTCCACCATGGATGCCTCCACCTTTGCTCCTCGTCTCTCAGGAGTCTCTCTCTCTCTCTCTCTCTCTCTCTCTCTCTCTCTCTCTCTCTCTCTCTCTCTCTCTCTCTCTCTCTCTCTCTCTCTCTCTCTCCACCCACGCAAACACCAGACCCCCCCCTCTCTCTCTCTCTCTCCCACTCCCATCTCACTCCCTTCCCTCATCCCCCCCCACACACACCAGATCCCGCCCACACACACACACACACACACACACACACACACACACACACACACACAGGCCCCACCCACTCGCCTCTCCCCAACCGCATCAGCTGAGGGGGGCTTTCCGAAACCCCCCTTTTCCAAACACCCCCCAACCCCCCCTCCTCCCTCACACCAGACTTAGCGGTCTGCTCCGCTTTAGCTGTGCCGTGTCTTTTAACCCCCCTCCCCCCCTCCACCCAGAGAGAGAGAGAGAGAGAGAGAGGGAGAGAGAGAGAGAAGGGGGGGGTTGGGGGGAGGGCAGGTTTGAGCTGGTCATGATGGCGTTGCAGCAGATGACCACGTTGATGGTGCTCATAGTGATGATGATGGTGAAGATACTGCTGCTGCTGCTGCTGCACATGTATGATGATGATGGTGCCACTGGTGTATGATGATGAGGATGATGCCACTGGTGTATGATGATGATGATGATGATGGTGCCACTGGTGTATGATGATGAGGATGATGATGGTGCCACTGGTGTATGATGATGAGGATGATGATGGTGAAGGTACAACTGGTGTATGATGATGATGATGATGATGGCACCACTGGTGTATGATGATGATGAAGGTAGCACTGGTGTATGATGATGATGATGGTGCCACTGGTGTATGATGATGATGATGATGATGGCACCACTGGTGTATGATGATGAGGATGATGAAGGTACAACTGGTGTATGATTATGATGCAGTTGTATGAGTCACTGCTCATGGTGATAATGATGATGATGCTGTTCATGTAGTGACTATAACAGTGCTATGCTGTGCTATGCTGCAGCTGTTTCTCTCTTGCTCCTGCAGCAGTTGCGGCCATATGCCCCCCCCCCCCCCCCACCACCACCATCTCAGGCTTCCAATGGCTTTCGTTTTCTACACTTATACCCTCGTCTCATGATCTCTCCTTTAGCCATTTCCCATTTTCTTTCATGGATATAATTTCGTTCAGAAGTGTTGGTTATCGTATCTTAGTTCATGCGTGATGCTCTTTCCCGTCTTGGCGAGGTAGCGCAGGGGAACAGACGCCAGAACCTGAGGAAAAAAACATCTTCCATTAGCACGTATCTGTAATTTTCTTGTTTTAGAAGGCTATAGTACAGGAGGGGAGGATTTACAGCCACACACGCACCCATCCCTCTTTTGTCCCCTTCAACAACACGTAGTAGGATATATATATATATATATATATATATATATATATATATATATATATATATATATATATATGTATATATATATTTGTCTTGTTGTGCCTCTTAACTACCGTGGTGGAAACATACGATTGTTAACCTTGTTTTGTCTTTTTTTTGTTGTTGTTGTTGTTGGCAATTTGACTTATGTTCCGGGATGGCCCCGGTGGCTTGATTCAGTTAATTCGTTATTCAGTTGTTTAGTGTTAGCGTCCAGTCTGCCTCGCGGGCCTGACGCTTTGGCTTGGTTGGCTGACGGTTTGTTGTACATTGTGTGTGTGTGTGTGTGTGTGTGTGTGTATATATATATATATATATATATATATATATATATATATATATATATATATATATATATATATATATATATTCCTATGAGTCCACGGGGAAAATGAAACACGATAAGTTCCCAAGTGCACTTTCGTGTGATAATCACATCATCAGGGGAGACGCAAGAGAGAAATATAACAGTAAGTTGATATACATCGAAGAGACGAAGCTAGGACGCCATTTGGTAAACATGTTTACCAAGGCAAGCCGGATGTCGCCTAGCCTGTCAAGTGTTTTTGGAGGTAGATGAATATTTTTGGAGGTAGTTGACTATCTTTTGAGATAGAGGATTATTTTTGGTGGTAGATGATTATTTTTGGAGGTAGATGAATATATTGGATGTAGGTGAATTTTTTTGGAGGCAGATAATTATTTTTGGAGGTAGATGAATAATTTTGGAGGTAGATGAGTATTTTTGGAGGTAGATTATAAGGTCGACTCGCGAGTCACGTTTCTGGATGAGTTACTGACAACATTCTTTTATTGCCGTCGGGTGGAGTGTATGGCAACTGATATCGGCACTCCCGCGTCTGATATTCATCGGGAAGTCTTGATGATTGGTTTCGATCGGCAGTTTCAGACGAGAGCACACGCCGTATTGGTGAAGTTCCCGATTCGCTTAATGCTTGGAGTCCTGTAGTATATCCCCCCCCCCCCCCATGGCGCTTCCAGTCGTATGTATACACAAAGGGGGGGGCGCGCGCGGGGCCGGGCCTACTTACAGTGTCCACCCTGGCATACACCCACGTACAGCAAACATACATATGTATAGTCGGTGACCTTGCTGCTGCTGCTGGAGGGAGGGAGGGGGGGAGGCAGGAGTGACTGTAGCCAGATACAGCTCGCGTTGATTGTAACTGTTACTTCTGTAACCGAGTCACGTTGCTTCCCTGCATGTTGAGCATGGCAGAGCCCTAGGGCGCTGTGTGTGTGTGGGACGGGGGGGATGTTATTGTGTTGGTGGCGGGTTGGTGAGTGTCTAGGGTGTTCTGTGTTGGGGAGAAGTGTTGGTGAATGTCTGGGGTGTTCTGTGTTGGGGAGAGGTGTTGGTGAGTGTCTAGGGGTGTTATGTGTTGGGGAAAGGTGTTGGTGAGTGTCTAGGGGTGTTATGTGTTGGGGAAAGGTGTTGGTGAGTGTCTAGGGGTGTTCTGTGTTGGGGAGAGGTGTTGGTGA
>NC_092273.1:6428424-6440924 GCF_036320965.1 Panulirus ornatus
GGAGGGTCGTCTCACACAGGCCAGGCTGCATTAACCTCTGTTTGGCTAGGTTGGGTCGCCCTTGGTCCCACGTGAGCGTGGGGCTAGGTAGGCCAGACAGGTCCTTCATCCACCACGGGCCATCATCACCCTAGGCTCAGCCGTCAGCCTCAGCCCTAGCTAGGCAGGATACGTCCACGTCTCGATTATAGGATTATAAAATAATTCTCAGGATAATGAGTTAGCTAGAACAGGGGGTCTGAGGGGTGGGGTGGTGGGCGGAGATTACACAAGGATATATTAATCCCATGTGGGAAAGGGATTTTGTTTTACCTCTGTGTGTGTGTGTGTGTGTGTGTGTGTGTGTGTGTGTGTGTGTGTGATTACTATTCGTGTGTTGCGGGGAGAGAGTTTTACCCTTGTGTTGCCCCGTATCTTGTGCTTATGTATCATGTGATTACCCTTATGTACACACACACACACACACACACACACACACACACACACACACACACACACACACACACATCCCAGGTACCCATTGCTCGAACATTCCTCCAAGGGAGGGAATGAACACCTAGGATTATCTGTGGGCAGACTGCCCAGCCCAGAATTCGAACGGAAGGAGTTTTAGAAAAAAACACGACAATACGTCGTCGTCGTCGCCCCAAGTTGTAGAAGTTTCGTCGTTACGAACCGATCAAACACACACACACACACACACACACACACACACACACACACACACACACACACACACCTCGTTGTTTACAAGCGTCCTGGGGCAAGCTCCTCTGCTTTCCATCGTACGTGGCTAACGACAGCTTGCATGGTGCTCCGTCTCGCTTCCTCCCCCCCCCCCCCGTCTCCCCTCCGTCTCCTGGTGCGCCCTGTCCCTCGTGGGGGGGGGGGGGGAGGTGCGCCCTACCCTGCCATGTAGCAGACATTCCCTTACAGAGCACCTCCTTCAGCGCCTTCTTCAGGTGGGTAACTGCTGGGGAGTTTGCCCCCCGAATAACAAGGGAGATATCCGCCGGGCCATCATTAAGACCTTATGGGAGTGGAGGGGCAACAAGTGTTAACCTCTGTGTGTGTGTCTGTCCCTTCCTCTGTGCGTCTGTCGGCCCTGAGGACCCTGAGATGGGGGGTGGTTGGTGGGGCCTCAGGGTAGGGCCTCATTAGGGTGTCCCTGCTGCTGCTCCCAGGGGAGTTCAGGTGGTGCCCCAAACTGACCCTGTGAAAGCGAAGGTCCGCTCTTGTTTTAATGTATGGGTAATTCATAATTCATTTTACCTGTCTATCGTATCTATCTATCTACCTGTCTATCTATGTATCCGTCTCTTTGTCTATCTGTCTATCTATCGTCCGTCGGTGGACGAAGCAGCGCACAGTCTCGTCAGAGGAGTGCCATCCTTTCCCTGCTACTGAGTGTAGCGTAATAGCCGTGGGAGTTGCTGGGGTTCCTCCATGGAAAATGGGGATTTGGGGTAACACAAAAGACACCCTCCCCCCCTTCCCCTTCCCTCCCTTCAGAAATTGGGGGGGGGGGGATCGTTGATAGATTATAAATAGATAAATGGAATGTACAGAATACAATAACTATCTTAGGTCGTAAATGAATGATTATGAAGAGTAATGTGTTGCATTAATCGCGCTGGTTAATACGAGGCGAGGTCCATGTAATATACAGAGGTATATACTACCATCCTGGGTTGTATTGATCACAGTGATGAATGTAAGGCAGTAATATCCACCGTCGCAGGGTGGTATGACCATGAGAGAGAGAGAGAGGGAGAGAGAGAGAGAGAGAGAGAGAGAGAGAGAGAGAGAGAGAGAGAGAGAGAGAGAGAGAGTTGGTACATGCGTATACAACGTGTCAGACTGTGGTTCGTCTGTAAATAACGCATCCGGGACGCTGAGGCCCCCCCCCCCCCTCGGCGTAAGGCGTAAATAACGCAATGAAAGGATATATGTATATGTATGGACGTTATCTACCAACGTAAGGTTAGGTGATCGATCGTCCGACGTTGTTTTGTCATCGCTAACGCAGACGAAGCCAGACACTCCGACGTTAGCGGGGCGACGGTAAATGACTCCTACCGCACATCCCGTAAATATCCATCCGAAGTTGCCAGGTAAAAACACACACACACACACACACACACACACACACTCGTAAATTCCCGCGGGTGATGAAGACCCCCCCCCCCCCCCCCGGGCCCCAGACGTGTTTTACGACGGCTCGTAAAACCACAGTCGCTTCATGAATTGGAGTCTGGGCGTGTAAATGAAGGCAGGTCAGACGAAAAGGGAGTTGTAAATGAGCTGTGTTTCCTGTAAACAGAGGTGTGAGCGAGCTTTGCTCCTGTTGACGGCCCGGTGAACGCGAAGTGTTGGACGTGTAGCATGGTAATGTAAACATGCTTTCAGTCTGTAAATGAGCGACCTCGGTCCTGTAAATGGAGGTGTAAATGACCTTCATTTTTTAAGAGGTGGCGTAAATGAGCGTAGTCTTATAAATGGTGGTGTGTGTGTGTGTGTGTGTGTCTGGGCGACAATATATATATTCATATATATATATATATATATATATATATATATATAAATCTGATCCACTCGATTTATATTAGCATTGAGATGATAAATATGTATATGTTATGGTCGAGTAAGTAGGTTAGTCTCCCGCGTAAACTCTGGCATCCATTTTCTATTAGTCGCCTCCTCGTCTGTTTTGTGACGGGGGACTAAACCCTGGAGGGGGCCAGGCCATACCCGCTACCCATCTGTACCTGAAGTTATATATCTCTCTCTATAGTTTAATGGCTTTAGCATCCAGGACACGGGATAGTACTGAAGTATATACGACCACTATGTATTCAGCTTTCATTTCATGACGTTCGTCATGGTGTGATATACATAGATGTACTCATAAACTTAATCTCATACATTTTAAGATTTTTAGTTTAAGTTTTCCCCTTAATTTTCCCCACTTTAAATTAAGGTGTTGGGTTTAAAGGTTTCCTGCTGGTTTTGTGGCCGTTCATTACTCAGTGGTTGTACGTACCTGCTCACCTGTCGTTATCATGTGGTAGTTTGATTTAATGAGGCTAACTGGGATAGCCTAGTTTAAAACTCAGCCTCATTCTGCCTCATTTGCATACACGTCCGTGATTGGCAGCATGGTCGAGGGTGCTCGTTGGTAATGAGTGCGTGTGTGTGTGAGGATTAATGGCTTTAGTGGCCTGTAACCTCAAGGACTTGGGAACTCGTGACTGTCATATTCGACGTAGTTTAGGTTGTTAATGTTGTAGATGGTTCACATTGAAGAAAATGGTGATAACACATCTTACAAATCATTCATTAATCCGTTTTCTCCCGGGATGAAAAGAGAAAATAGATATAAAATCTATCTACGTTATATATATATATATATATATATATATATATATATATATATATATATATATATATATATATTATATATATATATATATATATATATATATATATATATATATATATATATATATATATATATATATATATATATATATATATAAGGTAAAGAGATGGGTTAACACGAGTGTAAATTCTCTCCTATTTACATATATACATAATTACACACACACACGCTTTCGTCTTTACCCTACCACAAGCATATATATATATATATATATATATATATATATATATATATATATATATATATATATATATATAGCATTAACAGAATGGCCTTGATTTAGGGCCTCAGTTACCCGTGCCGTATCAACTAACATTGAAAAAAGAAAAAAAATAATCAGTCAGTCAACTGATCAATCAGTCAACTGATCAATGGTTGGCCCGTTGGTTGAGCGGTACACCTGTGAATCTAAACCTGTTATTGACGTTCCAGTGGTTGTAATTAGGTTATAATCAATCAGTGTGTCAGCGATTATTAGATTCGGAATACGTAATCATAGTTGCGTAGGATCCGGCGCTCATTATAATCTTTTTCATCGCTGATGCTCCTGTGATTATAGTCATAGCATTACTGATGGCTGTGGTGACTATAGTCATGGCATTAATGATGCTATAGTGACTATAATCATAGCATTATGTTATGGTGACTATAATCATAGCATTATGTTATGGTGACTATAATCATAGCATTAATGATGCTAAAGTGACTATACTCATAGCATTATGTTATGGCGACTATAGTCATAGCATTAATGATACTATGGTGCCTATAGTCATAGCATTACCGATGCTATGGTGGCTAGAGTCACATAAGATGAGGGGGTGTATCGTGGTGTATGTGTGTGTACACGCAGAGGCGAGGTGAGGGCGAAGCTGGTTAGGTTAATTAACACGAACGAGGAGATGTGTTAACGTGGCTTCTGTACGGGTGTATGACTGTAATATGTGAATATATATACATATGTAAATTCATTTACAAAATTTAGATATACGAGGTTCCCTCCCTTCAGATACACTCTGATGAATAGCCATGACCTGGTTATTGAGAGAGTGGGTTAAGGTTGGTAAATGTTAGATATGTTAATTACGCTGGAGAGAGAGAGAGAGAGAGAGAGAGAGAGAGAGAGAGAGAGAGAGAGAGAGAGAGAGAGTGTGTGTGTGTGTAGAGATGGATTAATTTGCCTCTTGTGGTTAGGTTAGGTTAGGTTAGGTTAGGTTAGGTTTCGAACGGGTTTCATCATCAAGTGAAGTTAACATTTAGGAATTTCTTGCCTCGTCCACTTCAACATGAGACTCATTAGCCATATATTTTTTGGCATATATTATGTCAACCCCTCTTCCCCCTCCCCCGACGTTCTCTCTCTCTCTCTCTCTCTCTCTCTCTCTCTCTCTCTCTCTCTCTCTCTCTCTCTCTCTCTCTCTCTCTCTCTCTCTGGCCGACATGGGACAGCCGGCTCGCTCGATCCGTCTCACAGGCTCGCCGATCCGCTGCTGCTGTTCCATAATTGCTGTTCCGTAGTTGCTGGCGGCCGTTGTAGCCTTGCAAAGCAGTTTTGCAGGTGTAGTTCTGTTGACCGTGTTGATTGAGCCGTTGCCTTTTAGGAATGTGTTTCATCTGTGTTGTAGGTGTTGTAGAATGTGTGGTGTTGTGGGTGTTGTAGAATGTGTGGTGTTGTGGGTGTTGTAGAATGTGGTGTTGTGGGTGTTGTAGAATGTATGGTGTTGTGGGTGTTGCAGGATGTATGGTGTTTTAGGTGTTGTAGGATGTATGGTGTTGTGGATGTTGTGGAATGTATGGTGTTGTGGGTGTTGTAGAATGTGTGGTGTTGTGGGTGTTGTAGAATGTGGTGTTGTGGGTGTTGTAGAATGTATGGTGTTGTGGGTGTTGCAGGATGTATGGTGTTGTGGGTGTTGCAGGATGTATGGTGTTGTGGATGTTGTAGAATGTATGGTGTTGTGGGTGTTGTAGAATGTGGTGTTTTAGGTGTTGTAGGATGTATGGTGTTGTGGATGTTGTAGAATGTATGGTGTTGTGGGTGTTGCAGGATGTATGGTGTTTTAGGTGTTGTAGGATGTATGGTGTTGTGGATGTTGTGGAATGTATGGTGTTGTGGGTGTTGTAGAATGTATGGTGTTGTAGGTGTTGTAGAATGTATGGTGTTGTAGGTGTTGTAGAATGTATGGTGTTGTGGGTGTATTTTAGGTGTTGTTTGTGCTCCTCTGTGGATGATGTTTCGTAGGCACGACGTGTGTTGATATGGTAAGGACCGCGTGTCTTTGAGGGGGTGATGGTTGACACCGTGTCTACTTGACGGTGTCTACTTGGTAGATGTGGAAGATGTCGTATCTGCGTGTGGAGATATGGTAGACGCCATTACTCCTTTGGTTAGATAAGGTAGATGCCATATCTACTTCTGTCGATGTGGTAGACACCATTACACCTTTTGTAGATATGGTAGATACCGTATCTACTTGTGTAGATATTGTAGATAACATTAGTCCTTGTGAAGATAAAAGCGCGTTTGTTTTTCTTGCGTTTTCTTTGACTGAAGATCATTTTCTTTGACTCCCTCCTCCTCCTCCTCCTCCGTATGTGTGTGTGTGTGTGTGTGTGATTTTCACTTATTGTAAATATTGTTCTTGTTATTTTCTTAAATGCCACCGCAAGTTCTCATTTACCGTAAATGATTTACCCCTTCTCTTTTCATTTACAGGTAAGCCAAGAGTTCTGCCAGTCGAACGTGAGCCCAGAGCAGCCCTTGGTAAAGTACAGTGGCTTAGTCGCGTAAGCACGACGGTACGACCCGTGAGCACGACGGTACGACCCGTGAGCACGACGGTACGACCCGTGAGCACGACGGTACGACCCATGGTGCGCGACTGTACGACCCGTGAGCACGACGGTACGACCCATGGTGCGCGACGGTACGACCCGTGAGCGCGACGGTACGACCCATGGTGCGCGACTTTACGACCCTTGGGAATCATCGCGTAGGGCCTTTGACCCAACACTTAAGGGCCATGTCAAAGGTCAAGGCCACCATTTTTTCCTATGGGTCGTACCGTATACTCAAGGGTCGTACCGTCGTTGCTGCCGAGTCGTACCGTCGTCTTCAAGGGTCGTACCGTCGTCTTCAAGGGTCGTACCGTCGCCCTCATTTGGTTGAAGAAAGCCACAGGTGCTGTGCGCTGACCTAACACTTAACATTTTGAAGTATTTAGTCTGAACAATTTTTATATCTAAAAGATTGAAAAGTATTTTGTTAGTGTGTTTGTGTGTGTGTAGAATCCATTTAAAAAAATGTGAAAAAATGATAAATTTTTAGTGGTTTGTAAAATTGGAGGCACTTTGTTAATATATATATATATATATATATATATATATATATATATATATATATATATATATATATATATATATATATATATTTCTTCTTTTAAACTATTTGCCATTTCCCGCGTTGGCGAGGTAGCGTTAAGAACAGAGGACTGGGCCTTTTTTGGAATATCCTCACCTGGCCCCCTCTGTTCCTTCTTTTGGAAAATTAAAAAAAAAAACGAGAGGGGAGGATTTCCAGCCCCCCGCTCCCTCCCCTTTTAGTCGCCTTCTACGACACGCAGGGAATACGTGGGAAGTATTCTTAATCCCCTATCCCCAGGGATATATATATATATATATATATATATATATATATATATATATATATATATATATATATATATATATATATATATATATAGAAAATGCTTCAGTTTTTCTCTGTCTTGTACACACTTCCCATTTTCTTACTTTTATTCTTTTTTACGAAATAAATTTAAATTTAACGTGGAAGTGTGTGTGTGTGTGTGTGTGTGTGTGTGTGTGTGTGTGTGTGTGTGTGTTACTCCACACGTCCTCTGTCTACTAATGTCCCGTTTGTCCGTGGCGCGTACGTCTTGGGCATCCGGCTAACACCCCGTCCGGTTCGCCCATCACCGGCGTCCGTAACCAGTCCACCACTGGTGTCCGTAGTCTGTCCGTCCGTGACACGTACGGGTCGGTCCGTCCGTCCGTCCGTTCTGTCTGCATTCCGTCCATCCCCCCCCCCTTCTGTGGACCGTCCGTGGAGGCCTGATTTTCATATGTGTAACGTAGACAGTCTGTCCGTGGCGTGGCGTCCTTATCTCTCTCTCTCTCTCTCTCTCTCTCTCTCTCTCTCTCTCTCTCTCTCTCTCTCTCTCTCTCTCTCTCTCTCTCTCTCTCCCTCCTTCAAAGTTTGTACATGCGCACACGTGACTGTATGTGGCTAGCGGCGCTCGTGTACGTATGCACGTACACACACACACACACACACACACACACACACACACACACACACACACACACACACACAGGATCCTACAGTACCATCCTAGGGCATTTCACACGAGAGTGAGGGGAAGGGAAGGTGAAGGTGGGAAGGGGCGGGGCGGGAGGGGAAGAGGGGGAAAGGTGGTGAAGATGGCGATGGTGATGGGTGACTGGCTCATGTCGGGATACGAACCAGGTGGGAGGGAAGGGTCGAGCTGGTGGTGGTGGTGGTGGTTTGAGTGCACGAGACACGATGGCTTGTTGCCAGAGAGAGAGAGAGAGAGAGAGAGAGAGAGAGAGAGAGAGAGAGAGAGAGAGAGAAGAGGAAGGGGAAGGGGGGAGGGAGAGAGAGAGAGAGAGATATCCCCTCTCCTCCTCTTCCCTCCCTCTCCCACAGCCCCCTTAACTCAGATCAATATCATCCTACAGCAACACGTGTTCCCTCCTCCTCCTCCCGCTGCTCACCTTCGCTGCTCTGTTGCGTCTCTTCCTCCTTCCTCCTCCCCCTTTTTTTTTTCTTCTAATTCCTTTAATCATTCCTTCTCTCCGTGTGAACTTCAGCCGGTACGTACGCGTGTGTGTGTGTGTGTGTGTGTGTGTGTTTTAGTCAGTCGTTACGTAACGTTGATGACATTGCTTTGGCCCCTGATGTAACGCTTTGCGTTATGATGGGTGGTTATCTATCATCCCCCCCCCCCCCGATGTAACGCGAGTAACATGGGTTGGGCCCTGATGTAACGTGTGTTTATCCTCAGATAGCGTTGGTAACGTTACTTGGGCCCCGGCTCCCCACCCACACCCTCCTCCCTCGTGTTACGTTTGTTTTAACGTTGGGACCAGCTGTAACGTTTGTATCAACTGTAGGACCAGCTGTCACGTTTGTATCATCAGTAGGACCAGCTGTAACGCATGTGTCAACAATAGGACCAGCTGTCACGTTTGTATCATCAGTAGGACCAGCTGTAACGCTTTTATTAACAGCAGAACCAGCTGTCACGTTTGCATAATATAGTTCTGTGCTGGTAACGCTTGGTTCGTGTGGTAGTCGTCACAGCACCGTGCTGGTAACGCTGGTTCGTGCGGCGACTTGTCACAGCACCGTGCTGGTAACGCTGGTTCGTGTGGCGGCTCGTCACAGCACCGTGCTGGTAACGCAGGTTCGTGCGGCGATTCGTCACAGCGCCGTGCTGGTAACGCTTGGTTCGTATGGTGGTCGTTACTCTACGTTCCTGGTGACTGTGTGGCGGACGTCACACACAGTTGCGGTGCCGGTAACGATGTCCCTTGTTACGTTACCGGGAGGGTCAGTGAGGGGGTCGTCCCAAGGGCGCTGGACGTTCTCCTGGTCGTCCAGTGGAGGGAGCGACTTCCATCTCGGGAACTGCTCGTCTGTCGGCCCGGTGATTACACACACACACACGCCACTGAGTGACGGGGGCGAGGACCCCAGCCCTCGTTACCCTGTTATGGAGAGTGGGAATGGTTGTAACACACACACACACACACACACACACACACAAGCCGAAGCGCCAGTTGAAAAATTATCTCATCCAGGATGAATTGATTTAGTTATATTCCTTTGTTGTAGTTCATGAAGTTCTTTATGTATATCGCATATAAATGTTGTCGCCAGGCATTTATGTAGAGTGAGGTTTTAAAGTCATCTATGGAATGCTGGAAGACATGAGGGTCTCTCTCTCTCTCTCTCTCTCTCTCTCTCTCTCTCTCTCTCTCTCTCTCTCTCTCTCTCTCTCTCTAACACTTCTGGAATTTCTCTTATCAGCCTTGCAACAGCAGCAGCAGCAACAAATTACTAAAAAAAAAAAAAAAATTGATATGAAACGAGGTTTTTCATTCTCATATAAAAAAAGAAATAGAATATAGGAAAGACATTCATATAACGCACAGACAGACCGACACACGGTATACGGGTAGGTACGCTGCCAGGAAATACGGAAGTGGGGGTCGGGTGAGGGGTTGGATGTCTTCTCGTGAGCGCTCCGGTCCGCATCAGGGCATGGCGAGTGTTGCTGTCGTGGAGGAGGACGAGGAGGAGGAGGAGGAACACCACGTCTCGTGGGAGGGAGGCAACAGGTGGTGTGGGTGATCGAAACCTTCAACACAGAACTTGAGACACGGGTTCTTTACTGCCTTTGGCTGTGTGTGTGTGTGTGTGTGTGTGTGTCAATCAAGGATCTTTTAAGCACGTATATATACACTTGTTCCATGTTTGATCATCCCCCGAGATCAGGGTTACGACTTGTGGTACAAACGTTTCTTCGTATCTTGTCTCGTCCCTGTGGTGGTTCCAGCCTCTCGCGTGGAAAGAAACGTTTTGCAGCCGCGTTGGTCCTTGACTGTTGTGTGGAAGGAAACGTTTTGCAGCCAGTGGTCCTTGACTGTTGTGTGGATGGAAACGTTTTTGCAGCCGCGTTGGTCCTTGACTGTTGTGTGTGCAGAAACGTTTTGCAGCCAGTGGTCCTTGTCTGTTGTGCGGGTGTAAACGTTTGTTAATGGTTATTGCATGTCCTGCACGCAGAAACGTTTACCCGTCAAGACTGTCTCTTGTTAACAATATGGTGTGGAACACATCTTTGTGTGGTACGCATGCGCACTCCTGCGCTCAATGTACACCAAAGAAAACGTTGTCTGTTTGATTGTCCTGAGTTCAGTAAGGTTTGGTGGTTGTGTGGTGGGGATGGGTGGGGGTTGAAGATGTGTGTGTGTGTGTGTGTGTGTTGTGTGGTGGTTCCGGTGTTTGTCCATGCAGTGTCTCGTCTGTAGGAGCAGCCTCTTCGCCTGTCATGCGCTGTCATAATGGCGGCGTCATGACTCAGGGACGTGGCGTGTCATGCATTGTGGTCGTGTGTGTGTGTGTGTGGTATATATTATCGATCATGGGGTAAACGACGGTTCGTCCCGTGTCGTGTTGTCGCTGGGACGTTCCCTCGTTCATGTCGCTGGCCGCAGTGGGTCTTGGTGTGTGTGCCTTTTGTCGTTTTCGTGTGGCATGTGCCGTCGTGGTCTTCCTGCGATGCCCTTTGGCGTTGTCGTGTCGCTCCTTGTATGCCCGTTTGTCGTCTCCGTGATGTTCCCGCCGCGTCAGCAATAAGTTCGAATCTTTGGTCGCGGCAAATGGTCCACAGTTTACCACAGCTGTTCATCCTCCTCCCCCCTGAGGGGCTGATCGATATAATTCGTGTATTCAGTTTCCAGTACCGTAACATGTAAAAGATATTTAGGATTAACAGTATGATTGAGTTTAGTCAAATGCTAACGTATTTAACATTTCGGTGTGTGTGTGTGTGTGTAGGGTTAATCCTGCTCCGGTGTGAATGGTACGTACCAGCAGCAGTGTTAAATATATATATATATATATATATATATATATATATATATATATATATATATATATATATATAGTGTTGAATTCCACGTTTATAAGCGGACGATGTATTCAAGCCTATCCGGCATCTTGGTGTGGCATCAGTGTGGCTGAATGACATCCCCTCCCTCCCTATCCCCCTCCTCCCTTCCCCATCTCCACTCCTCCCCCCTCTTCCTCCTCTTTCCCCCCTCCCTCCCCCCCGCATATAAACAAAAGCTGGTGTGGGGATATTTCAAAAGCCCAAAGCTTTTATCTCTCTCTCTCTCTCTCTCTCTCTCTCTCTCTCTCTCTCTCTCTCTCTCTCTCTCTCTCTCTCTCTCTCTTTTTATGGCTTCATCAGACCGTGTGTTGCGCAGCGATCATCACGCCCGGTAAATGCATGGCTTGTTAAAGCCACTATTTGTGTGTGTCTGTGTGTGTGTCTGTCTGTCTGACTGTGCCTGTGTATGTGTGTGTGTGTGTGTGTGTGTGTCTGTGTATGTGTGTCTGTGTGTGTATTTTGGCGTTAATAATTGAGGTAAACACACAGGGGCGATTCCTCTCCTCTATTAAAAACCTGTTGATTGATGTAATTATAATTATCCCGTAATCTAAATTTTTTCTCATTACTTTTGTGTGTGTTTGTGTTTAATTGAAGCTTTAGTAAACACGAGTTAATTCATGATAATGAGTTTACATATATATATATATATATATATATATATATATATATATATATATATATATATATATATATATTAGAAATTATCTTGATGAATTAAAGGGAATTAGCCAAAGAAACGTTTGCTGATATAAATATACATTTAACGCCAGTGACTAACGAGTGTTGGGAGAACGATTCACTTCGGTAAACTAAAAAGAAAAAAAGAAAATCATTTAACGATACATTTACGCAATATTCCGTTATCTTTAAATGTCTAACGAGACTGTACGTTTATTTTATTTATCGAAAAATCCTGTAGGAAACAACAGTAGGGGAAGAAAACCGTAGAGAGGTTATGAATTAACGCAGTAGAGAAATGCGAATTGATTTGTGTAAATTTGTAAATTAAAAATAGAAAAAAAAAATTGTGAGGGTCTCTGGTATGGCAACATCCGTCACGTGACCGGAGGCGATGTGGCGTGCACGACACGTGGCAACCGTCCCACGGAAGCAACACGTGACCAATAAACTTCACCAGGGCTTCACCCACACCTGTTAGATAGCCCACTTACCCACAAATGTTCCCTCAGGGTTTACAAACCAGAAAATTGTTGTTGTTGTTATTATTATTATTATTATTATTATTATTATTATTATTATTATTATTATTATGACATTATTATTATTATTATTATTAT
>NC_092273.1:6445924-6450924 GCF_036320965.1 Panulirus ornatus
TGTGTGTGTGTGTGTGTGTGATAGGGACGTGGGGGGGCGTCATTCAGTCATGCCAGTGTGTGTGTGTGTGTGTGTGTGACAGAAACGTTTGAGTCATTATTGTGTTTTGGGAAACGTTTGAAGTGATTGAAGATCGCCAGGGTTAAATGTCTCACGATCGTAAAAACTTTTATTTTCTTTTTTGTATATTTAATCGTAACGGAGGTCACGTGTGCCCGCGTCGCTGTGAATAACATCTTAAGGGTCACGTGTCACGTGAAATAACCCCTCCCCCCAACCAACCCCTCCTCTCCCTCTCCCCTTCTTCCCCCCCCAGAATCACGTGATGTCCCCCTCCCTCTGGTCTTGCGCCGCCGGCAGCCTCTCTCTCTCTCTCTTCATCCCCATGTTGTCCCGGGCGGCCGCTAGAGGGGTCTCTCCACCCGTGGCCAGGTGGTGGCTGAAAAGATTCTTCCCCTCCTCCTCCTCCTCCCCCATGCTCCTCCTCCTCCTCCTCTCCCCTCAGCAAGGGTTTGGGGAAAGATCTGGAAGGAAAAAAAGACGAAGCCTACAATTTCACCATCGAACTGGGGCGTATTGGAGCCGAAGTGTCTACGTAAATGAACATCCCAAGATCTTGCTTCGTGTTAAGTCACGCGCAAAGTCCCTTCTCCCTGCTACCACAAAGGCGTTCATCCCACGCGATGGGAAGTTAAGAATGAGCCCTACGATGCCGTCGGGAGTGAATAGGATGTTAAAAGTGCCGCCTAGTTTGCTACCCGATGGTCGATGATCTCATGTGTATGACTGGGGTTCGTAGGCCCTAAGGGAGCATTGGCTGGGCACGTGTTTCTGAGTGTCTTTTAACGTCACACTTGATGGCGTTGCCTATGTAACGTTGTGTCACGCAGGTGTCACACTGCACACACTACTGCTGTTACGTGTGGTTCACACTGTGGTGGGACGGGTGTCACGCCTCGTGTGGCACATGGTGGTACAGCTGTCACATTGTGTGAGGTGCACACTGTGTTACAGGTGTCACATTGTGTGAGGTGCACACTATGTTACTGCTGTCACACTTGTGTAAGGTGCACACTATGTTACTGTTGTCGCACTTGTGTAAGGTGCACACATTGTTACTGCTGTCACAGTTGTGTGAGGTGCACACTATGTTACTGCTGTCACAATTGTGTAAGGTGCACACTATGTTACTGTTGTCGCACTTGTGTAAGGTGCACACTATGTTACAGCTGTCACACTTATGTGAGGTGCACACTGTGTTACAGCTGTCACGTTGTGTGAGGTGCACACTGTGTTACAGCTGTCACGTTGTGTGAGGTGCACACTGTGTTACAGCTGTCACACTTATGTGAGGTGCACACTGTGTTACAGCTGTCACACTGTGTAAGGTGCACACTATGTTACTGCTGTTACGTTGTGTGAGGTGCACACTATGTTACAGCTGTCACACTGTGTGAGGTGCACACTATGTTACTGCTGTCACGTTGTGTGAGGTGCACACTGTGTTACAGCTGTCACACTGTGAGGTGCACACTATGTTACAGCTGTCACACTTGTGTGAGGTGCACACTATGTTACAGCTGTCACACTGTGTGGTACGCTATGTTACAGCTGTCACTCTGTGATGTGCACACTGTTACAACTGTCACACTATGATACGCTATGTTACAGCTGTCACGCTGTGGTACAGCTGCCACGCTACGTGGGGCACGCTACGGTACAGCTTTCAGAGTACATGTGCACTCTAACATAGCTGTTACTGGAAGTGTTACACTTCGGGGCATCTGTCACACTGCATATGGTCCACTGTGGTGCGTATGTCACACTACATGTGGTACATCGTGTTACACCTGCCACAGGACTCACACTTCAGTGTGTTACGTCTGTTACGTTACGGTGTTAATATCACTTCCATATCATACACTACGGTACGGCAGCGACGCGCATGCGTTACACTACGTTACACCTGCCACGCCACACGTGGTACACACGCGGCGACACGCTACACCTTCTGGGTGTCGTCGGGCATTGTCTTAGAAGCCGTCGTGTTCAGGTCACGTGGGCACACCCCCCCCCCCTTCCCCCCTCGGCTCACGTAACCGTCCACGTATGGGTGGAGAGCCCGAGGGGTGGGGAGGGGAAGGGGCCCAAGCCATGCATTAGTGTACTCTTTAAATCAGTAAAGTACACTCGATACACCAGCTCTCACGAGGTTGATCACTGCCGGGGGTGTAGGAGGGGCGACGGGGTGGCTGGAGTGTGTGTGTGTGTGTGTGGCTGGCTGGAAGGTGGGTGGGTGGAGCGGCCGGCTCGTGTCTGGGTTATGGGCCACCTGTCGACAACGACCACAGGCCAGGTTAAGTGGATTGTCCCCGGGTTCCACACCTCCTCCTCCTCACCACCGCCACCACTCGCCAGTCACCAGGGTGGGTTGGCTTGAGGACACGTGTGTAGGTCTGTGTGTATGTGTGTGGAGAGGGGTTGGTTGGGAGAGGGGGATGAAGAGGGGCGCGTCCTCATCACTTCCCGTCACACAGACACACACACACACACAGAGCGTGGTGGCTGGACCTCAAAACCTCTTGGTCGAGACGAGGCGGTGGTGGATCGTAAGAAACCCTTGTGACTATCCTCCCTCCCTGTGTAGGTCACCTCGAAGGATACCAACACGCTGCTCAGGGAGAACCCACCGCCCTAAGCTACTCCGTGGCTGCTGTGGTGGGAGAGGTAGGGAGAGAGGGAGGGAGAGGGAGAGGAAGATCCTGCGTGAACGAAACATTGGGGCGAGAGCGAGGGAGGGAGTGAATGTGGCGGGAAGCGTTAGCGGGACGAGTGCTTAACATGGCCGCCATTCCCGCACTCGCCGCGTCCACCAATCGCACGCGCGCCCCTCCAGCGCTCGCCCGTTTTCTTTCATGGTGGCCAGTGGGTTGCCGATTGCACGATATACATGCGCTCCCGGAATCACTCCGCGGGTGTTACTGTGGCCTGGTGACCGTGTTTTGCCGTGTGTTGCGGTGTGGGGTGGTTTTTTTCCCCGGTATGGTGGCCTTATCCGTGGTGAGGCAGTGCGAAGCGGCCATGGCCTGAGTGTTTCAAGTGTTTCGGGGGGAGAGGTGTGTGTGTGTGTGGTGGTGGTGGTGCAAGTGCTGGGGGTTATGCGAGCCTTGTGCAGGAGCCATGACTGCGCCCAGCGTGTGACATGATGTTCTTGCCCTCGCCGCCACCCTCATGGCTCGCAAGCGGTACGTATTGACGGAACACTCAAACAACAACAACAACAACAACAACAACAACAACGTGGTCTCTCTCTCTCTCTCTCTCTCTCTCTCTCTCTCTCTCTCTCTCTCTCTCTCTCTCTCTCCTCAGGAGCCCTCCGCTACAGCCCTCCACACAACAGTGCTGTTCCACCTGCTGATCACCCCGCCCAAAACATCCCCTCCTTCCCTTGTGAAAAACACCTCTTCCTCCTTCCTCGTCTTCCTCCTCCTCCTCCTCCTACTCCTCCCTTGCCTTTCGTCATCTCTTCCTCCTCCCCTTGCCATGAGCTAGTCAGCAACCTACGTTGTGGTTCTGAGTAGAAAATACATCCAGATTATCTTTGTTTTAGATTATTTTTTCCTCCGCCTACGCCTTGATCCGTCCATCAATCCACTTGTCATCTCATTGCCTTCTGTCTACCACTGTCACATTAGACTGTATCTGTCTGTCGATTCATCACTGCCAGTGTGTCACAGTGTAGTGGGTTTCCTGTCCAAAGGTGTCCGTCAGTCTGTCTTTCTCCCGTCATAATTCTTGATCGCCCTGTCGCCATATGTCATTTTATATCCCTCATTTACGTTGTTCCCCATCATGTGCTAATGGCTGTTCCCCATCATCACCTGCGTACTGTCTCCCATCATCACCTGTCTATATTACCCCTTCATCATCACCTGTCTACTATCTCATCATTATCTACCAGGTCAGTGATCCCTCACTCTGTCTACTTTTATGATGCATCGTTTTCTGTTTGGTGTTTCCCCTCTGTGCCAGACACCATCAAGAGTCAGCTGTTCAGCTGCCATCTTGAATCAGCTGATCAACATCCACGTAGAATCAGCTGTGCAGCTGCCATCTTGAATCAGCTGATCAGCATCCACGTAGAATCAGCTGTTCACTTGTCGTCTACAATTAGCTTGTTCCTGATGTCATTCATGGTCATCTGTTCAGCTGCCATGGAGGATCAGCTGTTGTTCGGTCGTCCGTATGCCACAGTCAGCTGTTCTCTTCACATGAACATGAGTGATCACCGCCATTACACCGTGTGTTACTGTCTACCCATTTTCTTCCCCCAGCTCTGTGTACATGGACAGCGCCCAAAAGGCCATCTGTGCCCCAGCTCTCTTCACCATCTGTGTCTCAACCGACCTTTTCCTGCTGTGTCGTCTTTTTCCCTCCTGTGTCCCTCTCATCCAGGATTTCGTTCTGTGGCATCTTCTCCGCTTGCATCATCTACATCTCCGTCTCTTTTCCATCAGTTTGTAAAACCTTATTTATTTATTTTTTCTTTACTGTTGTATCACCATTCATCCATCTACTGTCCCATCACCATCAACCCTTTAAGGGCACACTGTCCCCTTCTCTTCCTTCACTTACTCTCCTCTTTTACTTCCCCATCGTCCACGTATGTACATTTCTCCCATCACCACCACATCCCTGTGTACGTTCTTATCGAACCTCCGTGCCATCTACCTGTACCATCATCATCCATACACCTCCCCTTCCATCACTGTCAGTCTGTTGGCCTACCATCACCGTCTTTTTTCACTCTTCTTCCTCTCGTCTTTATCAATTGCACGTCGAGGGTGCATTGTGCAACAGCCTCTTATATTCCAGTGTCTCTCTACCCATCTGTTACCCCCCATCACTGTAGCATCTCTGTTGCTACAACACGCGTCTGTTTCCTTGTCACTGTTTAGCTCTGTCAAAACCCTTCACTGTTACCAATAGGTGTTCTCCCA
>NC_092273.1:6455924-6478424 GCF_036320965.1 Panulirus ornatus
TGGAAGTGAAGGATACAACCTCGTATAACTCGGAGGACGGGAAAAGAGCACCCAGGGGCCTCATACCGGGACACGAAGGACCGACTGGTCCCCTGAAGCCAAGGGAGCGAGCTGGCTAGGACCTACGTGGCTAAAAGGAACACTGACGTGGTAGTGGCTTGGAAAGGTCCAGTCTGGACGCCTTTATCGCTCAAGGCTGGTGTAGAGGGAAGGGCTGGGAGGCCAGCCATTTGCTGAGAGCAGTAGGATCAATCACACTTCCTGAGAGGCAGCTCGAAGGACACAAACCTAAGGACCTGGCGTTGCCAGGAGGACCAGTGAGCTAATTTGGCCCGGCATTCATTGAGGGGGTCGAGAGGGGGGGGGGCAATCACTCGCTGGGGCTTCGGGTGAGGAAGCGCCTGCTGGAGGGAGGAGGAGGAGGGGAAGGAAGTGAGGTCAGACGTAACTGATATGATGATGAGGAACTTCCCTCACCCACCCATACAGGTAAAGAGTAATTCCGCCACGGTGAATGATATTCATTTTCTCAGGACATTACCTCTCTCTCTCCCGACCCGACCCGACCTGACCTACCGTAAGAAAAAATCTGTTGGAGGAGGAGGAGGATCCCTCCCTCCACCGTCATTTGCCTCGATTATCCGGGATTATCCGGGTTAAGTAGAGGGGAATATTTACTTTAGCGGCCGCTGGGATGATGTGACGATGAATGAAGGCAACAAATTGGGTAATTGCTAATTGACCATAACTGTGGCGCCCCGTGGAGACCCCATCCCGCCCGCTCCGTTTTCACATGACCCAAATCGTCAAATTGGCTTAATTTGTCCCTGTAGGCGTAGCGCTGTTCATAGCCATATATATATATATATATATATATATATATATATATATATATATATATATATATATATATATATATATATGAGTACATACTATTTGAATAGTCATTTCCCTATTAGGGGCGATCACAGCCTAGCGGTAGCGCTCCCGACTGTTGCGCCGGGGTCCCGGGTTCGATCCTGGCTGTTGGAGGCTTGTATGTTCAATGAAAGTGCGCGTTCATATGCACTTTGTTTGTGTATATATATATATATATTTATATATATATATATATATATATATATATATATATATATATATATATATATATATATATATATATATATATATATTGTAGACCGAAACTTGAAATTTTTAGTAATTGTTTCTGTGAACGAGAGAGGAAGGAGCAGACCTGAAGGTGGATAGTCGGTCGGCATATGAGTATCTCTGATCATCTGTTGAAGAAAGGGAATGGTTGATGGAAAGGAGGAATAGAGAAGGACACAGGACCGGACCTTGGGGGAACACCGCTGCAGACAGGAAAAAAAAAGAGAGGGAGATTTCAAGCCATCAGTTTGTAGAGAAGTGAGATTCCTACAGAATCAAACATCTGAGCGACGGGTTAAAAGATTTTTTTTTTCCTCCCGTTAGAAATGGATGGGAAATAAGGATAGTTCCCTATCAAAAGGATCTGGCTTTTAAGAGGGATCAAAGACAAGTGACTGATAGACGAATGAAGGAGAAGCGATTGAAGTGCATTTGGTTCTAGTGTTGAACAGCTCACTACATGGGTGTTGCATACGATGATTTTATACCAAAAAAAAATTCTGGTGCATGTGTGTGAGTTGTAGCAATGGCATTTATTTTCTAGCTGAAACTCGTGACTGAAGGAGAAAGAAAAAGCGAGAACTTTAGAAAACTGTGGCAAAATGATTCTTGGTCCAATCTTTCTGTAAATGATTCTTGGTCCAATCTTTCTGTAAATGATTCTTGGTCCAGTCTTTCTGTAAATGATTATTCAATAACTCTATTAAGTTGCCAATATTGTCGGTTAGTCGTGGCACGACGCTTCCATGTCTCGAACAAGGACGTCCAAGTTGTCTTTGATGTCGCGTACAGAGAGACTTAAAGTTGGCTTGAGATGTGGTAGACATGAGACCTCTGAAGCTCTGGATACGTCGCCACGGCCGGACCAGACTTCAGGTCGCCCCATGACGTCGTAGACTTCAGGTCGCTTTCTGATATCACAGGCGTAAGGGACTTCAGGTCACGCCTTTCAAGACTTCGGGTCTGAAACGCGGGGGCTTCATGGGTCGTTCTGTGATGTATCCACAGCCCAGGTTTACTACTGGTGGTGCAAGCTGGGGTGGGGGGGGATGGGGTGGTCATCACGCCCAACGGAGATCGCTAGGAGGGCCTTGTGGTGTTCTCCCTTCCCCTGCGACGCCTTCGTCGGCGCCTTCGTCAGTACGGAGAAGTGCCTCCTACTCCTCCTCCTTTCCTTTCCGTCTTCGGAGAGACGAGTGTGAGTGCACGCGCGTTCGGCTCTACCTTTTGATTTAACTAATACTTAGTTCGCCAGCTCCAAGGGCGTCATACATTCCCCGGGTCTCTGTAGAATGTATATATATATATATATATATATATATATATATATATATATATATATATATATATATAGGATGAGCTCCACCTCCACGTGCCGCCCATGTGAGGAGGAGTGGAGCCTGGCATATCATCCAAGCTCCCGTAGAAGCTAAAGTTTATCCTCGTTTTTACAGGGAGTTGAGCCTTATGATACGGGAGAGGCATAGCATATAATTCCCTCCTCCTCCCCTTCCCGCCGGAGCCGTGTAAGGAAGCCTGGCAGACTTAGCACAGCGGGGATAGGAAGGAGGACTAGGGATGGTTAGGGGATTGGGGGAGGGAGTGAGGGATGGACGAGTGGTGGCGAAGGGATAGAAGGATGAAGGGGTGGGAGGCAGTGCTTGTTTTGAGGGGTTAGGGGATAGATGGTTGAGGGATGAGAGGTAGGAGTCTCTGTGGGATAGACGATTGGGGAGGCTAGGTTCACGATGGGGTTGGGATAGAGGAGTGGGAGGTAGGGTTAGGAGGGGCGAGAGGAAGGGATAGAGGCTACTGGAGTGGGACAGAGGACCGAGCGTTGGTAGACGAGTCTGTCCATACCGGTCCACCCCCACAACTGTCCTCTCCTATCATGGAGTAGACAGTCCACCAACCACCCCCCCTCCTACCCCTGGTCCTCTACCACAATCCCCTCCACCCCCATTCCCCTCACCTTGGTCCTCTACCACAATCCCCTCCACCCCACTCCACCCTCCAACACCCCTGGCTCCTCTACCACAATTTTCTTCCACCCCACTCCACCCCCAACACCCCTGGCTCTTCCACCACAATCCCTTCCACCCCACTCCACCCTCCAACACGCCTTGGCTCTTCCACCACAATCCCCTCCACCCCACTCCACCTCCACACCCCTGGTCCTCTACCACAATCCCCTCCACCCCCACCCCACCCTCCAACACCCCTGGCTCCTCTGCCACATGACTTGTGTGTATTTCTGAACCTTGATATATGTATATATAACTTTAATAATCTAATAACTCAGTAAACTGGCCATGACCTGCCTCACCAGGTCGCACCAGACGTCAGGTTGGAACATTCTTCGAAATTGCCGTGATTTGTGCCATTAAAATCCCCCCCGAGCATTAACGTTGTCATTACTGCCGTCATTATACTTAAAACGTATTCAGGTGATGGGTAGTGATGGGGGGGGAGGGGGCGATTTGAATTGGGCGTTTAATATATGCTCGTTAAGGACAGTACCGTGGCTGGGAAATGACCTCACGGTTTGCCAGATCAGTTCTCTCTCTCTCTCTCTCTCTCTCTCTCTCTCTCTCTCTCTCTCTCTCTCTCTCTCTCTCTCTCTCTCTCTCTCTCTCTCTCTCTCTCTCTCTCTATCTATCTATCTATCTATCTCTCGACGCGCCCCTTGCAGGATGCCTTGAGACCTCATAGTTCTACATATGGACGTCGGTAACTTGATTCCCAGGTTCAGGTGACACAGCGGTTGGCATTACCCGGTGTGACCATCAGGGCCCAGCAGTTGATAGGCGATGACGTCCACTGGCCTCTGGAGCGATGAGACTCGCCCGCGATAGGCGATCACACGCGTCCTTGACCACCCCACACCCACAAAGGGCAGAGAACATGAGGGAACGTTGCGCCACCACAGGCAGACGCATTTTTCAAGAAGAGGAAGAAAGTGGGAGCATCAGAGATTTGGTTCCTTCCTGGCGGGCTTACAGAAGTAATGCGTTGTTATATTTTTCCCTCCCTCTCTCCCTCCCTCGTACGTCTAACATGTTGTTCATTCAGTTTAAATCCTGGAATCATAATTATTTTCTCAGCGGGGGGGCTGTAACCCTCCCTCCCTCCCTCCCTCCCTCCCCCGCGCCAACTCCTCCTCCTCCTTCCTCAGCTGGGCGAAGGGAGGGAGGGAGGGTTGGGGGAACTGCTTTAAGGTGCTGGGCGAGCTGTGGGTAGGGGGTCAAAACCCAATTACCGCTCTAACAGACGACCTGCTTCACTTAATCATGGGGAAAATTAATCATTTGGAAACGAACGTATGTTGCCTTAACTCGCAGGGCGCGGAGAAACAAATTAAAATTTTTACGAAGAATTTTATTTTTTTTCCCTAGATTTTTAGATTTCTAATTTTTAATTCTGAATTTCTGCTTGAATACCTTATACTTCTCTGAACACCTGAATTGCTCTGTCCTTTTTTTTTTCATATAATTCCTCCACCAAACACCAATATCTGTATCACACCATGTATGTGTACCCTCATAACACCTGTGATTGATAACATCTGTACGTCACAACATCTGTAAGCAACGATAGTTTTCCGACATGTGTGAACTCACCACAGGTGTACCCGCGACTTTGTTTACACCTGTCTCGCCACCATTAACAAAAACACCTGTTCCTTCACCCTTCAACATCTGTAATCCTCCCCCCCCCCCCCTAATAAAACACGACACCTGTTCCTTAACGAACATATAAGCCTCAGTATCTTCAGAATCAACGTAATCCATTACACCTGCACCCCACAACACCTGCACCGTGTAACATCTGTATTGTCCAGGACAATCGCATGTTTACCAAATGGCGTCCTAGCTTCGTCTTCTCGATGTATACCAACTGACTGTTATATTTCTCTCTTGTGTCTCCCCTGATGATGTGATTATTACACGAAAGTGCACTTGGGTTTCATTTTCCCCGTGGACTCACAGGAATATATACACACACGCACACTCACACACACACACACACACACACACACACACACACACGCACACACACATATATATATATATATATATATATATATATATATATATATATATATATATATATATATATATATATATATATACGGTGATTAATTCAGGGTTTGCATTGGCTATGGTGTAATAAAAGGTTGTGCGACTCCCCCGCATATCGCTTGCCAATCAACTGGCCTCAATGATATTTCTCTCTCTCTCTCTCTCTCTCTCTCTCTCTCTCTCTCTCTCTCTCTCTCTCTCTCTCTCTCTCTCTCTCTCTCTCTCTCATGATTGCCTCGCTTCGGTGTATTTGTTGTGTTTTATTGACATGCCTCACCCACCCCCTTACACTACCCAACCCTACCCCAACCCACCACCAGTCACTCCCCCCCCCCCCCTCATACTGCCAGTTTAGCTGTCTTTTAAGTGTGATTGTGAGTTGTGATATCAGTAGTTAGGTTGTGTTTTTGTTTGTTTGTTTGCTTATTTATTCCTATTTCCTGCTTGAGTCTCCTGGTGCGTCATTCATCTACTCTTCTCAACCGTCGTGCTCAAGGGTCGTACCGTCGTGTTCTAGGATCGTACCGTCGTGCTCTAGGATCGTACCGTCGTGCTCTAGGATCGTAAAGTCGTCCATAATAGAGTTATTCTCCTTTAAGGACCACAGACGGCTGGGAAGGAGCCCACAGCATCCCAGAGCCCACAGCATCCCAGAGCCCACAATATCCCAGAGCCTACAGCATCCCAGAGCCCACACCTTCCCAGAGCCTACAACATCCCATAGAGCCCAACATCATCCCAGAGCCCACACCTTCCCAGAGCCCACAACATCCCATAGAGCCCAACATCATCCCAGAGCCCACAACATCCCATCTTCCTCCCAGATCTTCCTCCCTCATCATATCCTGGCCTCATCACTCATCCCCCAGACACCTGCCTGCCACGTCCCATTTTCACCCACATGTCCCTGGGATGTGGGAATATCCCACACCTCCCCCTCACGCCAGGGTTCCCCTGTCATGTCTGTACACAATAAAACGTCACTGATTACCAGAATCACCACGACGACTTGGTGTTACATTTTAAAGGCCACGTAATCTTTTTTAAAAGCTCAGGTTGAGCGTTATTTGGCCTACTTGTTATTTTAAATTACTAATTTTTTTAAGCGTTATTTGGCCCACTTGTTATTTTAAACTACTAATTTTTTTCCCCTTTAGTTTTCCCGTTTCCGTAAGTTGGTAATTTTGGCGTATCCTTTATTCATTTTACATTTGGCGGGGTTTGATTTTCGTTATGTCTCTTTTCGTCGTGTCTTTTCGACGATCTCCAGAACGAACTCGTTAAGTGTAATCTGTTAATTACAAATCTCGATTTATTTCCGGTCTTGTAATACGTTTAGGCAATCAGTTTTAAGATCCCCCCCCCCCCTTTTATATCAGTTTTTGGAAATCCCAGAGAGAGAGAGAGAGAGAGAGAGAGAGAGAGAGAGAGAGAGAGAGAGAGAGAGAGAGAGAGAGAGAGAGAGATCCACCATACCACTGTGTAAACCCACCGAGCAACCGATCCACTGTATGAACCCACCAAACTACCGTCCCACTGTATAAACCACCTCGACCGACCATACCACTGCCTGTAAAACCCACTGTATAGACCAGCAGTAAATAAGAGCAAGGCTCACCAGTGGGAGTCTCTCTCTCTCTCTCTCTCTCTCTCTCTCTCTCTCTCTCTCTCTCTCTCTCTCTCTCTCTCTCTCTCTCTCTCTCTCTTCCTGTGGTAACACAGCATGGAAAGATTAAATCCCCAAGTCCATGTTGTATAGGTCAGGCTATAGATAAATGAATAGATAAATAAAGTCAATAGATAAATCATTTAAACGCTTCCATTACTACAGTGGACCAAAAAGAAATGGAAAAAAATAACGCTCTCTCTCTCTCTCTCTCTCTCTCTCTCTCTCTCTCTCTCTCTCTCTCTCTCTCTCTCTCTCTCTCTCTCTCTCCACTGTGCCATTGTACGAATTGAATAGCAAATACTAATTTACAATGTGGTTTACTGATTGATTTAAAGATAACTTTCTCTCTCTCTCTCTCTCTCTCTCTCTCTCTCTCTCTCTCTCTCTCTCTCTCTCTCTCTCTCTCTCACTCCCCGTGAACTGTCTATATTTAGAGCCATTGTCTGTATCATGTCCGAAGTCATTTTCGGGATTCGAACTACTTTTGTGTGTTTGATTTTTTTTTTTCTCGGAACGGAAAGGAGTTTTAAAGTCTCGTCGAGGAGGTCTCTCTCTCTCTCTCTCTCTCTCTCTCTCTCTCTCTCTCTCTCTCTCTCTCTCTCTCTCTCTCTCCTTCCAAAGGAGCCCAACGTCTCCGTACGGATTGGAGCGCAGCCTCTGGAGCTACAGGAATCCCTTAAGAAGGGAGTCTTTCAGGGTTCGGTGATACGCGGTGATAATGATGTTCAATTTTGGGAGCAGGATTGATCACCGAATGATGGCTGACCAAGGAGACATTTTTTACATGGATGATCGTGTGGGCGTTACCTAACCAGGAGCGCCAAGACTCGGGGGAAAGTTTAAAAATCCCTGGCTGACCAGAGGGTGGTTTTTTTTCCCCTCCCCCCTTTTTTTTTGGAAAAGATATTTTCCCTCCACTTTTGCGTTCATGTTGAGAACGGGTCATTTATATTCCAGAATGGTGCCCGCCCGACACATATATATGAAGGTTGTCTCATATATATATATGTGTATATATATATATATATATATATATATATATATATATATATATATATATATATATATATATATATATATATATGTTATTAATGGGTAACGAAGCGGTCTGAATCGTATGGAAGATTGTAGAATTGTAGAGATTGGTGTATTGTGGTATTGATATGGTCAATGTTGCCTTTAAGGGGACGTGTTGCTCAGGGGTCGCACGGCCGTGCACGAGGGTCGCGCGGCCGTGCGTAAGGGTCGTGCGGCCGTCCTCAGTGATCGCATTGCGCTTCGTGGTCGTACCGTCGTGCTCAAGGGGGTCGCACGGCCGTGCACGAGTCATACTTCTCGGTCGTGCCGTCGTGGTTTTAAGGGTCGCACGGCCGTGCACAAGGGCCGTGCTTCGTGGGAAAAAAGAAGAAGAAGAAGAAGAAGAATATAATGATGTTTATAGACGCGTTGCACGTATGATTCGAGGTCGTGATTCGGCGATTCAAATCCGGGAATAATGGAGGATTCATTTTGCACTGCTCTCGTCTCTCTCTCTGATTCACCCGACTGTTCGTCAAGGTTAAGTTGCTTTCATTGATAATCATGCCATTACGTAAACGTACACGAAGATTACTTTTTATCCTCATCATTGAGAATGTATTTATTTATAAATGGATGAAAGTATGGGACTGTCATGTTTACGCTCTCGGCTTCGAATAACTTTTAAGTAAGTGGGGGTCGTGTTGACATAAGCCACACGTCCGTCAGAGCTGGTGGGGAATCGCGAGGTAATTAGAATGTAATATCACGTAGTCCATCTCTCTCTCTCTCTCTCTCTCTCTCTCTCTCTCTCTCTCTCTCTCTCTCTCTCTCTCTCTCTCTCTCTCTCTCTCTCTCTCTCTCTGTTGCATTTCTTGGCACTCTAGCTCTAGCTAATCACTGTGAGATTAATGATAATCATACGTGTCATTAATGAAGCGATATCTATTAAGTGATCAGATACTGTCCATTAAGTGATCAGATACTGTCTATTTTTATTCGTATGAAAGCTGAAGGGGTCATTGAGATGTGTCGCTCTCCACCACCACCGAGTGACAGCGTAAAAAATGGTATGTCGAGTTTAACGCCGTTTCATATTACGCATTTCTGACGGTGTTTCTCTCTCTCTCTCTCTCTCTCTCTCTCTCTCTCTCTCTCTCTCTCTCTCTCTCTCTCTCTCTCTCTCTCTCTCTCTCTCTCTGTTGGTTATGTCCCGGATGGTGCACCCGCACGTAGGACACCACGCGCAGCGGTGTCGTCTGTGTGATGTGGTCTCGCCGACAGGGTACCGCGCGAGAGGCGGGGACCACCACGCGAAGGTGTTCTCGCCGTTGAGGTTCAACTGTGGTGACTGCGGTGAATTGTGGTGATCGCGGTGGTGGTGGTCTTATCATAGAGGTTAGAGATAGTGATATGATCCTTGCCGATGAGGACGAGTTGAACCCGTTTGAGAGGCGTCCAGGGACGACGTCTCTCCTTGTTAAGAGATAAGGTCTCCTGGTCTAACACAGCACGGTTCCGTGCTCCGATCCCCCCCCCCCCTCTCCCCTCCCCTATCATAGCAGCACTCCTGCCGTGTTATCATTGCTATATCACTGCTGCTTACATGGTCGTCGCTTCACTGCCGTATGAAGACGACTCGTGTATGCGGCTCGTGTATTCGGCTTGCCCTGCACAGCTTCTCAGACACTGGGTCGTTGGATGAATGTTTTTGGCTTTATATTCCCGCGAATATTCACACGCTTAACCTAGTGCCTCCGAACTGCATCCCTCCTGGTGCTCGAACACATGGCCTATCCGAATCATCGTAAGGTGGAACTGTACACAGGTATCTGTTCGAACTGAATACAGATACCTGTTCGAACTATACACGGGCACCTGTTCGAACTATACACGAGTACGCCTTCGACCTATACACGGGTGCTTGTCTTTTGGTCCACGTCTTCGCCACCTTATGAATTCTATGGCGTGTTGAGGTATTGCTGTACACAGGGGGGGATGGCACGGGTGGCGGAGTCATCCTCAGGGATGGATGTAAGGGTCCGGGTGGGAGAGATGATCTCAGACTTTCCCTGGACTTGTTTACGTGGATGATAACTCGCCCTCCCCACTACCCTCCCATCCTTAAACACGAAACTACGACCCTTGAACGCAACGGCGCGACCCTTAAACACAACGGTACGACCCTTGAAGACAAGTAGGCGACCCTTGAACACAGCGGCGCGACCCTTGAACACGACGGCACGACAGTTTTCGAGCGCGAGTGTACGATCCTTAGCCTTGACGGTCTAGCTCTTTGACCAAACCTTCGTGAGCCAGGTCAAAGGCCAGGTCATCATACCCCGAGGGTCCGAACTGTCGGACTGCGAACACGTCGTGCTGATAGGGTCGGACGTCACGTCATGCACGGAGAGACGTACAGTCGTGCACGAGAGTAGGGACGTGCCGTCGTGCTCAAGGAAGAAAAGGGGGGGGGGGGGTAAGAGGGGAAGGGGTTAAAGTGGCTATGCTGTCAGTGTGTGTGTGTGTGTGTGTGTGTGTGCGTGCGTGTGTATGTGTGTGTGTGTGTTTGTGTGTGTGTGGGTTTGGTGTTATGGTGGCAGAGGTTACCATGGCAACCGGTAGCTGGGTCGGCCGCACCGTTGCTCAGCTGGATCAGGTCGGTGGACGCTCTTCCCCCCTTTCCCCCTCCCACTCTTCCCCCTCCCACTCTTCCCCCTCCCCTACCCGCGCACCCCTCTCCTCCGACACACACGCTGGGAGGAGGGAAGGGGAGTGTCCCAACCCCAGGTTGCTGGATGTTTGCTGTGGTGGGAACCCCTGGTCGACGCGGCTCCCTACCATAGGCAGGATGGTGGAGCATCCTAAGCTTGACTCGCTTCCTCCTCCTCCTCCTCCTCGTCCTCCTTCTCCTCCTCCTCCTCGTCCTCCTCCTCCCCATCCCTCCCCATCCTCCTTCCCTCCACCACCACCAGGGACCACTGCCTGATCATGTTTTTTGTTGATTTGTTTATCTGTGCCCTCTTATGTAAAGCGCCAGTGTGACACACCCCCACAAAGGGCCTCGATGCAAAAGGGGAAAACTGGTGATTATAATGGTGATGATGATGGTGACAGAGAGATGGTCATAGTGATTATAATGGTGATGATGATGGTGACAGAGAGATGGTCATAGTGATTATAATGGTGATGATGATGGTGACAGAGAGATGGTCATAGTGATTATAATGGTGATGATGATGGTGACAGAGAGAGATGGTCATAGTGATTATAATGGTGATGATGATGGTGACAGAGAGATGGTCATAGTGATTATAATGGTGATGATGATGGTGACAGAGAGAGATGGTCATAGTGATTATAATGGTGATGATGATGGTGACAGAGAGAGATGGTCATAGTGATTATAATGGTGATGATGATGGTGACAGAGAGAGATGGTCATAGTGATTATAATGGTGATGATGATGGTGACAGAGAGATGGTCATAGTGATTATAATGGTGATGATGATGGTGACAGAGAGATGGTCATAGTGATTATAATGGTGATGATGATGGTGACAGAGAGATGGTCATAGTGATTATAATGGTGATGATGATGGTGACAGAGAGAGATGGTCATAGTGATTATAATGGTGATGATGATGGTGACAGAGAGAGATGGTCATAGTGATTATAATGGTGATGATGATGGTGACAGAGAGAGATGGTCATAGTGATTATAATGGTGATGATGATGGTGACAGAGAGAGATGGTCATAGTGATTATAATGGTGATGATGATGGTGACAGAGAGAGATGGTCATAGTGATTATAATGGTGATGATGATGGTGACAGAGAGAGATGGTCATAGTGATTATAATGGTGATGATGATGGTGACAGAGAGAGATGGTCATAGTGATTATAATGGTGATGATGATGGTGACAGAGAGAGATGGTCATAGTGATTATAATGGTGATGATGATGGTGACAGATGGTCCTAGTGACGTTGGATAGTAGTGATTAGAGACATTAAGTTCCTCCAGAGGTTGACAGAAAGAAAGGGAAATACATTACAGGTCATTAAGATACGAAATAGTCACTAGGAGTATTAAAAAAAAGGAGGTATATAGAGTTATACAGAGCCAGTGCTTTGATATTATTGTGTGTGTGTGTGTGTGTGTGTGTGTGTGTGTGTGTGTGTGTGTGTGTGTAAAGAATGACAGACTAGTATATGTAATACTGCCCACTCTCTCAAAAGCTTCCCTTGTGTCTCCTTTCCACATTAGAGGCTTCTGATCCATCTCCTGTATCAACCCCCTCCCCACATAAAAACACATCTTCCACAACCTCTGTGTGCCAGTCCTCCACTCGTGAAAAGTGCCCACTGCCTTACTTGCAGTGGAAGCCGCCTCCTCTCTGGACCTTATATATGTCTTAGGGAGTTGATGGATACGTAGAGGGTTCAGGTTTCCACGTCGTCTCAAAATATTTCTTTTGGAGTTCATAAAGATAATCTAATTCTCGTCCGGGAACGTGTGTGTGTGTGTGTGTGTGTGTGTGTGTGTGTGTGTGAGAGTGATGAAGAAAGTTTGAATCGAGTTGTGTTGTACGTGAAGGCCAGGGTCAGTGGTCAGGGGTAGGGTCAAGGGTCAGGGGGGTAGGGAGGGTCAAAGGTCATTGAACTCCGTTGATGGTCAGCGGGACGGGATTTCCACCAGTGTGTCTCTCTGATGGCTAATTGTTTCCCCAGTTTGGTGAGGTCCGTAGATCAAGCGAATTATCGGGTCTCTGTAAACAAATTATTATTATTATCATTAATTATCATTATTATTATTATTATCATTATTATTATTATTATTATTATTATTATCATTATTATTATTATTATTATTATTATCATCATTATTGCTGTTGTATTATTATTATTATTATTATTATGGATGTGCTGGAAATGAGATGTTTGAGGACAATGTGTGGTGTGAGGTGGTTTGATCGAGTGAGTAACGTAAGGGTAAGAGAGATGTGTGGAAATAAAAAGAGCGTGGTTGAGAGAGCAGAAGAGGGTGTTTTGAAGTGGTTTGGGCACATGGAGAGGATGAGTGAGGAAAGATTGACCAAGAGGATATATGTGTCGGAGGTGGAGGGAACAAGGAGAAGAGGGAGACCAAATTGGAGGTGGAAAGATGGAGTGAAAAAGATTTTGTGTGATCGGGGCCTGAACATGCAGGAGGGTGAAAGGAGGGCAAAGAATAGAGTGAATTGGAGCGATGTGGTATACCGGGGTTGACGTGCTGTCAGTGGATTGAAGCAGGGCATGTGAAGCGTCTGGGGTAAACCGTGGAAGGCTGTGTAGGTATGTATATTTGCGTGTGTGGACGTATGTATATACATGTGTATGGGGGGGGTTGGGCCATTTCTTTCGTCTGTTTCCTTGCGCTACCTCGCAAACGCGGGAGACAGCGACAAAGTATAATAAAAAAAAATATTATTATTTTTATTATTTTTCTTTTTTTTTGGAGGCTCCAATCATAGAGAATTATGAAACAAAAAAAGACGAGGAAAAGTATTTACGAATTTTGGAGGAAGTGAAAAAAAAAAACTGTCTTTTGAAGTGTGGCAGGTCATTGTTATTGGGAAAGACACGAGAAGGTAGAGAGTTCCAAAGCTTTGACGTATAGGGAAAGAAGTAGGAATCAAAACGGCCCACCCTTGAGTTGTTGATGGCCACACGGTAATCATGTAACGCAGCAGCTTGCCGAGTATTGCGTGGTGTAGCTAGTGCTAGAGGGGGGAACACACAAGCAGCCAGCACTCGGGTGCAAAAACCAAAGTAATACCTGTAGAAGAGGGGAAAGTGAACCAGCGTTGCGGCGTGGGGCAAGGAGGAGCGTGAGGTGTCAAGTTTGGAAAGTTGGCGTTGAGATCAGTTTATGAATCGGGCCGCTTTCCGGCTCAACTCTGTCAAGTCAGGATGCGGTGCAAGAGTACTTACGCGAGAGCAAAGATGATGAGGAAGCAAGGTTGGAGCAGGTGTGTGTGCTGTGCTTATGAGGTAAACACGACAGGACTCGCCCGGTAGTCCCGGTTTGTAGCCAGGTAGTGAGTGGCGGAGCGTACCTCGAAGTCGTGTGACTGTGTGTGTGTGTGTGTGAACGAGTCGTCAGGGACAACGTACCCTTTGGCTGGCGGTGCGCGTAACGTTAGCGCGGTACACCACAGCCATCCAGAGACGGTACCTGGTGTCCATCTCTTGGTCTCCTGCCGAGGGAGGAGGGAGGGAGCTGGGTGGGTGGGATACGAATACATGACCGTGGTTCATACTATTAGTATACATATGAATACATGGCCATGGTTCATACTACTAGTATACATATGAATACATGGCCGTGGTTCATACTGCCAGCATACATAGATATGAGGTGATATATGACCATGTTCAAGATATACAGGCCCCTCCATGAGTGTAAAACTCCCTTTCCCCTCCCCCGTACCGTAAAAGAAATGAATGATTACTCACTAATCATTACTCACAAATCATTACTCACAAATCATTACTCACAATTCACATAACCTTTGACCTGATTCTTTTAAAACCCCCTCACGTGTGACGTGACCTTTTAGAATGTTAAAGCCACCAATACATTTTTCTTCTCTCCGCAGGTGAGTACCCTCCAAGATGCCCCGTGTTCACTAGATGAGTCGAGTGAGTCATGGTGAGTAAGAAGCCCCCGTGTTCATTACATGAGTCGAGCGAGTCATGGTGAGTAAGAAGCCCCCGTGTTCATTACATGAGTCGAATGAGTCATGGTGAGTAAAATGAGTAAAAAAGAAAATAACTATGTGACCTCTTTTCTTGTTCGTTTGTTTGTTTGTTTAATCTTTTGATATTTTTGTAATGCCGTGAGGAAATATGTGTTGTGTAAATTTAAGATATATATATATATATATATATATATATATATATATATATATATATATATATATATATATATATATATATATATATATATATTTATATATATATATATATATATATATATATATATATATATATATATATATATATATATATATATATGAGATCGATCGTATTTTTTTTTAAACGACGTATTAATGAAGCTGGTTGGCGCAGCGTTGCCAATCCCTATTTGAATGTATTGACCGGGATGATGACCCCCGGATAACGAGGCCGTTGGGACGGACGGCTCGGGACTTCTTAGTTCGTCCCGGAAATATGGTGATGGCGAACGAAGAGGCTTTTTAATTTTTTTTTATTTTTTTTCATATGTGTAGGAAATCGTATAGCTCCTTTTCAGTAAGACGAATGTATATGGTACTCCCAGCTTTCGCTATTGTCTTGTATGTGTCATTGTATGTGTATATATATATATATATATATATATATATATATATATATATATATATATATATATATATGTAAACACACACACATACACATTATCTCTTGGTGTGTGTATAGGTTTAATCAATATAGTGGTCAATATTATGTGTCATTATATAGCTAACATATACTCACTTAGTGGATGAACTTGTTACTGGAATACATAAGACCCGGAGGTACACCTGGGTCAATAAACATCACGGTGAACATCACAGGGTAATGTGGTGTTGACAGAACGCGCGGGGTTGAACACTCTCTGGTCAGGGTAGGATTAAGAACGCACGCGGTGAACATCCTAGACTCCAAGCGATGGTCAGTTACGTCCGAGAGTCATGTGATGTTCAGTGACATCCGAGAGTCAGATGATCATGTGATGTTGAACACATAACATGAACATCTGGAGGTTCATGTGGTGTTGAACACTTGGCGCGAACATCCGGATGTCATGTGATGCTGAGCACATAACATGAACATCCGGAAGTCTTGTGATGTTGAACACGTGGCGCGAACATCCGAAAGTCGTGTGATGTTGAACACATAACATGAACATCTGGAGGTCATGTGATGTTGAACACGTGGCGCGAACATCCGAAAGTCATGTGCTGCTGAACACATAAAATGAACATCTGGAGGTCATGTGGTGTTGAACACTTGGTGCGAACATCCGGAAGTTATGTGATGTTGAGTGACATAAGATCAACACAGTATGAGTCATGTGATGTGTGTTAGCGTAACAGGTGGGTGTCGCAGAGCCTGGAACATCACAGGGTCGAGCGATGTTTGTTAGGTATCCATAAACACATTCATGATGTTGATAAACATCTATAATATTGGTTAACACATTTATAATACAGTTTCTTTTCCCTGATTCTTGAGAATGATTTAAAGGGATAACAGTAGTTTGGGCTACGACTGGCCATTAATAAAAGCCTTTTATGATGACTGAATTATCACTTGATTAATAAAAGAAAAATAAACCGATTTTTGTTCTTTTGATAAGCGATCGCATGTGTGTTCGTCGCTATGTCCGTCTGCCAGTTTGTCTGTCGCTGTGTTCTGTCTGTGTATTGCTACATCTGTCTGTTTGTATGTTGCCTCTCCGTCGCTCTGTCTCACTGTGTATTGCTGTTTTATCTTTGTGTGTGTGTGTGTGTTGCTATGCCTTTCTTTGTCGCGTGGCTTAGTCCGTGTGTCTTTTTACGTTGCTGTGTATCTGCTACAGCGCTTTGCCTCTCTGTCCATTCGTATGGCAGTCTTTACTGTGTCTGTCATGTCTGTCTGTCTGTCCGTCACCCGTCAGCTTATACAGATAACGGAAATTGGCCAGCAGGAGAGGGAAAAGAATTTAACGAGAGAAATTATAAACAGGAATTGATATCAAGCTTTGTAAGCTTTAGACTTCATTGTTGTGAAGATTAAAAGTAGAATATATATATATATATATATATATATATATATATATATATATATATATATATATATATATATATATATATATATATATTTGTTAGTGTAATTTTATGTAAACCAAAAATGATATGATGATGATGATCAATATTGTAATGATGATAACAGCAGCGATGATGATCATAATGAGTAATGATTATAATGATAGATGAAACTAGCTTTTCAAAAGCAAAAAAAAATTATTCATCAGAAGATTGAAGCAGGTTTTGCTGCGGTAATAGAATGAAGAGCGTAATTAATCCTAGTGTCATTACCAACTACTATATTACAGAGTGTGTCAGTTGGTTAATACATCTGGTAAAGAGAGCAGTGCTTTAGAACACATATCCCTGTCAAAAGTCGAATATGTCGTCATTTCCTGGTGATCAACCCTTGAGGCCATGATTAACCTGATTAATACGAGAATGTTAGATCATTAGTCATTGATGAAAAAGAATTTTAATTAAGCATTTTTTACAAAGAGGTGATTATATATATATATATATATATATATATATATATATATATATATATATAGAGAGAGAGAGAGAGAGAGAGAGAGAGAGAGAGAGAGAGAGAGAGAGAGAGAGAGAGAGAGAGATTGTAAAGGTATTAATCACACAAAAGTAATCAAACAATACTTTTCAACTCTTTGAATATAAATAGATATTTAAAGAAAGCTTCATTGAAAAGGTTTCTACATTAACCGGTTGTAGGTGTAGGTGTAGGTCAGGGTTGTGGCGACACAGGTTGTAAAGTGCCTGCCAGGCACGAGTAACAACAGTACCTACAACATTGCTTGTGAGTTGTAAAATCTTGGTGATTATACAGAAGATCCATTCTTGAATACAAAGGAAGTTTAGTATTGGGTGGTTTTTAAGCTTCGTAATTGTTTAAGAGAAAGCTTTGATATAGATGGGTTTTTGAAGCTTAGTAAACCCTTAGCACAAAGGTTAGATATGTATGATATACTAAGCTTTGTAAGCTCGGTCACTCTTTAACAGAAAGGTGTAATATGTATGATTCTTAAGCTTTGTATGTGTTTAAGAGAAAAGTATGACATAGATGGTTTTTAAGCTTAATAACTCGTCTTATTATCGTCTAATTATACTCCTCGTTTCACGTTTATGGTGCAGTCGTATTAATCGGCATAATTAGCACATTTGTAAGCATAATTGGCTTATTATGTTTTAACAGAAGAGATCATCTTTGCTCTTCATTCTCGACTTCCCCCCTCCCCGCCCCCATGGGGTTAGAATAGTCGACAGGGTCTGAACAGGATTTGACGACCCTCAGGGGTCAGGTCAAAGGTCATGTCGCCATTCCCGAAAGGAGGAAGTATTGTGAGGGGTTAAGGGTCGTAATTTCTTGGTGCTTAGGGGTCGTGCTGTCATGCCCGAGGGTCGTACCATTATGATCAGGGGTCGTGTTCAAAGGTCGTGCAGGTGGTGTTCAAGGGTCGTGGAGGCCGTGGTCAAGGGTCATGCCCTCGTGCTCCAGGACTTCACATCATTCATAGAATCCATTCACTTGGATACACGTCTTCTCGTTTTCCCTCTTAAGGCTCAAGTCCTCAGTTCTTAAACGCTACCTTGCTAACGCGGGAAATGGCGAAGATGTATAAAAAAAAGTGTATATATATATATATATATATATATATATATATATATATATATATATATATATATATATATATATATATATATATATGATGCGTCTCCAGTCTCAATAGAGGAAGTGCTTGTCATTGGTTGGGGTGAAGTGTGTGTTTATGTCGCTTTGGTTCTGCTGGCTGGCGCCGGCTGCCAACTCCCCCTCCACCACCTCTGTTCCCCCCCCCCCCCTCTCCAGCAACGGCCTCCGTCAGCAGTTTGATGGGAACCATCGCCTTGCCCGGAGAGGGTGAAATGGCATGGTCATCAACGCCAGATTCGGTAAGGACAAGACGAGTTGTTCCCTTGAAACAGAGGACTTAGTGCCGCAGACACGACACCAGGGGAACACTGTGGCTGCCACGGAACACTGTGGCTACCACGGAACACTGTGGTTGCCACGGAACACTGTGGCTACCACGGAACACTGTGGCTACCACGGAACACTGTGGCTACCACGGAACACTGTGGCTACCACGGAACACTGTGGTTGCCACGGAACACTGTGGCTACCACGGAACACTGTGGTTGCCACGGAACACTGTGGCCACCACGGAACACTGTGGCTACCACGGAACACTGTGGCTGCCACGGAACACTGTGGTTGCCACGGAACACTGTGGTTGCCACGGAACACTGTGGCTACCACGGAACACTGTGGTTGCCACGGAACACTGTGGTTGCCACGGAACACTGTGGCCACCACGGAACACTGTGGCTGCCACGGAACATTGTGGTTGCCACGGAACACTGTGGCCACCACGGAACACTGTGGCTGCCACGGAACACTGTGGCTACCACGGAACACTGTGGTTGCCACGGAACACTGTGGTTGCCACGGAACACTGTGGCTACCACGGAACACTGTGGCTACCACGGAACACTGTGGTTGCCACGGAACACTGTGGTTGCCACGGAACACTGTGGCTACCACGGAACACTGTGGCTTGCCACGGAACACTGTGGCTACCACGGAACACTGTGGCTGCCACGGAACACTGTGGCTACCACGGAACACTGTGGCTACCACGGAACACTTACAGAGGCGCCAACAACACTGGAATGAACCTCCCCCCCCCCCCCGGCCAGGAACAACAGCAGTGCTGCCAACGCCAGACGCAGAGACGACACGACACGACCCCCTGCTCCCTCCCTCCCTCACTCCCTCCCTCCCTCCCTCCCTCCCTCCCTCCCTCCCTCACTCCCTCACTCCCTCTTTCCACCACCACCACCACAGACTTGCAGCTCCACCAACACGACCAGTCAGTCTTTAGCCCCGACGTGGAGACGGGGGGAGTCCTCATACCATCGTCAGCAGACAGACGAGAGAGACAGACAGATAGACGAGGGAAGGGGTTGGGAGACAGACAGACAGACAGACGAGGGAAGGGGTTGGGAGATAGACAGACAGGCACACACGGGAGGAGGGAGTGGGTTGGTGTGGGGGGAGCCATCGGTCATCACACATCCTCCTCAGCAGACAGAGGAGTCAGGAGTGGCTGAGGACAGCGCTGCTGAGGAAGTCCTCCCTCCCCACACACACACCCTCCCTTCCTCAACCCCACCCACCTCCATCTCACTGGGGTGGTGGTTGTGGGGTGGTGTGGTGGTTGTGGCTGCCGACGATTTCCCCACGCCACGTAGACCTCCCTTCCTTCCTCCCTCCCTAACCTGGGTGGCTGGCTGGCTGGCTCTGAGGTTATGACGGCCGCTGGCACCTGTAGCTCGGTCCGTGATCGATCGGCTGGTAAGCTGGGGGTACTGCTCTTACCAGCCCGCCAAGCAGAGCTTCTCCCACCACCACCACCACCACCTTCAGCCCCTCCCTCAGCCCCTCCCTCAGCCCCTCCCTCAGCCCCTCCCTCAGCCCCTCCTCCGTCCGATACTGACCAGACAAAACACCACAGGAAATGGATTTGCCTTCCCCTGTTCCCATAACTGATTTCATGTGTATATATATATATATATATATATATATATATATTTATATACACACACACGCACAACAACGTGTGACGTAACACTGGTTTCAGTTCTCTTTTATTTGTTGCTATACATAGAGGGTTGCCACGTTGTGGTATTACGGATGTGAACGTAACCTTCAAAGGTTTTTAGAGTATTATATTTGCTCTGTATTTTTTCAGAATTGACGCCCTCGATCCCCCCCCCCTCCCCCCCGAGAAGGCTGGGTTACATTTTTGTACATTACGGAGAGTTGTACACTCGTGGTTCTCCATTCGCTGTTGTGTAATTGCTTGTTTGTACTGTACAGTGTGGGGTTTCTAGAGCACTCGTGGGGACGCGACTCGTGTGTGTGTGTGTGTGTGTGTGTGTGTGTGTGTGTGTGTCTGTGTGTGTCTGTGTGTGTGTGTGTGTGTGTGTGTGTGTGTGTGTGCGTGTGCTCGCGCCAAACCTCACGAATTGTTTTACCTGTGTTGGATTAAGTTGAGGGTCAACATGTGGATTCCAGGACTTATATGACGCTTCACGCTTGAGGGAGGACAGTGATAAAGCTTTGCCTATGTATATATATATATATATATATATATATATATATATATATATATATATATATATATATATATATATATATATATATATATATTGGTCTCCATTTTCGGTTTGAGGTGCAATGACCATTTTCTTTTTTCAGTCCAATGATTTTAATGCCTCAGAGAGAGAGAGAGAGAGAGAGCGAGAGAGAGAGAGAGAGAGAGAGAGAGAGAGAGAGAGAGAGAGAGAGAGAGCTATATAGGTAATGACATCTGCACCTGTTCGTCCTTATGACTCCGGGATCCCATTCCCAAACCCTTATATATAAAGGTTCCGACCGCACACACACACACACACACACACACACACACACACACACACACACACACACACACACACACACACACTCACTCTCTCTCTCTCTCTCTCTCTCTCTCTCTCTCTCTCTCTCTCTCTCTCTCTCTCTCTCTCTGCTCTTGTCAGTCGTGGAAGCAAGTTCTCCTCATCAAGAGTCATCATGGACGGTAGATTATGCTTGTTTGTTTGTTTGTTTGTTTGTTTGTTTTGGGGGGCACCTGGTGCTTGACGAATGGAGCTAGGAAGTTCCCGATCCCCCCCCCCCCCCTCAAGCCTCCCTCCTCACACTCGTTCCTCATCGTGAGTGGCAACAGCAGTTCGGCCGCCCCGCCCCGCCCCGCCCCACCCCACCCCGCCCCCACCCCGCCTTGGATCGCGTCGCTAAGACGGGGCGAAGGGTCTCTTCCGTGCGTGCACGCCATCTCCCACTTCCCCCCCCCCCCGACGCACTTAATTAGTTGCCGGTTTCTTTTTTTTTTTTACAACCCCCCAATTTGGCCGTTAATGAGCGGGTGATTAGGGATGGTTGTGTCTAATCCGATGATACTTGTCGGCAGCTCCCGAGGTACAACCCCCCCTCCCCCCCCTTCCAGGCGCCCCCCCCAGCCCTTGATCTTGTTGTTGTTGTCTTGGGGAGGGGAGGGGAGGGGTGGGGAGGGGTGGAGGAGGAGGAGGAGGAGTGAGGATTTGAGGGGGTGGATAAGTGTGGAGGAGGGGTGATGATGGTGGTAAGGGAGGGAAGGGGGGACGGAGGGGAGGGGTAGGTATTTGTGGATAGAGTGGATGAGGAGGAGGAGGGTAGGGTAAGAGGAGGAAGAGGAAGAGGTGGAACAGGTGAAGGTGAACGGTAGGAGAGATAAGGTCTGTGGCCGTCTCCCACCTCGGAAATGGGTGAGGCACTGGACACTGGTTTAATGGGGCAGTAAGGGGAATGGTAAAGGAATGGGAGGGCGAGTCAGCACAAGTGGGCTGGATAGGGATAGGGGATATAAATGAGATAGTAGGAGACGGGACGATGAGCGCTGTGGGTTGCTTTGAAGGCCTGCACGTCCCGTTGCGTCTCGGTTCTGAAGTCTGAAGTAGCCTATATTTTTTTTTCTCAATGTATTCGTCGTTTATTTGGTTTGCTCTGTACGTCAGTATTACCCTAAGTCTCAGTGTGTCTGGGGAAGCGACCCATTAACCTTGTGGTGTGATTAATGACAACACAAAGACTCGTTCATCCAGTTGCTTGATGTGATCAGACA
>NC_092273.1:6483424-6530924 GCF_036320965.1 Panulirus ornatus
TCGTGATATATTTCAAGTGGAATTGCGATTATTTCTGATTGGTGGATTTAATGTAATCATTACTACAATTCCTGAGTAAGATTAATGCTGGGTTTTATCAAACTTTTCCCGATGACTTTCGTCAATAGAGTTCGCGGTTTGGGCACGTAAGTACCTGAAGTAACAGCTTCTGGAATTGTGTCTAAGTTTAGCTTTCCGCCCGGGCGCGCGCGTTTGCCGGGAGGTGCGGCGATCTCTCGGGGAAGCCGCCGGATAAATATAGATAAATGTGCCGGATGAGGAATGTCACATCCAGCACACGCTTGCTGGTGTAGGCCAGAGATGCGCGGGGAGAGGGGAGGAATGACGACACGCCTCCTGTGTTGAGGAATGGCGTCGCTTGACTGAGTGTGTGTGTGTCTGTGTGTGTAAGTCTCCGTCTGGAAACCCAGGTGATGAATTAATCATTCCCCACGCAAGGGCTTCACAAACACACAGAGACTCGAAGTGGAGGGGGGAGAGGAAAAAAATGGCTTTAGGAATTCCGGACGCATGAAAAGGTGGTGGGTTCTGTTTGCCACACGAAAGATCAGGTTGTGCTGGACCACGCCAACCCCACTCCCCTGATCCAGCCTGCCTTCGACTCCGGGGTTCCTTCATTACAGTAGTTTAAGACTACTACTGCTACTGCTACTGCTGCTACTACTACTACTACTACTACTACTACTACTTCTACTGCTACTACTACTGCTGCTACTGCTACTACTACTACTGCTGCTGCTGGTGATGGGTCGTCGATTGTGTGAGTGAGTCCCGTGAAGTTGTTGTGACCTACAAGGTGTCCCCAAGACGGCTTATATATATATATATATATATATATATATATATATATATATATATATATATATATATATATATATGAAGATATTAGGCCCCTCAAAAGTGTAAAGTATTCTTCAAGTGATGCATAATTAACTCTGCACAGTGATCACAATCCTGCACGCACAGGACCCACTCACACACTCACACACTCCCTCACAGACTCACAAATTATGTATCTCGTCTGGGCGTCGGGCACGCCATCATACCCCCCCACACCCACACCCACACCCATCCCCCCTTCTAGTGTCTCCACTCACTTAACACTCGCTCCTAAGCGAACCTCGGCACGCCATCTCAAAAGTGTGTCACCGCCACGCGCTTAAACACTCGCTACTCCCCGGCGCACTGCCACGAGCAACGCCATCGCTCGTTAGCGAACATTCCTGGACAGACTTACTGGCCAAGATGCCGCTTAACGACTTGAAGGGTCGTTTAGCGTAAAGCTTTCATTGTTTGTGTTTGATGACGTGTGATGGTACGTGGAGTATAGGAGCGTGGATGAACAGATCTGTGGAAGGGATGGAGGATAGTGATGTGTGGTAAGGATAGAGGGTGGATGTAAGGGGATAGTTGTGTTTAGGGGAAGTGGTTTGGTAGTTCCGCTTGTTAGTGATTGGCCTTTTGATGGTGTGTGTGTGTGTGTGTGTGTGTGTGTGTGTGTGTGTGTGTGTGTGTGTGTGTGTGTGTTGCTAGACACACTGTGGGCTGACCTTTAACTCATTGAGCACGACGGCATGACCCCTTGAGCACGACGGCACGACCCTTGAGCACGACGATACGACCCTCTAACGATACGAAGTCAAACCTTTTCGCCTTGATTCAGTTTGCCCCATAAAACCTTCCTTCGCTGTTTTATATCCCTATGATCCATAGCCCAACACTGGTTCATCTCATACCTCTACGATGCCATACGTCTGCCACAGTCTCATACTCTGGTGCACTCACGCTGTGTCACACTGCCTGTCTCCCTCACTCCCCAGCGCTCACAGTGTGTCACACTACCAGCCTGCCTCACTCACCCTTGTTTCACACTACCAGTCCGCCTCACTCACCCTTGTTTCACCCTACCAGCCTACCTCACTCCCATACACTCACACTGTGTCACACTGCCACGCTCTGCCTCAGTACCTTACTACATTCATACTCTCACACTGCCAGCGTAACTCACTCCCAAACACTCACAGTTGTTTCACACTACCAGTCTACCTCACTCCCATACGTTTACCCACACTGTCACACTACCAGTCTACCTCACACCCCTACGTCTACCCACACTGTGTCACACTACCAGCCTACCTCACTGCCATACGTCTACTCACACTGTGTCACACTACCAGCCTACCTCACTCCCATACGTCTACCCACACTGTGTCACACTGCTGTTCTACCAGTATATAGAAAGAACCCTGGTCATTCTCAGTCCCTCCAATCACGTTTGGTCTTTAGTATCGTCCGGTATTGTATTGAGGTCCGTTCATGATGTAAATGCTATGCCACAGGCTCAGCTCACGGCCCATAAGGACGTGCGTCACCTTGAAAAGTTGAGGAACTTCGGACCATCAGCTTTGGCACTTGGAGTGGGGGGTGGTGTGTTAGGGGTTACAGCGGCTGTCAAAAGTAATAGTTTGTTTTGATGGAGTTGAACACTTTGTTGTCGACCACTTCCGCTCAGGTTACGTGTGTGTGTGTGTGTGTGTGTGTGTGTCAGTCAGGGAGAGTTTGTTTAGTCATGATACATGGCACAAGTTACTCCCACAGGGGCAATAGCTTTCGCACACTCTTTTCTTGTTGTGAATAAATCCTAAAGTTTATTCTATGGTCATATATATATATATATATATATATATATATATATATATATATATATATATATATATATATATATATGTGTATATTCTGAAGAGTCCACGGCGAAAATTAAACACGATATGTTCCCAAGTGCACTTTCATGTAATAATCACATCATCAGGGGAGACACAAGAGAGAAATATAATATATATGGTGTTACCGCACTCTGTCTGCATGTGGTAGCCCCGCATGCTATTCTTTTTTATTCGTAGAGGCTCATGTCCTCCTCAGTGGACGGGAAAGAGCTCAGTGTCATTGAGGACCTTCAACGCCCTAAAGGAATCTAACTTTCCCTGCTCCCGTGTAAAGCGCACATTTAAGGAGTGCTGGGGTCATATATAAAACACGTTAGTAAAAGGAAATATATTGAAAGTATAGGGGAAAATCTCAAAACCACAGCATATAGGACTGATATAGGATTACTATGCACATATACATTTGGGGCTAAAGATGTGTGACCGCTCAGGTTTGCTATTCTGGTCACAAATATACGAGTCAACCCCCTTTTTTTCCCCATGGCTCTTCCGTTTTCTGTTGCCCAGACTCTTGGGATGGGTAAGTATAATATTATGTGTGTGTGTGTCCCGTGCAACTTTTACTGTCACATTTATTCCCTTATGCATATGGATATCTATTATGGTATATTTTAGAGACCGTAACTCTCTCTCTCTCTCTCTCTCTCTCTCTCTCTCTCTCTCTCTCTCTCTCTCTCTCTCTCTCTCTCTCTCTCTGGTTGTGAGGAATGTACAGGGAAGGGGACACGTCTGCTTCTTTCTCTTTGTCCATTTTGATATAGTTATTCGCACACTCTGTTATCATCCACAACTTTTATTATATATATATATTTTCCAACTTTGTAATACCAACTGTTTCCATTTTGTGATTGTGTTGTTGGTTATTGCTTGTGTGTTTGTATGTTGTATATGGAATATGACTTGTGTGTATAGATTATTTTTTCTATGTCTCCCACTGGTTATATCTGGGTGTTCAGGTATTTTATTTTTCTGTCTTGCAGTACATACCTGGCGGTTTCCCTAGTCTCTCTAGATGTAGTGTCAGACCATAGATAATTGAACTGATAGATAATAGATATGCCATGGTTGCCAAGCAGCCCTTCCTGTGGTTGATTGATTGGCTGGTTACGCCCTGGGGGCCTCTGTGACTACCCAGAGGGTCGTTAAGTACCGAACCACTTGATTGGGTGATCGCGTAGACGGGAGGGGGAAGGAAAAAAAAAATAACTGAACAATTTCAGAAGTTAAGGATCACGGTAGGAGGACACGCGCGCACCCTCACTGCGCATATGGCTCGTCAAGCCATTGCGACAAGCAGTTGGCTCCTGTGAGTCCCGCGCGCCGGGGGCTTCCGCATCAGTAGTGTTGGCGGCTGCGGCAGCGGCGGCGGCGGCAGCGGCGGCGACCCGCTCGCTGCTCCCTCCTCCTCCTCCTCCTCCTCCTCCCTGCCTCGGCCGCGCCATCGCGAGCCGACCTTAACAACCAGACAATTGTATTTGGGTCGTTTAATAGGCAGTTACATCACACGGGGGGGGGGCCCGGGGTGTCGCACCGGCTCGATGATTTGATCTCTCTCTCTCTCTCTCTCTCTCTCTCTCTCTCTCTCTCTCTCTCTCTCTCTCTCTCTCTCTCTCTCTCTCTCTCTCTCTCTTCCTCCGATGTGAGGGAGGCAAGACGGACTCCACCAGATGGCCAGGGGGTTTATGGAAGAGGTGGATGAGGAGGAGGAGAAGGATGTTATTATTATTGGTCTTCTGGATTTTCAAGGAAAGGGGATTTACGTGTGGTTACGGGGAAAGGGGGAAGGGAGGGACGGGCGAGGAAAGGGTGGAGGAGGGAGGGGTAGGAGGGTTTAGGTGTGGCTGCGGGGGAAGGGGAAGAGGGGGAAGGTGGGGATTTTGAGAGAGGGGGGGGGCTAGGGACCAGGAGTGAGGGAAGGGGCAGTGTTGAGGGAGGATGGGATGGAGGAATGATCCTTCCTTTGGACAGGTGTTCGGCAGTGAAGAGACTCTGTTTTTGGCTCAAAGGTTACCATGCCTCATACGAGGGAGGAGTGGATTATTATTATTGCTATTATATGGGCGATTATAATTTAAGGGGAAGGGACTGGATTTTGTCATTTTTTAGGAGGAGGGGATGGTTTAATTTATTTGGAGAGAAAAGTTGATTTGTCGTAAATGGAGTGTGTATGTTGGGGTCGTATGCATATTTATATTTTTTCATTTGGCTGGGTTTTTTATAAAGACACGTGTGTGTACACAGAGATCGTAATACACCAAGGCTTCAGTGTGCCGTATGAAGGTGTCGGAACTCATGGTTCTGATCCCTTGTGACGGGGGTGAGTGAGAACATGCCAGGCCTCTCCGTCTGAGTGTCATAGGGCACCACAACCCAAGGAGACTTTCGAGATGGCAGACCAGATCCCCCCCAAAATTATTTTTTACCCCTTAATGCCTCACAGACAAACCCCTTCCCTCCCTCCCCAAATTCCTTCCCTCCCTCCCTCCCTCCTCGGCCCCAGCCTGTCCTCCTCCTCCTCACCTTGCTGCGAAACGCCCCAAACGCTCCCACCGTTGGCCATGAACACAGGGAAGGAGGGAGGTGAGGGAGAGACGGAGGGAGGGTGGTTGGTCAACACCAGTTGCTGCACGAGGGCGGTGGCGTCCAGCACTCGCACGCAACGCCCAGGTGCACACGCAACACTGACGCGGCCACAGGTCTGGCTGGCCCCCAGCCCCGTAGTGTCCACGTGGCGCCGCGCCCCTCCCGCCCCTCACCCTCCTCACCTCCGTGTGGGTGACGGCGCCCTTCCTAGCGGATATATATATATATATATATATATATATATATATATATATATATATATATATATATATATATATATATATATATATATCCGTGAATATTGGCTGGTATTTCCTTCAGTAAATTCGTTCTCTTTTAAGTTCCAGTGGATCATATTCACTGTTGCATCGGGTGTCGAAGCTGTGTTGAGGAGAGACCGTGGTGAAGGAACCCCTGATTCAGGGGTTAGGTTAGGGCTGACCCTGATTCACGAGTCGTTTAGGGGTGAACGGAATTCAGGGGGTTCGCCTTGAGACGACCCTGATTCATGGGGGGGGCGCCTTGAGACGACCCTGATTCAGGGGGGGGGGGTCGCCTTGAAACGACCCTGATTCAGGGGGGGGCGCCTTGAGACGACCCTGATTCAGGGGGGGTCGCCTTGACACGACCCTGTTTCACAGGTCACCTAAACATGACCTTGACTCTAAGGTTACCATGAAGCAACGAATCTAAGGTCTAATATAATCCCACGATTTGCTAAAACTTCGGTTTAAAAAAAAAAAAAGAAAGAATCGCTCCTAAACTTTATTTGAAAAAAGAAAGTCCATAAACTTTGCTTCAGGGAAAAGTTTGAAACTTTGTTAGAGTAAATTGAAAAAGTAATGGTTTGTCCTCACGTTCATTTTAGATGATTTGTTCTCCATCACAAAACTCTCACCGGAGAGAGAAGAATTTTCGAACGAGGTGATGATGAATGGAAAGCATACGAGTTAAAAAGGATTACCATTTGCATTGTTTCCCCTGCGTCAAATTTCCCGTTTTCTTTCTCGTCATTTCCGGAAGTGTTATGGACACCGATATAACCTCCACCCCCCCCCCCCTTCCCCCTTCCCTTTCCCCTCCCCTTCCCTCCCCTCCCCTTTCCCTCCCCTCCCCTCCCCTTTCCCTCCCCTCCCCTCCCCTTCCCCTCCCCCAGGACAGTGGGGGTGTTGTATTACCTGGGGAGAGGGGGGGTGGGGGGGTTGAATGGTTTCTTAAACTCCAGTGTAATCCCTCCCCCCCCCCCCTTCCGTATTTCCCGCCCCGTCTACATACATACCTCTCCCTCTCGCTACTCTCCTCCATCTACCTCCCTTCCATCTACATACCTCTCCTTCTCTCTACCTCCCCTTCGTCTACATACCTCTCCTTCTCTTTACTCCCCTCCATCTTCATACCTCTCCCCCTCTCTTTATACTTCTCCCTCTCTGTATATCCTCCCTCTTCCTCCCTCTACATACCTCCCCCTTCCATCATCATGGCACCGTAGGGGGAAAATTTTTATCGCCTGGCAGGATTAAAGAGGCAAGACAGCCCCTCACTGCATGGCTTGGCTAAGGCCGTGAGTGCCGTATTGCGGGAGTGGCAGCGTCGCCCTTACGGTGGCCCTGGGACTTAGATCGGTGTGGGTGCGAGGGGCGATCAGCAGCTGGAGCCCCCCACGTGCATATAATGGATGAGGTTTGCCACCTCTGCGCTAACGTATTTGTTGTACGAGATTTTATGACGTATTAACCGTGTTGTTGTTGTTGTTGTGTGTGTGTGTGTGTGTGTGTGTGTGTGTGTGTGTGTGTGTGTGTGTGTGTGTGTGTGTGCGCGCGCTCACACACACACACCAGCCTGAACCAGATACCCTTCATCGACCAGACCAGAAAGGGGAGAATGAACAGCTGGGATCGTCTGTGGGCCGACTGCCCTGCCCCCCCCCTCCCAGGATTCGAACCCGTGCGGGCCCGCGTTGACTGGCGGTGTGGCGGGTGAAGAACATGGAAAGTGTCCAGACATCACGAGCGCTGTTTGTTTTCCTTTCCATTTGCGACGCCTGTCGACGGCGTTCACGTTATCCAGTTCGCTCTGCTGTGGCGGAGGAGGCCACACGGACCTACCGAGCTGGCGGTGGGGTGTTGTGTGGGCGGGTTTGCTGGTGTGGCGATGTGGGGTACTAGGGTGGCGGCGTGGTGTGGGATGTTCGTATATTGGTGTGGGGTGCACGTGTGGTGTGGGATGGTGGTGATGGTGTGGGATGCACGTGTGGTGTGGGATGGGGTGGTGGTGATGGTGTGGGGTGCTGGTGTGGTGTGGGATGGGGTGGTGGAGATGGTGTGGGGTGCACGTGTGGTGTGGGATGGTGGTGGAGATGGTGTGGGGTGCTAGTGTGGTGATGGTCAGGTGGGGATCCCTTTGACAGTGTTGTCTGGAAGGGGCACGAAGGAGAAGAGAGTTGTACCCTCCCATGGGGAGTCATGCCCGGCTCAGGAAGAGGTGATAGGGATGGGAAGAGGCCCTGTGGGGATAGGAGGGACGAGAGAGAGAGAGAGAGAGAGAGAGAGAGAGAGAGAGAGAGAGGTCGTGTTGGGTGTTGTCCCACAGAGTGGGTCGTAGGGACGTGGAGTAGGAAATGGGCAGTGCTTTCGAGCTGTGGTCGTAGGGATTAATCTGTCGTAGGATGGGTCGTAGGGAGTCACTCTGTCGTAGGATGGGTCGCAGGGAGTCACTCTGTCGTAGGATGGGTCGTAGGGAGTCACTCTGTCGTAGGATGGGTCGTAGGGAATTAATCATTTTGGCGATGACTTTTTCCAAGACAACGACCACAGATGATGGTCGTAGGAGGGTGGTGGTGCCAGGGGGAGTTACCACAGTGGCGGTGATGTGCGGTCGTGACCACGGGTCGTCATGGCAAGGCTGGTCGTAGTGGGGCCGAGAGAGGGAGTGGGACCCTAAGGAGGGAAGTGTTGGATACGTGTTCCTTCATGAGTCTTGACTACGAGGGTGTTCCCAAAGAGGGAAAGGGGAGGTGGGCGTGGTCTTTGGGACTGGTCTAGAGGACTTCCCTTCATGACCGGTTCTTAAGGAGGGGTCTGTAGGGGAGGTGGTTCTTGTTGGGCTGTGGTCCCACGGAGAGAGTGGTCTGATCGGGAGGGTGTGGTCCAGGCAGTAAGGAGTGGGGAGGGCGCTTCATTCCCAAAGGCTGGGGCCGCCCCAGACGGTTCATCCACAGGTAATTCGGTCGTAAGTGTTGCTCTCCAGGAGTGGCTCAGGGGGCGGAGGGGAGCTGGGGGAAGACGAGGGCTGGCGGAGGGGAGGTGGGGATGTAAGGGGTGCGACAGAAAGGGAGCGGGAGGTTTGAGGAGGTGGTGCGGTGGAGGGAAGGTAGGAGGGAATTAGGCTGAAGCGGAGGGAAAAGGGGGGATTGAGAGAGAGAGAGAGAGAGAGAGAGAGAGAGAGAGAGAGAGAGAGAGAGAGAGAGAGAGGCTCGAAGTGGAAAGGGAGGAGGAGAGTTTGTTGGGGGAAAACCCTCTGGTCATGTGAGGGGAAACCTCGCGTGTTCGTACGTCGTGAACAGCGCTCGTGAACACCCTCAAAGAGAGAGAGAGAGAGAGAGAGAGAGAGAGAGAGAGAGAGAGAGAGAGAGAGAGAGAAGCTGGAAAAGTCTCGCATTTCGAGACATTCTATCTGCTAAGAGCATGGCTATGTGATCTCAGATAGGAGGGGGCGGCGAAAGAAAAAAAAAGAAAACGGGAGGTGAATGGAAAACGTAATGTGGGTGGTTACAGGCCTCCTGCGCTAATAGGTGGTCGTGAAAGGCGTGACGTCAGATGGTCACGTGACGTCACTGATGACTGGGGATGTCGAGGGAAGGCAAATACGGCTGATGGCAGGGAAGGAAAGTGTTGAATTTGCGGCGTAAAGTACGTAGTGATGACCCAAAAAGATGGTGACGTGGTATATAGTGACGTCAGATGTGTGACGTGTACCATCAGACGAGGGGTATATTGTGACGTCAGATGAGTGACGTATGCCATCAGGTGTATCGTGACGTCAGATGAGAAATATGGCATTAGGGAAATGGGAAGTATTTAGTGACATCAGCTGAGAGATATATCTTAAGAATCGAGAGAACGTTAGTACGACTGATATATATATATATATATATATATATATATATATATATATATATATATATATATATATATATATATATCATGCAGTCCATCTTTAGCTCTTACTTAAGTGTACTTAAACTCTTAAGTGACCTGACAGAGGAACTTGTCATTCTATTAATTTCTGTTTAGATCTGTTTATCTTGTTTATTTTTATACATATATGTTTTTTTTTGTTTCCTTTACCCTCCCGTAAAGCGTTTTCCTTTGATCTTTTGTCCCCGTTTTCTTTCATCCCTGACCTTCTGTGTCGTCTTTTATCTTGCCTTCCATTTACAGCCTCTCCCCCCCCCCCCGTTCCCCCCAGCCAGCCACCCAATCGTCCCCACCCACCCACACCCCCTTTCATCTCCCTGGATTTTTACGACCCCCTCCCTCCCTCTCCCCCCTGGTATCCTGTCTCATTTACATATCCGTCCTCTCCCTCCCTCCCTCCTCCCTCCCTCCCTCCCTCCCAGCGGGAGAACCAAGAAGGAAGACAGCAGGAGAGGAACCTGAGGGGGGAGAGGATCCTTTCCACCTTGCGTGTCTCTTGCGAGGTGTGCAGCAAGGGCGGGGAGACTTCACCTCTCCTCTCCCTCTCCCTTCTCTTCCTCTCCCTTCCTCTCCCTTCTCTCCCTCTCCCTCTTCCTCCCCCTCTCTGTGATACGTGGTGGGTGACGCAGCGTTCATACCCAGCGCTGACCTGGGGGGCTGAAAAAGTGGGAGGAGGGGAGGGTGTAAATGCTTTCTCTGGGTGTGAGGAGAGGAGGGGTGAGAGAGAGGGGGTCTTCAGCTTGGGCAGAGGGTAGTCTATGGGTTTTTTTAAGCTGACGCGAGCAATGGGGTCGTAGCTTGTTCCGTCATTGGTAGGGGGTCGTCTAAGCTTTATTTTTTTTTTAAGCTGATATAGACAGTGGGTTTTAAGCTTGTTCAGTCGTTGGTGGAGGAGCAGAGAGTCATCAGAGCTTTTTAAGCTGATGTGAATGATGGAGTCTAAGCTTGTTTAGTCGTTGGTGACGGGCAGAGGGGGCCGTCCAAGCTCTTTTATTCAAGCTGATGTGGACAATTGAAGGGGGGGGGCTAAGCTTGTTCGATTATTTGGCGACCGACATCCGTCAGAAATAGGCGAGGGAAGCTTACATCTAGTAAGGGGGGAGGGGGGAGTGAGTCCCCAAGCTTAGCTTACAAGACTAGAAATCTATTAAAGCTTTTTCTTTGGTCACTTTGAGGAGTTGGTCATCGTGTAGCCCGGGGTCGAGTGGGAGCGACAGAAGGCCAGCCAACCCACTCCACCATCAACCCACCCCACTCCAACCCACTCCACTCCACCCCCACACCCTCTACTCTGTGGGATGAGAAGGTTGAAAGTCTCGGCAATTGAGTGTGTATATATCGCCCATTAAGGCCTATTACCGCAGCCAATGGGGTGGGGGTGGCGGGAGGGGGGGAGGGGTTAATAGAGAGGGCGGGGGTGGTAACCAGGGATGGAGGCGACCTCCCCCTCATCCCCCTCTCCCCCAGAAGCACTCTGGGGTAAGAGGTTACTTGGGTGGGGAAGAGGAGGAGGAGGAGGGCGGAGGGTAGCTGGTTTTATTACCAGGTCATGGTAGGTCTGCGTATTGGCATCCTGGGAATTAAAGGGGAGAGAGGTAGGGAGGGGAGGAGAGGGGAGGACCTGGATGGGAAGTGGGGGGGGCTTGATGCGGACTGGACGCTCTGCAGGGGATGGGGTGCTGGAGGGGGGGTAGGGGGCGCGGCTCTGTAGAGGCTGAGGTGGAGGGGAAGAGGGGGAGGGGTGGGAGGTGTCTGTTAGAGCCTGGGGTGGGGGAGAGGGGGGAGGGGCGCAGCTCTGTAGAGTGTGGCTGACCACTGGGAATTGAGACGACTTGCGACAACTTTAAGACGACCTTCAGCAGCTTTGAACGACATGCGACAGCTCGAGACGACTTGCGGCTGCCTGAGACGACCTTCAGCAGCTTTGAACGACATGCGACAGCTTTAAGACGACCCGCGACAGCTTTTGAGACGACCTTCAGCAGCTTTAAACGACATGCGACAGCTTGAGACGACCTTCAGCAGCTTTGAACGACCTGCGGCAGCTTGAGGCGGGATGCAGGTGTGGCTGAACGTGGATGAGGATGGATGCTCACGCCGCACGGCGTCTGGTACGTGCTGAAGGGAAGGGGAGGTGAGCGTCGTGTGTTGGGGAAGAGAGGGGGAAGAGGAAGGGGAGGAGAGGGGATATGGAGACGAGGAGAGGTGGAGGAAGATCGTGAGGGGAGGGGACGACGAGATGATGTGTTGATGGGGCGTGAGGTGGTTGGGGGTCGTACATAGGGAGGGAAGGGACGTGCCACAGGGTCGTTACGTAAAGGTCGTATGTACTTCAGGGTCGTCATAAGACGTGTAACGCTGTGGCCATTAGCGTTGCGGTGTGGCTGTGACGTCAGGCCCGTGCCAGCTCGGGATTGGCTCTCGCGTTATGACGAGGATGAACGTACGAAAAAAGAAAAAAAAAACACACACACACACAGCACTAGGAAAGATGTGATAGAAAACGGGAAGTAAGAGAATAGGACAGGAAAGAAAACGGGAAGTAAGAGAATAGGACAGGAAAGAAAAGGAAGTCTTTCGTCACGTGTGGGGAAGGGGGGGGGGTGTTAAGGAATGGGGCGCGGGTGATGGGGGGGACGTGATGCAGTGACACACCGGCACTCGGAATATGTGACCATGAGTGTGAGGGAAGAACCCAGCATCCTCACACACTCCTGCACCTCATCCCTTGCCTTCCTTCCCCTCCTCCTCCTCCTCCTCATCATACCTCATCTCTTGCCTTCCCCTCCTCATCCTCCTCATCATACCTCATCTCTTGCCTTCCCCTCCTCCTCCTCATCCTCATCATACCTCATCTCTTGCCTTCCCCTCCTCCTCCTCATCCTCATCATACCTCATCTCTTGCCTTCCCCTCCTCATCCTCATCATACCTCATCTCTTGCCTTCCCCTCCTCCTCCTCATCATCATCATACCTCATCTCTTGCCTTCCCCTCCTCATCATCATCATCATCCTCCTCCTCCTTATCTTACCTCGTCTCTTTGCCATCCCCTCCTCCTCATCATCCTCCTCCTCATACCTCATTTCTTGCCTTCCCCTCTTCATCATCATCATCATCATCCCCATCATCATCTCCTATCAACTTTAACCTCTCTCTCTCTCTCTCTCTCTCTCTCTCTCTCTCTCTCTCTCTCTCTCTCTCTCTCTCTCTCTCTCTCTCTTCCCCATCTCCCTTCGCATAGTTTCCACATTTTCTCCTCTTCCTTTTTTTTTCACCCTACCAGTATTATTTTTTCCCCTTCCCCAACTTTGATACCCTTTTTTTTTTCCCAAAAAACATAGTTTTCAACTCTTTTCTTTCCTCCTCATCAGTTCTCTCCTCGCTAACCTTCACTCTCCCCCTCGTCCCCACCTTTATATATATATATATATATATATATATATATATATATATATATATATATATATATATATATATATATTTCCCCGGGTTTTTGATTAATTAAGTATATATGTTTTTTTCTATATCCACTCCCATTCCCTCGTGTTTACCTCATCTCTCTCTCTCTCTCTCTCTCTCTCTCTCTCTCTCTCTCTCTCTCTCTCTCTCTCTCTCTCTCTCTCTCTCTCTCTCCCCTCCCGTGGATAATGGGTAATTCAAGTCATGTCCGCCAATGTCGAGGTCAGGGGTTCGAAAACATGAGGGGGGGGTCCTCCTCCTCCTCCTCCCCGTCGTCTGCAGACGAACCAAGCTTGGATCCCGTCGAACATGCGCGTCTTGAAGTGTCTCTGGCCAGCTCTTGTGGTCTGTGTGTGTGTTTGCTTGTGTCATGCGAGTAGGAGGGCTGGTGTGTGTGTGTGTGTCTGTGTATGGTGTGTGTGTTTGTGTGTGTCTGTGTATGGTGTGTGTGTGTGTATGGTGTGTGTGTGTGTGTGTGTGTCTGTGTATGGTGTGTGTGTGTGTGTGTGTGTGTGTGTGTGTGTGTGTGTGTGGAAGGCTCTGCGTTTAGGGCTTATGATCTGGGATGTGTGACTCAGGGAATTTTCGACATAACAGCCGTATTTTTGTAAGGGCTCCCTGGCTGAAGGGAGTTGATGCTCGGGTTCTGGTGGGAAGGTTTTTTTCATTTTGGGTAACGTATTGGGACTAATTAGACGATGGGGTTTTTCAATATATATTTCGGGTCGTCTCTTAGGGCTGTCTAGATAAGGGCTTGTGGTCAGTCATATTATTTTTGGACCTCGGTGTCTTAAGGTCTTGACAATCAGGTCCTTATCTCAGGGTTTTAGGGCCAAGAAGGTCTTTTTCTGACCGCTTCGGGTTTTATATTACGGCCTTGTTGCCAATGGTGTGTACAGAGAGGGTCGTCTACGTTCAGTGACCTGAGCCTTGAGCACTGGTGGTGGCCCCCCACGTCTTCTTCAAAGGTTCAACCTCCAAGTTGTGCTTTTCGCGTGTCACCCTTGGCCTCGAGGACGAGTTTTACACCTGAAGTTTTATTGCTGTGTATTTTTTTTTTTCTTCTCCCGTCCGTCAGCCACGTTTTCCAGGTTTTATTGCTGAAGTTTGGCGTCCCGGGGGGTTTTGGGGGTTCAGCCTTAAAGGTTCTGTAGTCGAACTTCAGCTTTCAAGACCTGGCATTGCAGACGAGAGGTTCTCCACTCAAATGTTTTTTCGTCTCTTCCGTATACTTGCGGTTCTGAAGTATATTCTGAAGTTCGGGTCGTCTACACACGTCCAGCTTCGATATATATATCCCCTCGTGTGCTTGTTTCAAAATGGTGTTGACACACTTGACATGGGAGAAGGCAGATAACAGAAGGCCTGATGGTCTGTGGCGAGGTAATCTGCTGGAGGAGAGTACATGGGAAAGGCCAGATAACACAAGACCTGATGGTCTGTGGCGAGGTTATCTGCTGGAGGACAGTACATGGGAAAGGCCAGATAACACAAGACCTGATGGTCTGTGACGTGTTCACCTGCTGGTGGAAAGGACATGGGAAAGACCAGATATCACAAGACCTGATAGTCTGTGGCGAGGTTATCTGCTGGAGGAGAGTACATGGGAAATATACCTAACAGAAGACCTGATGGTCTGTGGCGATTTATGTGATGGAGGACCGTAACAATAGTCTAAATTCTGACTGTGTGTGTAGATGGAGACAGGATAGTACAGCAGCAGGCTCCTCCCCCACCCACCCACCATTAGAGTTGGAAACAAAGATGGTGAAGCAGATGGCTCCTCCCCACCCACCACTGTAGATGGTGACGCGCTAGTAAAGCAAGCTGCTCCTCCCCAGCCACCAGTGATAGATGGAGCGGAAAGTAAAGTAGTAGATGGAGACAGTAAAGCACAGAGCTCCTCCCCACACCCACCACCCCTATAGATGGACAGAGTAAAGGAGATGGTTCCCTCCCCACACCACCACTATAGATAGATGGAGACAGTAAAGCAGAAGGCTCCTCTCCAACATGGTTCCCTCCCCACACCACCACTATAGATAGATGGAGACAGTAAAGCAGAAGGAGACGAAGTAGTAAAGTATTCTGTGCTTCTGTCGTCCCGTTATGACGTTGTTAAGTAGTTACTTACTGTGGTAGTCGTACCTACGTTCTTAAGGGTCGTGCCGGTGTACTCATGGGTTGTACCGTCGTTCTCAGCGGTCGTATTGTCGTACTCACGTCCGTACTGTCGTGTTCGAGGGCCATGCCGTCTTGCTCCAATGAGGTCGTGTAACGTGGTGCTCAAGAGTCGTACTGTTGTGCCCGAGGGGTCGTACTACCATGTTCAAAGGTCGTAATGTAGTCCTCAAGGATCGTTACCATCAAACCTTGCAGAGGAGGTAGGAGCTGTGGTGGAGGGAGGGGAGTCGTCATGTCGCCGTGCTGTTGGTCGTACCGTTGTGCTCAAAGGCTTAAGGATGAACATCTCGGCCAGGCCACAGATGATGGTGGTCCAGCCACACATACACTGTAGTGGCCACACACACACACGCGCGCACACGCACCACACCACACCACACCACACCGCACCACACCACACCACACCGCATCACCATACCATACTGTACTGGACCAAAGCACACCATACCACACCACCACACCCTACCATACTGCACCACACTACCACACCGTACCATACTGCACCACACCACCACACCGTGCCATACTGCACCACACAACACCACACCAAACTACACCACACAACACCACACCAAACTACACCACACCACATGCGCTCACATACACCACCACACCACACCAGACCACACCATACCATATCATACTGCACCACGCCACACCACAGCACACCACAAATATATACCACACCATACCACACAACACCACACAACACCACATTACACCACACCACACCACACTTTATCACTTATCGCCATTACCCTCTTCAAAGTCTCGCCACTACCACACTTACAAACACAGCGAGATGAGAGAGAGAGAGAGAGAGAGAGAGAGAGAGAGAGTGAGAGAGAGAGAGAGAGAGAGAGAGAGAGAGAGAGAGAGAGAGAGAGAGAATAAGTAAGGAGGAAATATTCCTATAAGTACTTTGTAATGTTGTAATATTTTGGTGTAGTACATTATCTCTCTCTCTCTCTCTCTCTCTCTCTCTCTCTCTCTCTCTCTCTCAGAGGGCCAGAAGGAATGGCACAAATATGTCTACTAATCTTTCTCCCTCCAGGGAGTATATAAAGTGTAAGAGAACCTCCCTCCCTCCCTTTACCCTCCCTGGCCTCTCCCTCTCCCTGCCCGCCTCTCCCCCAGTCCCCAGTACCACCGCTCTCCCCCCCCTCCTCCCTCCCGCGCCGGGACGTGGGAGGCGCCCCGGGCTCTGCAGGTGGGCGGGGTTTAGAGGACTGCGGAGGGGAGGGGGCGTGTCTTCGTGTGGCCCGAGGGGCGTGGCGCTCGGACTGGGTCAAGTGGTTACCTTGGGCTCGATGGTGGAGCAGAGAGGGAAGGGGGGTGTATATGAGGTGGTAGTAGGGGGGGGGGGGAATTTAGTGGCGATGGTGATGGAGAGGCGTGTGTGTGTGTGTGTGTGTGTGTGCAGGTATACGAGACGCGAGTGAGTGTCAGATGCAGGTGTAGGAAGGGGGGGGGGGGGAAGTGGAGCCATGTCATTGGCTCTCCCCTCCCCTTCACCCCCCGCTTCGTTATAGACTTGACCACCCACTTTTTTTTTTTCGATCGATGGATGAAGTGTGTGTGGTATGATAAGTGTATCGTGGTGTGTGTGTGTGTGTGTGTGTGTGTGTGTGTGTGTGTGGTAGAGGTGTGGTGCAGGTGTTGTGGTGTTAAGGTATGAATAATGCGTGGCCATGCCGTGTGTGGTGCTGGGGTGGCGGGGTTCCGGCACGCAACCTCTCCCAGTTCGCGGCAGCCCGTCGACCCGTCCACACGTGGCACCAATGACTCCACCACCCAGCCATCACACTCACGCCCACCACACGGCCCGCCCACAGGCCCCAGACCACACCACCCACCCATCCCAGTGACTCTCTGCCCCTAACACGAGACAATGTTCGGTACACCCACCGACGTCCCGGGAGCTGTCAACAAACACACACACCCCACACCGATGTCTGGGTCTTTATGAAGACGTCCGTGACATCAGCTAGTCGTGTACTGGTTCTCCCGGACGCCCAAGGGGCCCGCCCTTTCTTCTACCACCACCACCTACTACTACTACTACTACTACTACTCCCCCACAACCCACCCTCACCCCTGGTGACTCTGTTGTGTCTGGTCACCCTCAGCAGCAGCAGCAGCGCCGCCGCCGCCCGCCGCCTGCCCCTCCTCCTTCTCCTCCTCCTTCTCCCAACACACACAAACACACGCCCATAGACATCACTTCGAGGTCCCTCAAGCCACAAGATCAGTACTTCGAGGTCGATGACAGTGTCAGGTCGTGGGAGACGAGTGTACCCCTCCCATACCCGCACGCCCCAGCACCTCGAAGTCTTGGCCCCACACACGAGACCCATGGAGACTTCGGGGGCCCGCGACGTCAGCTAACACACCGTGGACCGTAGGACGTGCGGACGCTGGCCACAGCAGACTCCACCTCCTCCACCTCTTGACGTCTTTGCGGGGCCGAAGGGGCCTCTGGAGGATTTGACAGAGACGATGTGGAGGTGACCCGGCGTTTTAAGGAGCCCTGAAGGAGCGGCGAACCCCGGAGTGTGTGTGTGTCAGCCCGTGAAGGACGTCACCACAGTGGCCAAGTGGATGGGGCATCTCCCTCGTGGCGCCACCACCACAGTGAACTAGAAAGAGTGACTCCCGGTGACGCTGTACAGTGTATAGATCCAACTGTTGTTTCTTGTTGGGAAAACTTGTTATACGTGTATATTCATATATACATCATATATACACACACGCGCGCACGTATGGATATACACACACACGAATGTGTATGAGTACCTCAGGGGGTGGTTTGATAAAGGTCTGTTGCATCCCTCTGTGTGTGTGTGTATGTGCTGACCTCCGCTGACCCACATTGACCCCGAGGGATGACTCCAGTGTTGCAGTAACTTGACTGTTATATATACACACACACGTAGCTTTAATATACCCCCCCCCTACATCTCTCACGTACGGGGAGCCCTTACTGTGACCCCCCCCTACCCCTTGTGACCTGTGACCCAAGTGCCCTTTACTCAGTGCCTTGATCACCACTGTGATTGCCTTCGGCCATTAGTATATAACATATATATGCATATATATATATATGTAGATATATATATGTATATGTGTTTATATAGATATATTCACCTCTTTGTTTGCTCATGCCAGCACACGAGAGCGCCCCGTGATAACGAGCGTTGCCCCATTCGAATTGGACGGCAGTTATAGTCGATGAGTGGTTGTTGAACTTTCCCCCACAAGTGAATGGTGACTCCTCTCCCTCCCTCCCTCCCGCCTTCCTTCCCTCCTCACCTCCCACCACCGTTGGTGATGCTGCCGTCGACCCTGACGGTGTCCAGGAAGGCGTACCAATAATTTGTCCAGTGACGGTATGGATTTGAGGGAGGTGTGCCGAAGGTCACTGCTTGTTAATTATCCGCTTTAAGGTGCTTCGTGAACCACCGCCACCATCTCCCCTTCCTCTCCCCGTTGGGTGGTGGTGAGAGGGAGCCCACTGTTCGCGAGTGTGGAGCTGCCCACCACCGGACACCCATTGAAATGGCCTGTTCAAAGTTAGTGCTACTAGAAAAGTAAGGAGGGTAAAGAAGGAGGTGTTTAGTGCTATTTACACACACACACACACACACACACACAAGAAAAAAAGAAATTTTTGCTCAGAAACCTTGTTTAAAGAGTGGTGGCTGCAGAGTATAGATTGGTGCAGGACACGTCCAGGCTCATAAAACTGGCCTGCGCTGCCAGGAAAGTTTGCAATATTTCCAGAGTTGTGTGAACGAGGACGCCATCAACACAGCCACCGCCACCGCCACCGCCGCTGCTGCTGCTTGTGAGGGGACCAAGAAGAGAACCCAGTCCTCACCACAGCTCCCCCAGACCCGCTTCAGTCCGCTTCTTCCGCACAGCACTTCGTTTTCTACCAAACATCACGAGGAAACCCCCCTTTTTTTTATGCCATCTTGGTTCGTTGGATTACCACTGTGCCCCGTCTCGACCAGTCGTAGTCTGGAAGTACCGGAGGATAGTTCGGGACTGTAGGTGATTCAGGGTCAAACGGAGAGACACACGAGAGTGTAGACTGTGCTTTACCGTGAAACATAGCACTGCCACAGTGACACGGTGTTACGGTAAGATAAACATTACGTACGACTTTTCAAGGCCACACCGTGTGGATTTCTTTGGTGACAATCATTCGGTGTGCCGTGTGGTTGGTGACAATGTATCCCGTGTACAGACAACAGTGATCACACACCCGCACACGCACACGCGGAGCAGTCGCTGCTCGCGTCAGGAGTGAGAGGGCGAAGAGAAAGATTCGCGTCTGGAGGATTTACGTTATAGAGACGGATCGCCTCCAGGAGGTAACGGAAGGAGACGGGACGCCATTAAGGACACTTATATGGGAACCAGTTCGATCTAGAATATTTATATGAAAACGTCAGCACACCACAGTAGTCTTGGCCAGAAACTGCCGAGCGTTCGCCTCCCCACAAGAGTCGGAGAAGGATGAGAGTGTGTGTGTATGTGAGTTAAGCTGAGGGGCGGTGTGTGTGTGTGTTAAGAGGCATCGCTTACCGCAACTGGCGCGCCCCCTCGACACCCTCCCACCTCGCTCGCTGGGGACGCGGGCATGGTAGTGGGTCAGAGGCAGCAGACCTGACACGCCCAAGACACACAGGTCCAGGTGGGGAGTATGACAAGCCTCTGAGTCACACAGTCTCGTTGGTTCTGGCCGTGAGGAAGCCAGCGCGAAGGGAAGAGAGAAGAGAAACAGAGAAGACACGAACAGCAGGCCTTTGAAGCAAGAGAGGTGGCAACAGTTTTTGAGATAAATGACTGGCGAAGACAGTGAGTGTTGATTGATGAGGATGGTGAAGCAAGAGTGAAGCTAGGAGGTTGAGGAGAGAGCGCGGGGCGGCAGAAAGGCAGGCGAGTGTTGTCGCGGTCAGGTGCAAGCGTCGTCGTGGGCTACTGAGTGACTGACTGCAGTGTGTCAGGCGGTGTTGGGCAGGCTGGCTGGCTGGCCGGCCGTACTTTGCTCCCAGCTCCTCTCATGTGGCCGCCTTATCCTGGTGGGCCGACACCACGGCGTCTCAGAGGCAGAGCTGAGACCCAGCCCCGTCTTCCCTCAGCTCAATCCCAGGCAGAATCATCCTCAGCAGCAGCCTCCTCCTCCACCACCCTCCTCCACCTCCTCCTTCCTACTAACCCCGGCTCTGTCGCATCACCTCCCTTCGTAGTCTTCCCCTCACTATTCTTCTCAGAACCGCGTCCGTTATTTTTCTTCCTTTAACCTCCAGGTCACACAGCGCACAGAGGCACGACCGTATTTATCCTGGCCTCTTCCTCCTCCTCCTCCTCCTCCTCCAGCCACGGAGTCTTGCAGTTTAAGGTCCTGGGGGCCAGCCAGTCTCCATCTTGCTAGCGTAGACTGCTCCCTCCTCCTTCCTCTCCTCCCTCCCTCCCAGGGACACGTACACTCTCACCCTTCCCTCCCCTCAGATGCCATCTTTATATCCCTGATGCACACAAGGCTCAGATTACCGCCCTGAGAACCCGCAGTACAGTTCATTATCATCATCCACCTCCCTCTGTTTACATGCCACGGTTCCTCGCAAGTACTGTGGTATTTACAATCGTCACTCCATTGTATTCTCCTCATCCCAGTCTCTCACTTGCGTCCTGTTTCCATCTTGAGCTCTTCATTTATTTCCAAATTAAAATCTTATCATTTGATTAAATTTACACCTATTTTTTTTTTTTTTTCCTTACCTCACTACCACCATCGTCCTGCTCCTCCTCCTCCTCCTACCATCTCCTGGGGGTAGGCAGTGGTGGCTTCGTGTCTCCAAAGCTCACCTGACTGACCGTCACTCTCCACACACCACAAACGCGTCAGATCAACGAATCAACCAACCACCCAACCAACCAATCAATCAACCAACCAACCAACCACAACCCACCAACCACAACCAGCAGCAGGAGCTTCACTCACTCACTCACTCACCCACTTTTAAAGTGTGTGTGTGTGTTCTTGTTGTTGTTGTTGTTGTTGTCCATTCCCGTGAGAGAAGCGTTTGTCTAAAACTTTGCCACTATGGATATGAAACCACGTCGCCGGAAGAAGGGAAAGAAGGGCAAACCAAGTTACAAGTAAGTTAAGGAAAAAAAAATTATTTTTGACTCCTTAAAAGATTTTTCTAATTTTTTTGGCACTTTTTTTTTTGTCCAATTTTTTTTTTTTTTTAGCTGATTTTTATTTTTTGGTTTTCCCTTCTATGGCACATAAGCTTCTTTTTTCCACCACCACCATGACCACCTGGTGTCACTCAGAAAAGCTAATATTTTTATATATTTTTCTCTCTCTCTGTTTGTCTGGTTCTATCACACGCAACGCCTTCATATATATTTTTGTTGTTCTTGTTCTTGTTGTTGTTGTGGGCCACAGAGAGTGATGATTTTGCTTTCGGCACCTCGAGTTTTTTTTTTTTTTTTGTTGTTTTGTTTTTTGTTTTGCTTGTTGGTGTTGTTGTTCTTGTGATGGTCAACACGAGAAGCACTGAAGGTTGTTACCAAACATGGGGGGTGGGTTGTGTCCTGCTCGTACACACACACACACACACACACACACACACACACACACACACATAGATGGTCTCGTGAGAGTCCATACACATCGATTTGTTTCAGTCTAAATCATTTTTTATCAAAAGTCTTTATCATTAATTTGAAGTTCTCGTGTCTGTGTTGAGCAGGACTCAGTTTGGTATCAGCTGGATCAACATTGATATCACCACAGCAGACGTTTTTGATATCTTTTATTTTATGTATTTATTTTTGTAGTGATATTTTGCTCTGATGCCACCAGAATATTTTGGCACTTTTCGTATATATATATATATATATATATATATATATGAATACCATTTTGGATTGATTCCTTTTTTTTTGAAGAAGGAGGAATGATGAAATTTTGAAGGAGTATATATTGATATAGATGGAGTATATACATATCCCAAGGTAGTATTGAAGGAGCCTATATTTTCCTATCCCAAAACCCGGTGTGAAGCGGAAAAAATTCGTGGCGATGCTTCCCAGAACCGTCCACTCTCTGTCCGCACGCGCGTGTGGGAGAGAGAGAGAGAGAGAGAGAGAGAGAGAGAGAGAGAGAGAGAGAGAGAGAGAGAGAGAGAGAGAGTTGTGGTTTACGGCCCTTGGAGGGCGAAGCCTCGGTAGGTTTTGCCAGCGACCACAAACACATCACCCCATGGTATTATTACTCGCCCCCCACTCCCCCTTTCCCTTCCCTCCCCCTTCCCTTCCCTCCATCCAGTCAGCACCGTCAGGAGTTGAAAATAAAAGGAAGAAAAAGAAAGAAAGAGTGAGTGAGTGAGTTGTTTCCCGGAATGCGAGCCAAAATGGAAGCCATAGTCCGATTGTGGCGCGGGGGTAATGGCTGTTAATGGCAAGGTCATTAAGACGTGTGTACGTCACGACAGACCAGGACGACCCTTGTAGCCCATCAGACCGCGTAGTCTCTGTAGCCTGATCAGACTTTGTGTAGTTGATCAGACTTCGTCATATAGTCTTTGCTGCCGATCAGATACCTTGTCACCCCTCAGCCAATCAGACAGGTCACCCTCCAAAGCCAATGAGACTTGTCACCCTCCAAAAGCCAATCAGACATGTCACCCTCCAAAGCCAATCAGACAGGTCATCCTCCAAAGCCAATCAGAGTTGTAACCCCTCCTTGAAGCCGATCAAGACTTGCACTCTTCAGCGCCAGTCAAGACTCGGGGAAAGCAGCCATCTCGGTGGGAATGATGTTTGGTTTGTTTGACGTCTCTCTCTCTCTCTCTCTCTCTCTCTCTCTCTCTCTCTCTCTCTCTCTCTCTCTCTCTCTCTCTCTCTCTCTCTCTCTCTCTGCTGATAGAACCAGCTGTCAATAATTAGCATTGAGTTCATGATTCATTGCGGTTGTAAGTGCCAGGGGTTGTTCATCACCGCTGGGACTGATTTGCCTACGATTTTGATCTCGAACTGGTATGTGAACTATAGTATATATATATATATATATATATATATATATATATATATATATATATATATATATATATATATATTCTTTTCTTTTAAACTATTCGCCATTTCCCGCATTAGCGAGGTAGCATTAAGAACAGAGGACTCGGCATATATATATATATATATATATATATATATATATATATATATATATATATATATATATATATATATATATATATGTGTGTGTGTGTGTGTGTGTGAAATATAAGTGAGTTCGTTCATCCGATGTTTTAAGCTCTTTATTCACACCTGCCTGGGTAGCATTTATAACTTAATTATGCCTCTGGCAGTGGGTCATGTCGTGGGTTCGACCACTGGTCGTATGGTGCAATGAACCCCCCCCCCCCCACCACCCCACTTAAACCACGGGTCGTGTCGTGATGTGACCCCCCCCCCCTTTACAACAACCCTTAAACCTTTGTTATCATAGTCGTTTAAACCAGCATTCGTTGCATTGTAACGTGATCTTAAACCATTGCATTTAAAGTATACCGTAAACGTAGGTCATTAGTACCTTAAACCACTGGTCATAATTAGCCATCTTAAGCCACTGGTCTGAAGTTTCTTGAAACCACAGGTTCTTAAAGTACATCAAACCACAGGTTTTAAAGTACCTTAAACCTTTGGTCTTTAAAGTCCTTACACCGCAGGTTCTTAAGTACCTTAAACCACTGTTCTTAAAGTACCATAAACCACTGTATTTAAAGAACCTTAAACCACTGGTCTTAAGGTATCTGAAATTACTGACCAGAAGTGATGTAAAGTATTGTTCGACGTGCCCCAATTATTGACCTTTTTTTGTGTGTCTTACTTGCTCGTGCCCCAGTTACTATGATGAGTGGTCGTTATGTGCCCCAGTTACTATGATGAGTGGTCGTTATGTGGCCCACATCAGTGATTGATAATCACCAAATTGTTGCGCGTCCGAAATTACTGGGTTTTTGTGGACTTAATTACGAGATGCCTGTTGTCCCAAATTAGTGGTCGTTGTGTGTGTGTGTGTGTGTGTGTGTGTGTGTGAGTGTCAAATTACTAGACAGTACGTGTCCTAAAATTGCTGGTTTTGTTACTTACCGATCGCTCTATATCTCAAGTTACTGATCGTATTCTCCAAATTATTGGTTGTTAGACAGTAAATTAGTAGTTGCTGTATCCCCCCTTCCCCCCCCAAAGAAAAAAAAAAATTACACCTCTTAAGCTTTGTTATGTGTCCCCCCACACAGGCATGACCTAGCCCTTCATCATAAGAGACAGAGGCTTGCTTCTCAGAATCCATTCGATTCTTCCCCTTTGTCTTCCTCTTCCCCCTCCCCTTCTTCTTCTTCTTCTTCTCCCCATACTTTATAGTCTCTTTAACCCATTCCCTGTGTCACACATGAGGCCTCTGGTTTGGACGAAGGCATGTTTCTCTCACAGGAGACAAAAGGTGGAGGAGTCGTTAGACATATTGATAAGATGCAATGGTTAGGATCACAAGTGACCAGCCCCATTTATTAAGACCCGCTTTTTAGAGTTTTCTTGTCTCAAATCGCCCGTTATTTTGTAGCCTCTGTCGACTGGTGGGTTCGTGCGGGCTTGCTGCCGAGGGTGTGTGTGTGTGTGTGTGTGTGTGTGTGTGTCTGTGTTGCAGTCCACAGTTCTTGGAAAGCTCCCAAGATGGTTGTTAGCTGGGTGATACCGAGGCTCGTGAGGAACGAGGCACGACCCCTTCGCCAATGATGGGTCTGGTCCTCGACCACCTACCTGACCCTTGCGTCGGGTCGTAGGTCAGGTCAGCAATAATCAGAGGGAAGGTACCGTCGTGTCAACGGGTGGCTAAGACCCATCGTTCGGCGGGCGTCGCGAACCCTGGCTGGTGTCAAGCCCCCACAAAACCACAGACCACAGATTGTGTTCTGCTTTAAGAATGGTCAAGTCTCGTCTAGTGCCACGAACCATCCTAGTTTCTTTTTTTTTTTTATAGTACCTGAAACCATTGGTCTTTGAGTGCCTCGGTGTGATCGTCCATCGCCAGTTGCCACGAACAGCAGTTAACGCAAACCACCTCTGAACCCATCCAGACCTCCCTCTCCACCCTCGTACATGTTCCCGACTTTCTTTTATTCCAAATTGATTTCCCCGGCCTTGGCGAGCTGGCGTCGGGAACTTGCGAACGACTTCCTCATTTGCACACACCCAGTCTCCAGCTGTCGTGTGTGATGATGTACCGAAACCAGAACACACACCGTCCTCAGCCAAGTCCCACAGACAACTCTGTGGTGTACATTGAGCGCTTGTGGGTAAAACCTTGCATCGTGTACACACTCCCTCCTCCTCTTCTTTGATCAACGAGTTCCTTTCCTTAGTAGACTACCAGATGCGCTCGCTTGTTGGCCGATGAACACTGCATTCCTCCACTTCCTTCAGATCTGCTCCTCCTCGCTCGATCTGCCGTCTGTCTCAACACAGCCTCTGTAAACTTGGACTCCCCATCTCTCTGAAAACTCCCCCTCCCTCCCTCCCTCCCCTCACAACGTTCCTCCCTCCTTCGATGGATTCATAATGCCACCATTTAACGCAATGAACACCCTCGGTGTCCCTCCGACGTTCCAACACTTATCTCGGAAACCTCACCTTACTCAGTCTTGCCTCTCGAGAAACGGGGGAGTCCTGTCTATATATATGCCGTAGATTCTTCTCCTCTGCCGAACGCTTGCTCCGTTTATGCATGGGATTGATCCGTCCTCGTATGCGGTACTGCTGTCACATCTTTTGGGGGGATGTGGCGGGGCGGCCTCTATCTCCGCATCCTTACTTGACACAGTTGAGTCCAGAGCAGCTGGACTTAACCATCTCTCCCGGTCCAGCCTCAGAGCTTGACCCACTTCCCGTGCGTCGCAATGCTGGTTCACTTTCCCCTCCTCCCTCTCTTCTATAACTAATCCTTCGGTGTTTTGGGTTTTTTTTTTCACTCCCGGAGAACTGGGTGCTCGTGTGCCCTTACCATTAGCTATAGACCCACCCTCCCCTCCTCCTTTATTACTCGCCAAACGTGTGCGTCACCTGATTACCACGTTGCCATTGGCAACCTCAAGGATGATGGGTTATTGCGACGTCTGTTTCTTTCCGACACCTCGAAGCTCTAGAACTCTCTCTCTCCCCTCTCTCATGTGTTTATCCTGATAGCTATATATGACCAGGCCGTTTGAGAAAAAAAGGCAGGCTTTTCCATTTCCTCCGAAATTCTAAAAAAAAATGTCCTCGCCTCGCTTATTTCTCCCTCTCATTAACCCCTCTTCAACATTTCAATTAAAGGCCCGGCCTCGATGTGGACCCCCTTTTTTTTTTTACCCCCGCGACTGAAGCCCCGAACGTAAAAAAAGAAAAGGAGAAATACTGGAGTAGATTTATGGTCTCCATGACCCATCTGCAGAGGTTTCGTAAAGACACACACACACACACACACACACACACACACACACACACACACACACACACACACACACACACATCCTAATCCATGACTACTGGAACATTTTGTTTGGTCCATGGCCACCATTATACCCTCCTGGACACAGCGCTCGTTAGGTCTTGGGACACGATCCCAAGGGGGCGCCTGGAACATCCCTCCCGTGTTCCTGGAAAGCGAATGGTTTTATGGAAACACACCCTCACACTTCCCCCCTCCATGAAAACACACCGTAAGTCATAGCAGCACACATCAGGACTGTGGTAGAACACAGCAAGGAACACATATTTGGTTGGTGCCCCTCTACGAGAACGACACTTTAGGAACTAGGAGGAACCAACCCTTCCCCCTGCGCAGTCCTTTAATCACACTTGGGGCTCTTCAAAACGCATTCTTGGCGATGAATATATTGCGCCGGCGCCGCGCCCCCCCTTGCCCCCGAGCGCCTTCACTGCGGATCCGAAGCTCGCAGGAATAGATGCTGGATTCCTGAAGCTCGCTCAAAGAGGAGGCAGGCCCTACCTTACCCACCCACCCCTTCGCATATAAAGGCTCCGAAGGGAAAGCCCCTCCCGTAGGAAACACCTTGGTTGGCCCCCTTCAAAGGCATTCCAGCCATCTCACAACATCCTATCCCTCCTTCCCTTCCACCCACCCACCTCCCGTATTTCCAGAGAACGAACGTGGGTACTTGCGAGGCATTGTGGCTCCCTGGAACATGTCCTCGATCCCAGAGATACACGTCAGCCCCTTCCCAAATAGAAAGGGACGTCCCAAGCCTCTGGGGATATCCCCGGGGTTCTCTGGACTGCTACTGGGATGTATGTAATAGATTTACGCTATTAGGGCTGCCGAGGTTTAACCGTGTGGACGTCATCAGTCATCCCGTTTTGAGTGGAGACCTCCAGCGCGTCCAGGCGTCCACAGTTTTCCAGCGCTGGTCCTCCAGGCGGGTCCGGAACGAAGGCGTTTGGTCATACACGTCGGTGGTGGTGGTGGTCGTCCCTCCTCCCCTCGATATTTGAGGCGAAGTCACGGCAGTGTTTTCCGCCACTTGCTCGGTTAGGTTAGCCTCTCTCTCTCTCTCTCTCTCTCTCTCTCTCTCTCTCTCTCTCTCTCTCTCTCTCTCTCTCTCTCTCTCTCTCTCTCCACCTCTCTCTCTCCCGACCCGACCCGACCCGACCCATGTAACGCATCGCCCGCCTTATTGACTCGTTGATAAGCACTACGGATGTAACTATATGAGTGTTGGAGATTTTAGAAGAAAAGAAAAAGAAGAAAAAAAAATGAATTATACATGGGAAAGTTGTGGGGGGGAGGAGGGTGGGGCATATAGTCGTAATCACACATTTGACAAGGTTGTTTGTGGTGAGGGGGGCGAGGTAGTTATGTGGCCAGTGGAGGGGTAAAGGAAGGGGTGGGGGGAGGGGAGTCCTACCCACACTCAGCGATCCTTGGAAATTTTTGACCTCTATTAACCCACGGTGGATGGGCTACCGCTTGGACGCCACTCATGTTGATACGCCCTTGTCATTTTCATTTCTCCCCCTCCTCTCTCCTCTCCTCCCTCCACCCCTTCCCTTCTCCTCCCCTCCTTCGTGGCCACATGGGGGAGTGTTTCTGATGATGGACACACCGCTCCTCATTACCACACGGAATTACCACAAGGGTCTGATTGTCATAAGCTTTTTTGGGGGGAAATCTATGTTGATGTTTAATGGGTTGAGAATACGATAGGATTATATATATATATATATATATATATATATATATATATATATATATATATATATATATATATATATATATATATATATACATTCTATCCCTGGGGATAGGGGAGAAAGAATACTTCCCAGGTATTCCCTGCGTGTCGTAGAAGGCGACTAAAAGGGAAGGGAGCGGGGGGCTGGAAATCCTCCCCTCTCGTTTTTAGTTTTCCTAATGAAGGAACAGAGGACGGGGCCAAGTGAGGATATTCCCTGAAAGGCTCAGTCCTCTGTTCTTAACGCTACCTTGCTAACGCGGGAAATGGAGAATAGTATAAAATATATATATATATATATATATATATATATATATATATATATATATATATATATATATATATATATATATATTTAAGCATGTATCGTAAAATAGGCGTCAGTAATCAAGGTAAGATGTGCGAGACGAAGATGTCTCTATCTCTCTGTCTGTCGAGCGAGCCTGGCATCATCAGTGAGAGAGATTACTAGGTAGAAGATGATGAGGATTAGAGAACGGAAAAGCTTTTTAACTGTCGCTGGATCAGACGCAGGAATTGAGGGGGGAGGGAGGGGAAGTGTGAGATGGTGGTAAATGTGGGGGGTGAGGGGGTGTTGAGAGAGGGGCGTCAGCGGTAGGTAGGAGGAAGGAGGGGGTGAAGGAGTGGGAGGAGGTTTGCATACTTTACCAAGTTGGTTCAGGAGGTGCTATAGTTTGGAGGGAGGGAGGGAAGGAAGGAGGGCTGGCGGTGTAGAAGTTAAGGCGAGGGACGACAACACAAGGACTGTGTAAGTTCTGACTCAGGCGATGGTGGATGTTACCGGAAGGGCTTTGATGTGGCGAGGCCCCGTAGGTAGGTAGGGGGAAGGTTGGGGCTGCTTCTTGGTGGGTGAGGGGGATGGGACGGATGGAAGGAGGGTGAAGATATGGCTTCGGTGAGGGAGATGAACGAGGGTGAAGATGACGAGTCATCGCGACACGTCCTAGGGGGGGGGGGGCGAAGATGTCCTAGTCAGGGCACGTCCTGGGGGACGAAGATGACCTAGTCAAGGCACGTCCTGGGGGGCGAAGATGACCTAGTCAAGGCACGTCCTGGGGGGCGAAGATGTCCTAGTCAGGGCACGCCCGGGGGGCGAATATGACTTAGTCAGGGCACGTCCCGGGGGGGGGGTGCGAAGATGACCTAGTCAGTGCACGTCCTGGGGGCGAAGATGACCTAGTCAAGGCACGTCCTGGGGGCGAAGATGACCTAGTCAGGGCACGTCCTGGGTGACGAAGATGACCTAGTCAGGGCACGTCCTGGGGGGGGGGGACGAATATGACCTCGTCGTCACGTCCAAGGGGACGAAGATGACCTGGATCCAGGTATGCTTAAGAGGGTTTGACGCAATTTCGAGGTCGATGAAGACCGAGGTGTCGTGTGGCTGAGGCATCTGCAGGAGAGGCGTTGTGCTGGTCGGGGGTAGAGGCGCGCGCGAGAGAGAGATGGCGGCTTTAACCTAACCCGGTCACCATAACATTGCCGGTACGATGACCCGGTCAGGTGGAGAGGTTCAGGTCATGTAGGTCACGTCACCCTGACTCCCTCCCCGCCCCAACCCTCCCCCACACGCCCCAGAAGTCGTTACCGCCGTGCCCTTGGGCCGCTCCGTCGTATTACCTGGACCGCACCGTCGTCGTGCTCAAGGGGGCCCTGCACACTGTGGCTGTGTGGTTGAATCGTTTCGTCTGGCCTACACGACGGCGGCGGGCCCCGGTTGTGGCTCGGTGCCGCCCCCACTCCCCGCGACAGCTGACGGGGGCGACGGAGGAGACGCTAGACCTAGGAGGACGGGAGGGGACGGGGGTTTGGGGGAAAGAACCAAGTGTAGTGAGTAGGGAGGAGGCGGGAAGCAAGCAAGACTGGGCTGGGTAGAGCCGACGTAGCTGAGACGTTAGATTGAGTAAGAGGATTTTAAGAGCACAGACAGCTGACAGAAATGGCCGTTTGTACTACCATTTTTTTAAGTAGTAGTGGCAGTAGTAGTAGTAGTAGTAGTGGTAGTAGTAGTAGTTGTAGTGGTAGTAGTAGTAGTTGTACTAGTACGGATTATGCAAGATGGAGAATATCTTTTGAGTTATGAGAATCCCAACGTAGGATTAACCTTGCGACAAAACGCGACTCTTGGACACGAGAGTTGTCGACGCGAATGGAGGAATGTGACAGCACCAGAGGAGAGGAGCGCACCCACCTCCGCCACCGCCACCCGCCTTACACCTGGGCCAGGGCGGTGGCTGCAGGAGGAGTGTGGGTGGAGTGGTTGGTGATGCCAGTGTGGTGGTGCAGGGGAGATAGGAACGTGTGTGGATGCGGAGTAAGACGCAGGGGATTGGAGTGGTACATTAAGGAATGGTATAGAGACGGTGGAGTGTTAAGTGGAAGGTCTGGGGTGGAGAGGAGAGTAGGAAAAACGAGGAAGAGTGTATGTAATAAGTAGGATGATAAAGGGGCTGAATAGAATAGAACAGACGTGTGATATAGAGTAGAAAGGTAGGGCCACAGGAGCGGGGGTAATGAGAATGGGTTCAGTGCAATCTGTCCGGGACGACCTACAGCAGCAAGGGGATCCCAGAGGGATAGTTGAGGGATAGGGGATGTAAGCAGAGGGCGAGCTGAGTGTTATGTAACTAGAGAGAGAGAGAGAGAGAGAGGAGGGCGTATTTACCTTCCCTCCCCTGATTGCAGTAAGGGTGTATCTAGCTCCCATCCTCCTCCTACCCTTCCTGCTGTCCCCAGAGGGACGTTAACCAACCATGCCTATAGCCAGGTGCGGCCTCTGTTGTGTGTGTGTGTGTGACACATATTGATCCCCCCTTACTTGTCCGTCATGTCCTCGGCCGGGACACTGTCATCCTCTCTCTCTCTCTCTCTCTCTCTCTCTCTCTCTCTCTCTCTCTCTCTCTCTCTCTCTCTCTCTCTCTCTCTCTCTCTGTAGTGTCGCTGGCGATACACGGGGCGCACCGCCCCCCCTCCCACTGTCTGGCACCGCACACCAATTTGCTACCGTGAGAGCCTCTCGCTCGGCCTCTGTGTAAGTTGTCCTGGCCACAGAGAACCAGGTTTGGTGTGCGCCTCTTGCCGTGTCCGTGAGAGTGCTATGTGGTCCGGATCCTACCGTGTCCGTGAGCGTACCATATAGTCCGTACTCTACCGTGTCCGTGAGAGATGCTATATATATAATCCGTGGTTACAAGGATCACTTGGTCGCAAAAATGAACCACCGCTGAATAATAATGTCTTCTCGATCGTACGGTCTCGCGGACCTGTGTCCCTGTGGAACGGTTTCCCTCGATGATTCAGGTCAGAAGGCCCAGCAAGCTGCTGATGACCTGACCTCTCGCCCGGAACAGGACCAGACTCGCCCGATGACGACGGAGGTGCTGTGAGGTTGACGGTCCTGCAGCTGGGCTGTCGGGTGTTCGTCTGTGTCAAATTGATGCTTGATCGACGCCTCTTCCGCCAACTCTTAGGTTGCGTCTCCTCCTCTCTCTCTCTCTCTCTCCTCCCTCCCTCCCTCCCTCCCTCCCTCCCTCCTCCTCCTCCTCCTCCTCTCTGTCAATTTGCTTCTCCTTGGTCCTCTCGAAGTCCCAGTGGCTTCGAGACTCTTGAAACCTCAGGAACTCAGCGGGTCCATAGCTGCTTCTCCGTAGGCCGGGCACGTACCCAAGGCTTCTTAGCTCCCTGGGAACCGTGAAATGCAAGCGACAAGTCCCAACGTTCCCAATTAGCTGACCCGGGGAGATTGGGAGAGCACGAGGGGAGGGGAAGTGGGACACTACCATTTACGTGGAGGGGGAGGAAGGAAGGAGGGAGGGACCGGACGGTGTGCAGGGAGGAGGAGAGAGAGTGGGCTCCCGTTCGTAGCACAGAGGGGGAGGAGGACTGTGGCACCCTGATGGTTTAGGGGGGATGAGGGGGTCACAGGAGGAGGAGGAGTTACCAGTGCGTTGCTTGAGGAATGTGATGATGGTAACCCTGCTGGTTGGAGGAGGAGGAGGATGGGGTGTCGAGGTTGTTGGAGGGGAGTGACTTCGTTGTCGGTGGATGACCCGGACTTGATTGATGGAGGGCTGAGCGTAGTCCCTGTGTGGCTGGGTTAGCCCCGTGTGTGTGTGTGTGTGTGTACCCGTTGTTGGCCATGGGTGAACGTGGTGGTGGCTGGTAGTTGAAGGGTAGGGGGTCATTATCTTAATTAGAGGTCAAAGCCACGTTGGCGGTCGTTAGGTGTTGAGGAGAGAGACGCGACATGTTGCAGCCGCGAAGGGGGAGACTTGCCACACTGCTGTGAAAGTGTAGCAGGGGGGCATGACTGGAGTAGAAGTGGGGTGGGCGGGAGGGGAGGTTGTGAACACCACACCCTGTGGGTAGCAGAAGGAGGAGGTGGGGGTGTATGTATGTCGGACGAAGTAGCGAGCGAGCGAGCGAGTGAGCGAGTTGAGGAAGAAAGAAGCGAGTCGTTGAATTTATCGTTAGCGTTGCCACAGTGTGTTTAGATCGATCAAAGTGCCTAGCTTGGGGTGTGTGTGTAGCTAGGGTGAGGCAAGTGCTGTCCTGCTGCTACACACACACACACACTCTCTCTCTCTCTCTCTCTCTCTCTCTCTCTCTCTCTCTCTCTCTCTCTCTCTCTCTCTCTCTCTCTCTCTCTCTCTCTCTCTCTCTCTCTCTGCACATACCAACCAACCAGGCAGCCGCCCACCCGCTTCTATACCATACCCGACCGGCCAAGCCCGCCCGCCCGCCCGCCCAGGCCTCGCTATCGTGCCACCCTGCCGCCCACCACCCACAATCTCAGAACCTCCCGGGCCGGCTACCTAAACTCCTCCACTTTACCTGCGCAAACATTCTCGTACGCCATCCTTGACTCTCTCTCTCTCTCTCTCTCTCTCTCTCTCTCTCTCTCTCTCTCTCTCTCTCTCTCTCTCTCTCTCTCTCTCTGCCACCACCACAGCACTGCCACATCCACCACCGCAGCAACGACCCCCTACCTCAACTCTGGCTTCCACCACTACCCCCCCCCCAAAGCAAGCACACCCCCCTCATGTAGGACCCACCGCACCACGCCTCCCCCACGCGCCATGTAACATCCCATATCACATGACGTTCATCACATGGTATGTGACCACCACCACCACCAGGGATTCCACACCATGTGACAACACCACACACCATGCAGTAGCTACTACACACACACACACACACACACACACACACACACACGCACAGACGTCCCCCCGCCCGTACAATCAGTATCGCCAGAAAACGCCGTCAATATCTTCGTAAATATTTGCAGGAAACATAACATTAAATATTAGATTAGCTTGGCCCACCAATCTCTTCAATCCCTCCCCCTCCCCTCCCTTCCCCTCCCCCTTCCCCTCACCTTTCCCCCTCCATGGGTAGACCTGCCCCCCCCCCCCCCCCCCCAGTGTCTGGCCAGTGTACATGCAACCACCACCACCTCCACCACCACCTCCACCACCACCACCTCCACCACCACTGCCACCGCCGTCGTTGCTCCTCCCCTTCCCCCCTCCTCCCCCTCTTCCCCACCACCACCACCACTTACCTACCGCTGTGTGTGGCAGAGAGGGAGTGTCACCACCTGGGCCAGCTGCAGTAGACGGTGCCAGCTGCTGCATGGTGGTGTAAAGTGATCAATACTTTTGTGATTTGCGGGTGCCATACGGTAGTAGTGTCCCCCCCCCTCCCCTCCCCCTCCCCCCGTTGCATATCTTAGCCTGGAGTTGCCATGGTGGGCATGTCTAGCCTATTGATTGATGTGGGGGGGGGAGAGAGGGGGAAGGTTGGTTGGTTGGAGGGGTCCTTGCTTGTAGGTGTGGTCGTATGTGGCGTAGTGTGGTGGTTAAGGCGGGGAGGGGCGGTGGTAGGGAAATGGTGGTGATGGGCGTCATGGTGATGGTAAGGGGTAAGTGGTCGTCTTGGTTCATGGTGATGGTAAGGGGTAAGTGGTCGTCTTGGTTCATGGTGATGGTAAGGGGTAAGTGGTCGTCTTGGTTCATGGTGATGGTAAGGGGTAAGTGGTCCTCTTGGTTCATGGTGATGGGAGGGTTTTATGGTAGGTTGGTCTTCTTCGTGGTTTATGCTGATGGTAGGGGGTTTATGGTAGTAGTGAGGGGGTGGTTCATGAAGGTAATAGGGGGTGACGGTGATGGTTCATGGTGATGGTAGTTATGTAGGCTATATGGCGACTGCATTCCCCCATACCTTCACCTGGTGCCGTGACCATGGTGTGATGAGAGATGTGCCATAATTGATCGCAGGGGGGGTATGATCGCACAGACGTCATGTTATAATGTGAAATGAGATGAAAATGTCCTCACTGGATTAGTGAAGGAAACCATAGGAATTGATGAATGACATGAATGATTACGATCAAATGATAATGTCTTTACCTTCGTACCTAAGTATTCCCTACTGCCTCATACGGAACTTGTGTATATATATATATATATATATATATATATATATATATATATATATATATATATCCCTGGGGATAGGGGAGAAAGAATACTTCCCACGCATTCCCCCCGTGTCGTAGGAGACGACTAAAAGGGAACTGGAGCGGGGGGCGCTAGAAACCTTCCCCTCCTTGTATTTTAACTTTCTAAAAGAGGAATGCGCTACCTCGCTAACGCGGGAGACAGCGACAAAGTGTATTATATATATATATACATACACACACAAGTGGAGATGACATAATTATCATGATATAATTAGAAGAAATGCAATTTAAGGAAGAGTAGAAAATAATCAGAAATTTTACGAATGAGGAACCATGGGAGGGAAATGGAACGCGGGGTCAGAAGTTTTTGTGTAACAGCGCTGAGAAATGTTAGAATATTTGAATATTACCCATAAGTTAACGATATTTGAATATTACATACAAGGTTACGATATTTGAATATTGCCCACAAGTTAACGATGTTTAAATATTACCCACAAGTTAACGATGTTTAAATATTACCCACAAGTTAACGATATTTGAATATTACATACAAGGTTACGATATTTGAATATTGCCCACAAGTTAACGATGTTTAAATATTACCCACAAGTTAACGATATTTGAATATTACCCACAAGTTAACAATAAAGGTAAGTGTGACTCTTTATCACCCAAGAATATTAAGGGGACAAGAATGGAAGGATCATTCCCACAGGGACACGTTGCTGCGTGTTCTATACATGATAATCGACCATCACTGCATTGCCAAAGGGTTGTTATTATTCTCCACAGACGATTCGGCATTATCTTCCCCCCACCCTCTCCTCCACCTTCAGCCCTCCTAAAATCCCTCTGCTTTCCACCCTCCTCCTCTTCCTCTAGTCCTCCTCCTCCTCCTCCTCCTCCTCCTCCTCCTCCCCTCCCTCTCCTCCCCCCTCCCCTCCTCCTCCTCCTCTCATTAACATAATTATTCCATCTTCTCTTTCCTCCCGTCAGCCCAATCATTCCCTAAGTAACTTTAATATTCCCCCACCCCCACACCAACGTCGGGGTGTTTACCACGCCCCGTCCTCTCTCTCTCTCTCTCTCTCTCTCTCTCTCTCTCTCTCTCTCTCTCTCTCTCTCTCTCTCTACGCCTCATTTCTCCTCTTCGGTCGACAGATTAATCCCGTGTGTATATGGGCGTCACGGCCCGAGGGCGGGAGGGCCGGCATATCCGCCCTCAGTGTTATTGTACCCTCTCTGACGTGTGGCGTGAACGCAGGCTCTGGTCATTACTTTAAGCTGTTGGTGGTGTTGATTAGCGTCATCACATCTGGGACCTTGGCCCTCACCTCTGTATGACGTGGGAGTACCCGCCCGTTTATATCTCCTGTGTAATGATTCGTTATGTGTTCAGTGTATCTTCCCCCGTCCACTACTGTCCTACGTTGTACTCTTTCGCATTTCTGTGTCTCACGTGTTTTTCTTATCTCTGATCGACTCTTCCTTCCTTCATGCATTCCATTCATTCATTCCTCCCTCTCCCTTCCGTCCTTCTTTCTTTCCTTCTTTCCTCTTCTTTCCTTCGTCTTCCTTCCTCTTCCTTCCTTCCTCGCCCTTCCTTCCTTCCTTCCTCCCTTACCTCCTTCCTTCCTTCCTTCCTTCCTTCCTTCCTTCCTTCCTTCCTTCCTTCCTTCCTCCCTTACCTCCTTCCTTCCTTCCTCCCTTACCTCCTTCCTTCCTTCCTCCCTTACCTCCTTCCTTCCTTCCTCCCTTACCTCCTTCCTTCCTTCCTTCCTCCCTTACCTCCTTCCTTCCTTCCTCCCTTACCTCCTTCCTTCCTTCCTTCCTTCCTTCCTTCCTTCCTTCCTTCCTCCCTTACCTCCTTCCTTCCTTCCTTCCTTCCTTCCTTCCTTCCTTCCTTCCTTCCTTCCTTCCTTCCTTCCTTCCTTCCTTCCTTCCTCCCTTACCTCCTTCCTTCCTTCCTTCCTTCCTTCCTTCCTTCCTTCCTTCCTTCCTCCCTTACCTCCTTCCTTCCTTCCTCCCTTACCTCCTTCCTTCCTTCCTTCCTTCCTTCCTTCCTCCCTTACCTCCTTCCTTCCTTCCTCCCTTACCTCCTTCCTTCCTTCCTCCCTTACCTCCTTCCTTCCTTCCTTCCTTCCTTCCTTCCTTCCTTCCTCCCTTACCTCCTTCCTTCCTTCCTTCCTCCCTTACCTCCTTCCTTCCTTCCTTCCTTCCTTCCTTCCTTCCTTCCTTCCTTCCTTCCTTCCTTCCTTCCTTCCTTCCTTCCTTCCTTCCTTCCTTCCTTCCTTCCTTCCTTCCTTCCTTCCTTCCTTCCTTCCTCCCTTACCTCCTTCCTTCCTTCCTTCCTTCCTTCCTTCCTTCCTTCCTTCCTTCCTTCCTTCCTTCCTTCCTTCCTTCCTTCCTTCCTCCCTTACCTCCTTCCTTCCTTCCTTCCTTCCTTCCTTCCTTCCTTCCTTCCTTCCTTCCTTCCTTCCTTCCTTCCTTCCTTCCTTCCTTCCTTCCTTCCTTCCTTCCTTCCTTCCTTCCTTCCTTCCTTCCTTCCTCCCTTACCTCCTTCCTTCCTTCCTTCCTTCCTCCCTTACCTCCTTCCTTCCTTCCTTCCTTCCTTCCTTCCTTCCTTCCTTCCTTCCTTCCTTCCTTCCTCCCTTACCTCCTTCCTTCCTTCCTTCCTTCCTTCCTTCCTTCCTTCCTTCCTTCCTTCCTTCCTTCCTTCCTTCCTTCCTTCCTTCCTTCCTTCCTTCCTTCCTTCCTTCCTTCCTTCCTTCCTTCCTTCCTTCCTTCCTTCCTTCCTTCCTTCCTTCCTTCCTTCCTTCCTTCCTTCCTTCCTTCCTTCCTTCCTTCCTTCCTTCCTTCCTTCCTTCCTTCCTTCCTTCCTTCCTTCCTTCCTTCCTTCCTCCCTTACCTCCTTCCTTCCTTCCTTCCTTCCTTCCTTCCTTCCTTCCTTCCTTCCTTCCTTCCTTCCTTCCTTCCTTCCTTCCTTCCTTCCTCCCTTACCTCCTTCCTTCCTTCCTTCCTTCCTTCCTTCCTTCCTCCCTTACCTCCTTCCTTCCTTCCTTCCTCCCTTACCTCCTTCCTTCCTTCCTTCCTTCCTTCCTTCCTTCCTTCCTTCCTTCCTTCCTTCCTTCCTTCCTTCCTTCCTTCCTTCCTTCCTTCCTTCCTTCCTTCCTTCCTTCCTTCCTTCCTTCCTTCCTTCCTTCCTTCCTTCCTTCCTTCCTTCCTTCCTTCCTTCCTTCCTTCCTTCCTTCCTTCCTTCCTTCCTTCCTTCCTTCCTTCCTTCCTTCCTTCCTTCCTTCCTTCCTTCCTTCCTTCCTCCCTTACCTCCTTCCTTCCTTCCTTCCTTCCTTCCTTCCTTCCTTCCTTCCTTCCTTCCTTCCTTCCTTCCTTCCTTCCTTCCTTCCTTCCTTCCTTCCTTCCTTCCTTCCTTCCTTCCTTCCTTCCTTCCTTCCTTCCTTCCTTCCTTCCTTCCTTCCTTCCTTCCTTCCTTCCTTCCTTCCTTCCTTCCTTCCTCCCTTACCTCCTTCCTTCCTTCCTTCCTTCCTCCCTTACCTCCTTCCTTCCTTCCTCCCTTACCTCCTTCCTTCCTTCCTTCCTTCCTTCCTCCCTTACCTCCTTCCTTCCTTCCTTCCTCCCTTACCTCCTTCCTTCCTTCCTTCCTTCCTTCCTTCCTTCCTTCCTTCCTTCCTTCCTTCCTTCCTTCCTTCCTTCCTTCCTTCCTTCCTCCCTTACCTCCTTCCTTCCTTCCTTCCTCCCTTACCTCCTTCCTTCCTTCCTTCCTTCCTTCCTTCCTTCCTTCCTTCCTTCCTTCCTTCCTTCCTTCCTTCCTTCCTTCCTTCCTTCCTTCCTTCCTCCCTTACCTCCTTCCTTCCTTCCTTCCTTCCTTCCTTCCTTCCTTCCTTCCTTCCTTCCTTCCTTCCTTCCTTCCTTCCTTCCTTCTGCGTTCATGTGGTGAATGGTGTTCGTGTGTGTGTGTGTGTGTGTGTGTATGTTTCTTCCCATCCATGGTCCTGCTTTGAATAGTATGTCTCATGGTGGTTGTCTACTGCATGAACCACCTCTGGTCATTCCACCGTAACTGGGAATCGTAGATAATCTCCCATTATCATCATCCGATCAATATTGGTGTTGTCAGACGATCCATTTTTTATTTTGAAGGAAACCCGCGTGTGGGTGTGTACTGTAGCTGTACACCACCGTAAAGATACGTCATACTCTGATGTATGTTAGGTGTATGGTAAAGGATGTATGTTGGATGATGCATTTTTAGATGTATGTTAAATGACGTATGTTGAATGACGCATGTTGAATGACGTATGTTCAATGACGTATGTTCAATGACGTATGTTCAATGACGTATGTTCAGTGACGTATGTTCAACGACGTATGTTCAATGACGTATGTTCAATGAGCCTTTTTGTCTTGCACTCGTTACTCCTCGTCCGTTCCTTCCGTTCGTCGTTGCCTCGTTGCTTGCCTTCGTTAGCCGGGGTTTCCTGCCTGTATTCGTTATCGGGCGTTTTCTTTTGTGCCCTTTGCTGGCGCTCATTGCTTGAACGCTCTCTATGCCTGCGCTCGAGGACTTGCCCTTGTTAACTCGTCTTCGTTCCTTCGGTATAAGAAAAAAGAAATTGAGTGAGATGATGATGGTTTTGAACGCCATTATGTTTTTTCAAATGTTTTTTTTTCCTTTTTTTTTACCCTCCGAGCGTTAATATTAAGGCCCTGACCTTTGATCCCAAGTCAGGGAATTTTTTAAAAGCACTCGGCGATCTAATGAGCGCCCCCCCCCTCTCCTCCTTCCCCCCTCCCCCTCCCGGGGGAGCTCAATTTGAAGCCAACTGTACAAGAAGATGAGAGAGAAAGAGACTTGAAAGAGTGTGTACTAATTGGTTTAATTGGATCATTTGTGTGTGTGTGTGTGTGTGTGTGTGTGTGTGTGTGTGTGTGTGTGTGTGTGCGTTCCTCATGTGTGTGTGTGTGTGTGTGTGTGCGTTCCTCTTACTGCGTCAGTTAAAGTGGGGGGGGAGCGGTTTTTTGGGGGGAGGGATGGATGCCTTGGAGAAAAACAAGCAATGATTTTATGGTTATGTGCTACAGGTCCCTTATTTATTGTTAAGGAGATGTTATTGTTGTTAAATGGGTTATTAACCAGTTATCTACACAGGTGGTGGTGGGAAATGTTATGTGCTTGCGTGTATTACTGACACATGACGCTGTCTCATTGGTTGATGGGAAGCAGTGTTTCTTTTCATTGGCTGTTACAAATCACGGTTACCGGATACTGTATACTATCCAGTTTTTCTATTGGTTCTTGAGACACTACCGTTGTGTAAAGACGTGTCATTTTTTTTTAACTCCTATTGGCCGTTCAAAGTAGGAGTTACCGGTAATGTATAAAACCTGTCTTCCTATTGGCTCTCAGAGACGACAGTTGCAGAACGACATTTTTAGCCTTGATTCCCATTGGCTGTTGGGTAAATTACGGTTGCTCATTGTGGTTTATGGGACTTCTTTCCCTGTTTCCCATTGGATGTTAGAAACTTAATCTCACACCACCTGCCCGCCTGGTCGCTTGAGAAATCTACTCGCAACGCCTCCTTCAGTTGCTGGGTAAGGCGGCTAACCTCCTCTTGTTTTCCCCCCACCCACCATCGATCCCCGAAGGAGGGGAACAGCCCCACACACACACACACTAAGATTCGCGTGCCATCCATTCATTGGTGTCTGGATTCGTTTCCGCCTTCGTGCGTGCGTATCTCCAGTCCTTGTGGTCGTAGGATTAGACCCGCTCCACTCCACTCCACTCCACCTCCTCACTCCACGTTTCTCGAGAATGTCTGTTGCATTATTCTTGATTGGTTCCTTTTTTTTTTCTTCTTCTTTTCTTTTTTTTCCGGCATACCCACACTCTTGGCGGTGGTCGCCGGTGGTGGATTGTGCGTGCGGGAGGGCAGCAGCAGCGGCGGTGGTGGTGGTTAGGTGTTGCCATTGGCTGGTTGGCGCTCGACTTCTCTGTCTCTCTCTCTCTTTGTTGCCATTGGTTGACTGGAGAACCAACCACCGAAGGCCAGCCACCGGCACTTGTTGCCATTGGTTGACGTGCCTCTGACATTTGGTTGCCGAGAGAGAGACACCAGCAATTTGCCATTTTCTATTTTTTCATTTTTTTTTTTCAAGAAATACGTAAGCCTCAAGTTTACCGGGTCACTAGTGTTCAACCCACCCCGTGAACGCTGCGTTCTCATTGGTTCGCTGGGTTCATGCTCAACCCTCAGGCCGTATTCTCATTGGTTGTTCAGTCGACGGACGGACGGACGCACGGGAGGAAGGGAGGGAAGGGGGAGGGGCACCGTCGCTCATCCATCGGTCCAGCATGGATTTATTGACTTCCACCCTCGTTAATGTCGCCTCATGGCCACTCAGTACTTAAGAGTGACCTTGTTCTTTATTTATTAACATTCAAATAGCGATTTGTGATGTGTGTCTATTTTATTTATTTATGTATTATATTTTGTCGCTCTCTCTCCCGCCTTAGCGAGGTAGCGCAATGGGAAGAGACGAAAGAATGGCCCAACCCATACACATGTATATATATAAACGCCCACACACGCATATATATATATATATATATATATATATATATATATATATATATATATATATATATATATTCATTTATATATATATATATATATTTATATGCCTGTTTTATCACAGGGAAATGAAACACGACAAGTTCCCAAGTGCACTTTCGTGTAATGATCACATCATCAGGGGAGACACAGGAAAGAAGTATAACAGTTGTAGTGAACTGTTATTGTTCTAGCTCTGTATACACGTAATTCCATTGTTAACATGAGTGGCCCATCCTTCGTAACTAGACGAACCTATACACGTACAGTGTTATTGACAGGACACATTACTTGCATCGAAGACACTTTCTTCGCCATCTTGTTAGCCGCTACACGCCTGGACTGTAGCGCTGTAATGGCACCCTCGTCCCTTTGTACGTAGAAGTGGGTTTCTTACTGAAGACAACGGGCGGAACGACTTACGAATGACTATACACACTTCTCATCCACCATATCCTCACACGAGATCACGTTTTACATACGCTGTAAAGGATTGAATCCTGTTTCCCCTCGCTTTCCTGCGTGTTGTAAAGATGGGGAAATAAATACGTACCCGGGGGGAGAAGGTACAGGATGGGCGACTATGTACCCGGGGGGAGAAGGTACAGGATGGGCGACTATGTACCCGGGGGGAGAAGGTACAGGATGGGCGACTATGTACCCGGGGGGAGAAGGTACAGGATGGGCGACTATGTACCCGGGGGGAGAAGGTACAGGATGGGCGACTATGTACCCGGGGGGAGAAGGTACAGGATGGGCGACTATGTACCCGGGGGGAGAAGGTACAGGATGGGCGACTATGTACCCGGGGGAGAAGGTACAGGATGGGCGACTATGTACCCGGGGGGGAGAAGGTACAGGATGGGCGACTGTGTACCCGGGGGGTGAAGGTACAGGAGGGGCGACTAAGGTCCTGTAAGGTACAGGAGTTGACGTTCCTGGTGGAGTGGAGTGACCTTGCAGGCAGGCGCCCCGCCAGCCAGGCTGTACCGAGGCACACACACACCTGTAATTACAAAAAGGTGGAGGTGTGCGTGTAAAGTGCGGCAGTGAGCACGTGTACAAGCCACGCCTTGCGGCATCAAGCACGTGTACAAGCCACGCCTTGCGGCAGTAACCAGGTGTACAAGCCACGCCTTGCGACAGGAACCCACGTCTCCAAGCCACGCCTTGCGGCAAGAACCCACGTCTCCGTCGGTTGACGCAGTATAATGCTCACAGGTCGTCTGCAGCAGCAAGCAAGTGGGTATGGACTTCGCCCCCCGCCCGCCCGCCCGCCCCCAACTCCTCTTACCTGGAATTACCTTGTGGAAGCGGGCGCCCCCACCTGGCCCCTTTTTTTTCCCCCCCTCACACTCGATGGCTTTCCGCGACTCAGACCCTCAAGTTCCAGCGACACCGTCGCCGGCGTTTCGTGAAAGGACGCCATCCCGAAAATCATTTCGCATTTTGTTCTCCTTCTGCGTCGTTATGAGAAGGTGGTGTCGGTGGCGGTGGGAGCGAGGCCCTTCCCCAGGACGCGCATAAGCAGGAGGAACAGGCAAGGGGGGGGTGTGGAAGTCGGGGGGGACGCCTTCTTAAAGCTGGAAAGTGAACAGCTGGGCCTCGCGTGCTCGAAGCGGTGTACGATTACCTGTCATGGAATGCTGTCGTGGGCCCGGGGGATCGGGGGGAAGGTAGGTAGGCAAGCCTTCGAGGGTAATGCTGTCTGGTTCCAGCCCTCTCAGCCGTCGTCGCGGCCTCCTGGAACGAAAAGGTGTACCGTCTCAGCGCTCCTGGAACGCTCGAGCAGCGGATGACCTGGGGTTGGGAGGAGGTTTGTGGATACACCGTATGACGCCGTCGAGTGTGTGTGTGTGTGCGTGTCTGAGATGGGTGTGTGGGGAATGTGGTGGCTGCTGGGGTAGGACCAGAAAAGGTCGTGCCTTCTCGAGGCACGAGGAGGAGGAATTGAGTTCTAAGGATCTTCTTAAGCTCCGGGTACGATGACGTGAGACATTGAGGGAAAACGGTGGATGGGGTAGATATCCAGAGGGTCAGCGATCGTGGTGGAGGGGGGTTGGTTGGTTAAGGCCCATTGTGCTGGAAGGTCGGGTTCCCAAGTTTTTTTTTTAAGTCTCCAGGTCACCACAGGAAGGACCCTCGTACGTACAGTTCTAAGGGCGTGTGTGTGTGTGTGTGTGTGTGTGTGTGTGTGTGTGTGTGTGTGTGTGTGTATGGCCGGAGAAGTGCCACCGCTGAACACCTGAAAGACACTATTTCAGAAGATTGGAACGTGGCGCCTTCGTGACACTGGCACACGACGACAAACGTAAAGCTCAACTGAGCATGTTAACTACACACACACACACACACACACACACACACACACACACACACACACACACACAGTGGAGCTGGTAAGCCACTGGAACAAGACAGAGCTGGGGATGTAATGAAATATATACTTTTGAAATATTAGAGAATATATATATATATATTTCAACTGACTTATATTTCCCTCTTGTGTCTCCCCTGATGATGTGATTATTACACGAAAGTGCACTTGGGAACTTAACGTGTTTCATTTTCCCCGTGGACTCATAGGAATATATATATATATATATATATATATATATATATATATATATATATATATATATATATATATATATATATATATTACCAGGAATATTTGACAACATTTGGAAATTTCAGTACTGCCGTAGTTAAGGCCTTAAGCATTATTAACGAGGGTCGTTTCAGACTGGAAGCCCCTCCGTGAGACCTGGAGGACATTTTCAACGTGAGTGATCGCTTTCCAGGAACTCACTCCGCCTCCCAGAAGAGTCCGGCAGCGTACGCCCAGAAAGGGAAGAACACGCTGGGTGTGCCTGTGTCTCTTGATGGGAATTACAGGTCGGTGTGTGTCTGACTGGTCGAGTGTGCCGGACTTCGTCCTCGCGTGAGGGAGATGTCTCGTTGTCCTCGAGTGAGGGAGATGTCTCGTTGTCCTCGAGTGAGGGAGATGTCTCGTTGTCCTCGAGTGAGGGAGATGTCTCGTTGTCCTCGAGTGAGGGAGATGTCTCGTTGTCCTCGAGTGAGGGAGATGTCTCGTTGTCCTCGAGTGAGGGAGATGTCTCGTTGTCCTCGAGTGAGGGAGATGTCTCGTTGTCCTCGAGTGAAGGAGATGTCTCGTTGTCCTCGAGTGAGGGAGATGTCTCGTTGTCCTTGAGTGAGGGAGATGTCTCGTTACGGTTAACCTTCGTGTGTCTGAGAGGGAGGGAGGTTGGGGGTCTCTCTCTCTCTCTCTCTCTCTCTCTCTCTCTCTCTCTCTCTCTCTCTCTCTCTCTCTCTCTCTCTCTCTCTCTCTCTCTCTCGCTTTCAGAGTTGGCGAATTTCTTTTTTTCTTTCTTTCCTCTCCCATCCGTTCATTATTTTTTTCATTTCTTGGTAACTTTGTCTCATGTGTGAGTTCACCAGCGACTGGGTCCTGGGATGATAAGTGTGAAAGTTAAATGTAACTTTTCGTCATTGCCTTTGATCGCCACACTGTGACGGGTAGATAACGCGTGACTGCCTCATCTTTGATCGCCACATTGTGACAGGTAGATAACACGGTCGTTACCTGATGTCAGACTTGATTAATGATATGGATGTTATGTTATTAAGCTTGGGTAACACTCTACAATGTGATATGAAGCTTGGGTAACACTCTATAGCGTAATATCAAGCTTGGGTAACACTCTATAGCGTAATATCAAGCTTGGGTAACACACTATAGCGTAATATCAAGCTTGGGTAACACTCTATAGCGTAATATCAAGCTTGGGTAACACACTATAGCGTAATATCAAGCTTGGGTAACACTCTATAGCGTAATATCAAGCTTGGGTAACACTCTGTAGCGTAATAGCAAGCTTGGGTAACACTACAGTGTGATATGAAGCTTGGGTAACACTCTATAGCGTAATATCAAGCTTGGGTAACACTACAGTGTGATATGAAGCTTGGGTAACACTCTATAGCGTAATATCAAGCTTGGGTAACACTCTATAGCGTAACATCAAGCTCGGGTAACACTCTATAGCGTAATATCAAGCTTGGGTAACACTCTATAGCGTAACATCAAGCTTGGGTAACACTCTATAGCGTAACATCAAGCTTGGGTAACACACTATAGCGTAATATCAAGCTTGGGTAACACTCTATAGCGTAACATCAAGCTTGGGTAACACTCTATAGCGTAACATCAAGCTTGGGTAACACTCTATAGCGTAACATCAAGCTTGGGTAACACTCTATAGCGTAACATCAAGCTTGGGTAACACTCTACAGTGTGATATAAATCCTCTTTATAACATCACACTCTGAGTATGAAACGTGTGTGATATGGATCTTTCCTCTGCAGTGTTCCTCTCACACTTCCCTGTCTTTTCCCCCCGTGTGTTGGCCTCTTGCCTTCATATCCCTCTTGAATATTGGTCCATGTTGCCCGCCGTGGCTTACAATAGTGCTCCCACGGACTTTATGGCGTCTATATCAACGTTTTGAATGTATATACATATATATGGCTTCCTAGCTTCGTCTCTTCGATGTATATCAACTGACTTGTATTTCTCTCTTGTGTCTCCCCCTGATGATGTGATTATTACACGAAAGTGCACTTGGGAACTTATCCTGTTTCATTTTCCCCGTAGACTCATAGGAATATATATATATATATATATATATATATATATATATATATATATATATATATATATATATATATATGCGCGTGTGTGTGTGTGTGTGTGTATTTTACCCTAGTGAATAAGCTTTTCATTCCTTTCCTATGCACCTCTTGGCATCAACTCATTCGTTGTAGCGTTCGCAAACTCCAGTGGAAAGCCTTTCTGTTTCCCTAAACCTTTCGTGTTTTCCCTGTTTATATATATATATATATATATATATATATATATATATATATATATATATATATATATATATATATATATATATGTGTGTGTGTGTAGCCCTCCCAGCTTGCGTTTTCTGAAGCTGTGGCTCAGCTTATCTTTTCTTCCTCTTCTCTTAACTCCTGTTTTAATGTGGTTCTCTTTTCTTTCTTTTTCACGCACTCCTGCAAGCAAGCATAGTCGACTCAAAAACATGTTTGCTTTCCCAGAGCGAATTTCTTCTTTTTTCTTTTGTTAGTTTCAAGGCCACTGAAGGTAAGGGCTGGATTGAATGTGTGTGTGTGTGTGTGTGTGTGTGTGTGTGTGTGTGTGTGTGTGTGTGTATGTGTCTGTCCGTCTGTCTCTGTCTGTCTGTTTGTTTGTTTGTTTGTGTGTGTGTGTATTTCTCTGTCTGTCCGTCCGTCTGTATGTGTATGTGTCTCTGTTTGTTTGTCTGTTTTTATGTGTCTGTCTGTCTGTCCGTCCGTCCGTCTGTGTGTGTGTGTGTGTGTGTGTGTGTGTGTGTGTTGGTAACTGGGACATTCAACGTGTTACTAGAGCATTATCAGATGAATAATGTTGAAAATCAAGGTGACGTTTAGTATATCTTCCTACGGCTGGTAGCGCTACCGCTTCTGGGCTTGCTGCCGGCGCCCCGCTCCCGTCCGGTTTAAACTCTCGTACGCGTCAAGAGGCCATATGTTGTGGGTGGATGGGAGACGGGGCGCGTGCTGAGGGTGGAGGGGAATGTTCTCCTCCCCCCCCCCCCCACCCACCACGTCGTCGCCATCTTACCGTATTTCCAGTCGCTTATTTCATACGATTATCCTGCGGGGTCTCCCTCCTCCCTCCCTCCAGGCCCGTCACACGGTGTTGATTACCGTGTACGTGTGATTATACCCGTGTACGTGTGAACTAACCATCTCCTCCTCCCCCTCCCTCTTCATTTCTCGGTGTCACCGCTTCTTTAA
>NC_092273.1:6538424-6585924 GCF_036320965.1 Panulirus ornatus
CCACGCACGCCCCTTGCCTTTCGTGCCATGCCGTGCCCTGCCATGCCGTGCCGTGCCGTACTTTCCTGCCATGCCGCGTACTCCAGGCTCACGCTATACACTCATCAGTATACACTTAGCACGTGCGCCTCGGCTCGTGGTACGACGAGGAGCGGCACGCGCGTGTGGTGAGGCGCGCACGCAAGGCGGGGAGGGGGTGTCAGGTCTCATCATGCCCCGGCCTGTAACACGGGAAGGGACTGCACACTCGCGTGCACAGTTCACTCTCGAGAGAGGCGTGTGCACGCACGGGGGGGGATTCCGGGAAGAGGGCGGCGGGGGGGGGGGTAACGTTAGCATGAAGTATCGCTTGACACTGGTTGGTTCAGGCGAGTTGTGGGGGGGGGGGGGGGGGATTGAGGAAGGGTCAATTGTGATTGGATGTGAAGAGAAGAAGGGGGGGAGGTCCGAAAAGCATTTTTTTTTTCTGTATGATGAACATGGTTGTTATCGGTGCGTCTCTTTGGTTTTCCTATGATGGACAAGGAAGGTCTTTGAAGGGACCGATATATATACATATATAGGCCTTCCATTAACCCCTTAAATGGCCTTTATTAAGGGCGTGATAAAGGCCATATTACGGGACGTATCAAGGGTCATGACCTGTGGTTTGTTTGTTTAGTTTTTTAGAACCTGGTCGTTTTAAGGGTCAGGTCGTGCTCAGAGAAGGTCGTACCTTCGTGCTCGAAGTGGTTAAAGACATGCCAAATAGTCTCACCCCCCCTACCCTAACCCCTTCCCCAACCCCCTGCCCCTAACCCCTTCCCCTTCCCCAGCTCCCCTGCCCCTAACCCCTTCCCCTTCCCATCCACCGCCGCGACAGATGCTAACCTAACCTAACCCTTCAGTACGGGTGATGGATGGTCGACTCTGCCGTACATCGTGATTATCAAGTGATCATAATTAATCGTGATTAATGATCATTAAAAACTATAATCGCAGTCTGATCAACGCGACTGATTTATATGAACAATTACGTTCGAAAAAGAAAATATATATATATATATAGATAGATAGATAGATAGATAGATAGATATATAGATATATAGATAGATATATTCCTATGAGTCCACGGGGAAAATGAAACACGATAAGTTCCCAAGTGCACTTTCGTGTAATAATCACACCATCAGGGGAGACACAAGAGAGAAATATAACAGTCAGTTGATATACATCGAAGAGACGTAGCTAGGACGCCATACATATGAATATGTATAATCCGGAACGTGTTTTTTTTCACCGTGCTGTTTTTAGTTTATATTTTTTCCCCAAATTTAAACTTTTCAGGTTATATAAAGTTCGTAAATTAACTTTCAAACTGTTTAACTGCCGGTTAACGAGTGTATTGGAAAATTGGGCATTTTTAATTCGAATGCGTTATTTTGCTCTTTTTTTTTTTGTAACAAAAGCTTGATTTTAGCTGTGCAGGACACTATGATATATATATATATATATATATATATATATATATATATATATATATATATGTGTGTGTGTGTGTGTGTGTGTGTATGTGGGATTAGTTGTTGACAATTTTCATGGTCAAAGGTGCGTAATTAGCCACTTGATTACTTTAAGCCTTTAAAGAAGAAAAAAAAATTTTGCCCCTCCCGAAAAAAAAATATATATATAATTTTTTCCCACCCTCGCTTTCAAAACCGGAAGTGCGTGTGCAGTGTTGATTAGGAGTCGGGTCATGTCAGATTATTGGGTGGGTGATTAGGTCACATTGGGTGGATTTGGTTGTTTGGTCGACTTGATGCCTATTCGGTACTTAGGTCTGTCGGTGGTTATCGATTGTTAGGCAGAGGGTGTGCGGTTTGTCCATTAATTGCATGGTTAATGAGCTAATTGGTCGTTATGAGTCTTCTGATTGGAAGTGTTATCGGGATGATTAGCGATGGGTTGTTAGGTCATGGTGAATGTTGATTGGTCGTGAAATCATATAGAAACAGGTAGTTACGACCAGGTATGGGGTAGTTAGGACTGGTAATATTCCTTTATGGAATGGTTGATTGGAAAGTCTTGTTAACGTGAGTTAATTGGTGATTAGGTCAGTGAGAATACGGGGATTAGCAGTTAAGAGAATGCGTGTTGATTAGGTATAATGAGGGTTGATTAGGTCAGGGTGATTGTAGTGATTGGGATTTGAGTTAAGGGTGAAGATGGTAGTTCACTAATACATTGCTGACCATGTTTGAAATAGTTCCATGACTTCCTTCATCTAGTCTCCACCTTCCTTCATTCGTTCCTTCATCCAGACTTCACCTTCCTTCATTCGTTTTTTTTTTTTTTATCCAGACCACTTACTTCATTCGTTCTTTCACCCAGACTTCACTTTGCTTCATTCGTCCCTTCATCCAGACTTCACCTTCCTTCATTTTTTGCTATCCAGACCACTTACTTCGTTCGTTCTTTCACACAGGCTTCACCATGCTTCATTCCTTCTTTCATCCAGACTTCCCCACCCCCTTCCCCCCACTGCCTCCCCCATTTCAAGATCTGGGTCAGGGACATCGTATGGGTTGCCCTGATCCCTCGCCTGGTGGCGGTTTCATAGGGGGAAAGGGTAGGAGTAGGAGGGGGAAATGGTGTATTTTGTAGGAGAGATGGTGACCCGAGTCAATATATTTTTTCCCCCCCTATCCAGTGGCCCTACCTTCACGGGGTTTATTGTAAAGGATAGAGAGAGTATAGTTTGTGGGGAAAGAATTGTGTAGCGTTGAAGGTAAGGAGAAAAAAAAAGGAGGGGGGGGGGCGAGGGTGGGTGGCGGAGGAGGAGGGAGGAGGCCTAGAGTGAGCGAGATGTGGTCCGGGGACGGAACGAACCATCCCGGGGGGAGGGGGGGGGGAGAACGAACCATCATCCCACAGTTTTGGTGGTCCACCGAAAGCACGGATGTGTGAAAGTCCCTGTTTCAATACACTGTCGATAACCCATTTCACGGGTGGAAGAGGGTGGAGGAAGGGGAGGGCGCCCCTCTCTCTCTCTCTCTCTCTCTCTCTCTCTCTCTCTCTCTCTCTCTCTCTCTCTCTCTCTCTCTCTCGCTCTGGTAGTCCTTCTGACACTTTTTACCGTGGCTGTGGCCCAGTGAGCTGTTGGATCCGATTCTGTCGTGCCTTCTGCCCTCCCTCACGCGCGCGCGCGCGCGTGTGTGTGTTTGTGTGTGTGTGTGTGTGTGTGTGTGTGGTTATGGAAAGGTGGGAGCAGGTAAGGGAAAGGAGGAAGAGGTAACGAGAGGGAGATGTTTGAGGGAGGGGAAGGAGTGGGCTGACGATGGAGGACGAGAGTAGGTCTAGTGTTCGCAAGTATGCGTTTGTGTTGCTATTTGCATCAGCCTCCGCCAGAGAGAGAGAGAGAGAGAGAGAGAGAGAGAGAGAGAGAGAGAGAGAGAGACTTATATCTGACACCTTATACAGCCTAATTGATTAAGGCTCGCTGTGTACGTTGTAGTAAAGCACCAGGTGCTATGCACGTCGACGCTCTGTACGTAATACAGAGCACCGGGCGAAGCGTACGTTGCACGGGAGAGCCGTCATCCTCCTCCTCCTCCTCCTCCTCCTCCTCCTCCTCCTCCTCCTCCTTCTCCTCCTCCTGACGCAATCGTTCCTCTTTGAGGAAGCAGTTACGTCGCTTCGTTAATTGTCACCTCCTCCCGCCTAGCTGGCAGTTGCATCGCATCGTTCATTATCACCTCCTCCCGCATCACCTCCTCCCGCATCACCTCCTCCCGCCTAACTCGGGATAATGGGTTGGTAGAGGAGGAAGGAGAGCGAGAAGGGGGTAAATTACAATAAAAAAAACACACACACACAAGTCCCCAGCTAACAATGGAAAGTCTTGATTCCACTTCCTTATGCATGTCCAGACGACGACGGACGACCTCCCCCCTCCCTCCCCCCCACCACCTCCACACGACACCCTCCCACAGCCAACGACCCCTTCCCCCCTCCCCACCACATCCACACCACACCCCCCCACACCCGACGACCCCTTCCTCCCTCCCCACCACCTCCACACCACACCCTCCACAGCTAACGACCCCTTCCCCCCTCCCCACCACATCCACACCACACCCCCCCACACCCAACGACCCCTTCCCCCCAAGACTTGTAAATTATTGACGGGGTTGCGACAGACGGAGTGGAATGTCGTACGTGAATAAATGATGCCTGCAGCGACCACTTAACCCCCCCACCCTCACCCCTCACACTCCCTCACCTCACCCCTCACCCCCCTTCCTCCCTCGCTGCCTCCCGCTTCAATTACATGCATCGTGTCCAGCTTTCTGTGTCATGACGTGTTGATGTTTGTTTCTAGCGGTGAAAGCAAGCGCTCGGTGTGCTCGATTCGAGTCATAGATTTCATGGTATATTGTCACAGTGGGTGGAGGACCTTTCAAAGTGTCCATTTTCTGATCCTCGTGTGTTTTGTACGCCCGCGCCTTGCGTCAAGGTTAGCGGGTCGGGCGTATGTGGAGGAGATGACGCAGGAGAAAGGGAAATTGGTGTATGCAGGTCGAGGCTTGGGTGGTGCACATGTCGTCTCTACTGAGTGAGGAGGGTGCTCTCTCTCTCTCTCTCTCTCTCTCTCTCTCTCTCTCTCTCTCTCTCTCTCTCTCTCTCTCTCTCTCTCTCTCTCCGAGCGTGCTCTGGCCTCCTTCAAGTAGAGGAAAAATGTTTGACCCATCTTGGCGAGGTGGAGCCAGCGAAAGAAAGAGAGAGCAAGTATTATGACTCACTCTCTCTCTCTCTCTCTCTCTCTCTCTCTCTCTCTCTCTCTCTCTCTCTCTGAAGGAGACATTGGCGGTTCGTGCATAACAAATGTCTTGGACATTATCCTTTTAAAAGATGTCGCCACGCGAGCGAGAGAGAGAGAGAGAGAGAGAGAGAGAGAGAGAGAGAGAGAGAGAGAGAGAGAGAGAGAGAGAGGGAGGGAGACAGGGAGTGATGGTTTCATCAGTGTGCTTCGGAGAATGTTTACGGTCTCGGAGAGGCCAGGAATTTACATGCACGATAGGGGGGGGCGGGGGGGGTTGCTATTGTCATTTACAGTCGGCTCGCAGAGAAGGGGATGTCTTCACTTACGCGCACACCAAAGAGAGATGATTTCGTTTACGTGTACACAAAGGAGATAGTTCTCCCATTTACATGTACACAGAGAGATGTTTGTCATTTACATATGTCAAGTCTTGTGTATGTGTGTGTGAGGGTGTCTGTGAGTAAGTCGTGTGTGTGTGTGTGTGTGTGTGTGATTCTTCCTATGCCTTTTCTGTTCGTCTGTGGACGAAATTTGCAGTATATTTGTGATTTTGTTCTTTTTTTGTTCATTCTATTTATCAACCTGTGTCGCATGTGACTGTGTTGCTTCAACGTGGCCCTTAAGGGCCAAGGAGAAAGGGCTGGCCCTCGTGCCCTTAAGAGTCGGACCGTCGTGGTAAACGGTAGCACCGTCGTCCTTATTGGGGTGAGGAGGGGGTCGTCCTCCTCCTCCTCCTCCTCCTCTTGTGGAAGTTGTCGCCGCCGTGTTCGAGGGTCGTCACCATCTCCTGCCAGAAGGTCGTACCGTCGACGCCCGGAGGGTCGTCACCAATAAGGGCCATAACCATGGTGCTCGGGAGGTCGAGGTGAAAGGTCAAGCTACGTGCCAGACGACGGGAAATGGCGAATAGTTTAAAAGAAAAAAAGAAAGAAAAGATATGCAAATGAGTCATTTCTCTTCTCTCTTCTCCACCAGATAGACGGACAGATCCGTGTGTAGACGTTGGTTGCATTTCATCGGTCGTATGATCCCACTCTTACCTGAAGCTCCTGAAGGCAGGGATAGGTAGGGGGAGGGGTTGGGTTAGGGGGGATTAAGGGATGGTGGGGGTAAGGGTGAAGGGGGGGGAAGATAGGGTGGGGGGAAGGGTGGTTGTCGTCGTTCAAAGGTCAGAGGCGAAGTGGAATTACGTAGCTCAATTCAACAGCAGGAGGAGGAGGAGGAGCAGCAGCACGTCACATTTTGAGCTTTAATATTCTCCCTCTGTGCCTCGTGTGTGTGTGTGTGTTGTTCACCTGGCGAGGGTGGGACGTGCGCGGCACGACCCCGCACGCGCCCTATAGGGGGGGCCGGACGCCGCGCCCTTGCGGCAGACGTCAGCTGATCAGAAAACGGGGATCAGGGGTTTTTTATTTTATTTTTTTTCTTTGCCACCTTTACACTGTTTATTGTCGAGGGTGTTGATATAGCATTTTGTATATATATATATATATATATATATATATATATATATATATATATATATATATATATAAGGGATATTCGTGTTCGAACCCCACTAAGGGACGGTTATGGTCATAATGAGCCCAGTGAGTTAGGATTTTGAGTTAGGATTTTGTAACGATTAGGCCTCTCTCTCTCTCTCTCTCTCTCTCTCTCTCTCTCTCTCTCTCTCTCTCTCTCTCTCTCTCTCTCTAACCATTTGTGAGCCAGACTCAATGAAAGAGACTGAGGAGGGAAGATTAAGTTCTCGATGAACGGTTGAACTTTTCACCCCCTCCCCGCTTTCACCCTCCCCCCTCCCCGCTTTCACCCTCCCCCCTCCCCGCTTTCACCCTCCCCCTCCCCGCTTTCACCCTCCCCCCTCCCCGCTTTCACCCTCCCCCCTCCCCGCTTTCACCCTCCCCCCTCCCCTCCCCCGGCCATAACTTTTCACACCCTCCACCCTACTACCCCTATCCCCTACCACCCTCCCCCTAACCCTTTTTGAACACGACAGTGCGACCCTGCGTTGCACGACGGCGATACGACGCGACCTTTGGCTCTGATGGCATCATGGCCTTCGACCTAACCACCTTTTTAAAAGGTCAACACACACACACACACACACAATCATTAACTCCGCTAAAGCGAAACAGCGTCCGGGGCACCTGCCCGCTAAGTGAAGTTACCCATCGATACATAGCAATGGTTCAGATGTGTAGAACTTCATGGTTCACACGTGGCTCCTCAAGTGCAGGTATGGTTAATTTCCCTCTTTTTCTCTCTCTTGTCAAGAATGAGATGCGGGTAGCATCCATCCGCGCCATTTCCACATAGATGTGGTGGTTAATATATATATATATATATATATATATATATATATATATATATATATATATATATATATATATATATATATATTCTTCCTCTTATGTTTGTTTGTGTACACGTGTTTGTGTGTGTTGGACTGACTGTGGATGATGAATGTCTCGTGTTTGGTGTCTTTGTATACACGAAGGTAACCAGCGTAGCGAGGGTTTTTTTTTTTGGGCGTTATAGCCAAAACAGTAAAGTTCGCGTGCGCCTCTTGCTTGAAGAGTGGCGACCTTCAGCAACAGTGTGGCTGTTGCCCGCCCAGCGTCGTCGTCTTCGTCCCCGATGGGGAGGGGTGGGTGGGTGGAGGGATGCCTGGTAGGCTGGATGGCTTTGCATCATCTTGCGATCATGCTCGGCACTTTTACACTGCACGCCTCCGTTGCTTGACGAGCGAGCGGATCACTTATTCTTTCTTCGCGGTGTCTATATATATATATATATATATATATATATATATATATATATATATATATATATATTTGGCATGCGTGGTTGCCGATCGCGTATCCTCTTCGCCCTGTAGATTCGCGGCGCGAATTTTATCTCGTCTGCGCGATATTCGCCTTTTCGCGTCGGGAGACGTTCGCAGGGGAGGGGGGGGGGGGTGTGGAGACAGCAAAAAGTGGAGGAAGCGTCTTAGAAAGACTGGTGAGAGGAAGAGTTTAGACAGACTGGTGAGAGGTATTGTGAGAGGCAGTTCAGGGAGAGGCAGGGAGACGTCTGGGATCGTGAGTTTAAGGCATGATTTGCAGCAGCAGATGGGAAGGTCTTAACAGTCATATAGAAAGGTCAGGCCAGTCCTAGAGAGGCCAGAGCTGCTGGGGCGCAAAAGCAGTTGAGGCAAGGTCGCTCCAGAAGAGGAGGAGGAGGGAAGCCAGCATCAGTGAGAGCAGTAAAGTCAAGGTTGGTGAGTGTAAGGTCAGGGTGGGTGAGTGTAAGGTCAGGGTGGGTGAGTGTAAGGTCAGGGTGGGTGAGTGTAAGGTCAAGATGGGTGAGTGTAAGGTCAGGGTGGGTGAGTATAAGGTCAAAGTGGGTGAGTGTAAGTTCTGGGTGGGTGAGTGTAAGGTCAAGTTGGGTGAGTATAAGGTCAGGGTGGATGAGTGTAAGGTCAGGGTGGGTGAGTATAAGGTCAGGATGGGTGAGTGTAAGGTCAAGGTGGGTGAGTATAAGGTCAGGGTGGGTGAGTGTAAGGTCTGGGTGGGTGAGTATAAGGTCAGGGTGGATGAGTGTAAGGTCAGGGTTGACAAAAAGGCCACAGTTGGTGCAGTTAAGGTCAGAGGTGACGACTGTAATGTCGGAGCCGGTGAGAGTAAGGTCAGGGTTTGCAGCTTGAGATAGTGAGAGTTAAAGTCACCCCGGCTTAGGAAAGGGAGAGGAGGGAGAGGGCAGAGAAAGAAAGGATTAGAAAAAAAATGAACAGGGAGAGAGAAATATGAGGGTAGGAGCAGACGAAGGAGAGGAGGGTAGGGTTGAGAGAGAGAGAGAGAGAGAGAGAGAGAGAGAGAGAGAGAGAGAGAGAGAGAGAGAGCCGCTGGAGTGGCGGAGGTAGGTAGAGGTACAGATAAGAGGAGAGGAAGAGGGAGGGAGAGCAGAGGAGGAAGACGTATACTGGTACACGAGGAGTGGGGAGGAGAGGGGAAGCTATGGATTATGGAGAACGACAACGGTGGAAAGGGGGGGAACAAGAAGAAGGAGAGAAGAAATGGGGATAGAGAGAGGAGTTGAGAGAGAGAGAGAGAGAGAGAGAGAGAGAGAGAGAGAGGAAGCCATCGGTGGGAGGGTTGTAACAGGAGGAAGGAGGGAGGATGGTTAAGGGCGGCAGAAGCGTTGTTAGCTCCATCGCCAACGTAAATCTCAATTCCGGGGGGATTCCATGGCCGTGAATTGTTCACCCCCGGGAACAGCCTGGGACCTTGGCGATCTGCTGCTCCTCTTTCCTTCCCTCCCTGCTGCTGCTGCTGCTCCTCCTCCTCACCCCCGGAGCCGTGCCTGACCGCCTCCACCTCCTCACCCCCGGAGCCGTGCCCGACCGCCTCCTCCCGCCGCCGCCCTACACACTCTTGCGTTCCGTCTCAAGACTGTGTTGGTGGTGGTCCGTGTGTGTGGTGTAGTAGGGGTGTGTGTGTGTGTGTGTGTGTGTGTGTGTGCGTGCGGGTGTTTAGCTGTCCATGGTCGCCACATGTCGGAGATCGATTGTGAGGGAAGCAGTAAGGGTGGGATGATGATGATGATGTCATAGGGGCAGGACCCTTCCTGTCCCTTTACCTCAGAAGACTCGTGTAGACGACGAATTAGAATGAGAGAGAGAGAGAGAGAGAGAGAGAGAGAGAGAGAGACCTGATATCCATGGTCGTGACGTGGTCCACGACCCTGAGGGGGAATGGAGGATGTGAGAGGTTGGGTTTTGCAACCAGGTCCTCTGCGAAGAGAGAGAGAGAGAGAGAGAGAGAGAGAGAGAGAGAGAGAGAGAGAGAGAGAGAGAGAGAGAGAGAGAGCCCACTCACTCCCTCCCACCCCTTTTGTTGCCGTCAGTCCTCGAACCTCCTTCAGTAGGAGAGAGAGAGAGAGTTCAAGCACCAGCCACGGTTATGAGATGATCCGTGAGGGCGCTTCCTCTTCTCCTTATACCCTGACCCCTTATCCTTACACCCTGAGACACTCCTTCCCCCTTTCCTCGTACACCCCTTACACCCCGATGGCTTAACACCGAGTCGTAATTAATTCAGGGTCGTAATCGTGGCTGACGTAAACTGCTTGATGGTATGATCTGCTGGGGTCCATCTTGCTCGGTGGGTCGGGCCGTCCCCAGACCTACCCCAGTCTCCACCTCGAGGTCGTCTCGTCTCTCGAAGTGGCAACAATTTTTTTGCTTTGTTTATTTCCTGTAGGACGACGGAAGGACACGAGCGAGACGGAACGGGACCTTCGGCATGTGCCGGCCTGACCTTTGACCCCGACCCCTTCAGGGTCAGGGCAAAGGTCAGGTTGTCATATTCAAGGGGTGTCGCGCCCTCGCATCGTCCTGCTTTATCGAAGGGGGAGGAGGGAGGGGGGAGGGAGAGGACGATGGAGGAGGAAGAGGCAGGGAGGAGGGAATGAAAGGGAGGTTAAACCAGCTAGGGAGATGAGGGAGAAGAGGAAGGTTAGAGGCTCACATGACCTTACGCTCCTCCCTCCCTCCCTCCTGTAAGGGGGCGCCCCTTACGCTATCCTCCTTTAATGCTCTTCATAAACCAGGGTCCCGGCCGGGCTCGGGCCCCCTACCTTGGCCAAGTCTGAAAGTGCAATTGAGTGGCTTACGACGATCTTGTCTCGCCCTACACGCCTCATTGTCTCCTGCTTTTACGGTGTTATATATATATATATATATATATATATATATATATATATATATATATATATATATATAGAAGGTATTGTATTCAGCTTATGTTTTATGTGAATGTTTTGTGGGTATGTTGTATATGGGGTCCACTCAGTCCAAAAGACAATGATTATGGAGTTCCCTAAGTGTGTGTATGTATGGATTACCCCCATAGTGTGTCCCGGCTCGCTAGCATGAACAGCTGGGAGAACCAGCGAGAGAGAGAGAGAGAGAGAGAGAGAGAGAGAGAGAGAGAGAGAGAGAGAGAGAGAGAGAGAGCTAACACAGCATGTACCGTGGTTGCTCGTTGCCTTATAGTGGTGGCTGCAATGTTTTTTTTTTTTTTTTTAATATACATACCAAAGAACAGAAGTGATAGGAATTAAAATTTTGAGCACCCATTCTTTATTTTTACACACACACACACACACACACACACACACACACACACACACACACACACACACACACACACACACACACACACATGGGGCACACACGACCCTGATTGGCAATCCTGTACTATTGCCATCGTTACAGCTAGATTGAGTTTGTAAATACATACATACATATATAGGTCGTCATATCGGGGGGGTGGGTGGGTCTACCTCCTGCACCAGATGGAGGAGGAGGGAGGAGGAGGGAGGAGCGGCACGGGGAGGGAGTTGAGGTGGGAGGAGAGAGAGGGGGGAAAAAAATAAGCATTCGGAATTCAGATGATGAAGTTGTGGCTGAGTCGGCGCGTCAGCTTTAGGCGTGGTGTTCCTGCTGGAGGAGGAGAGAGGTGAGGGAGGGAGGTGCAGACTCATGATGAGGGATGTATTGTGTGTGTGTGTGTGTGTGTGTGTGGTGGGGACCTACTGGCGGTGAGAGGGTGTAGCGAGTTCCCTGCTGGTGTAGCAGGAGCCTACTGCAGTGAGAGGGTGTCGCTGGTCCCCTGCTGGTGTGACCTCACCCTCACTGTTGTCAGTCAGCCGTGGGAGCGGGAAGTGTGGCGGCAAACGCCCCCTCCCTTGCCTCTACATACCCCGTTCATGTGATATGTACACTGATTACATATACCATGCTCTGACTGTGACCCCCCCAAAGGGTTATTCACTCTCCCTGGATATCATATTGGTTTAATTAAACCTAGATTATTATATTGCTTTAATTAAACCTAGGTATGATTGAACCTAGGTTATTATATACTGGTTCAGTTAACACCACGGTGTGGAAAAGCATTCCTATACCCTATGTAATGATGGTTCAGTTTTGAAACCTTCCTTATGTCTTCGAAGAATTGCTTTTTCCCCTCCTCCTCCCCCCCCCCCCCTTTCCGAGTAGAAAGTGTTTTAGGTAACGCGTTCGTGTATATAGGGTGATGACCTCTCTCTCTCTCTCTCTCTCTCTCTCTCTCTCTCTCTCTCTCTCTCTCTCTCTCTCTCTCTCTCTCACACACACACACACACACACACACACACACACACACACACACACACACACACACGCATGCGCACCGCGCCGGATGTAACGGTCGGCTGGGCTGGGCGTGACGTCAGACTCCGTCTACAGTCTGTGAGAGGACGCGCTCGACCCCATCCATTTCTGGCGGGAGGGAGGGAGGGATGGGTGGTGGTGATGGTGGTTGGGTGGTCGGGTGGTGGTGGTCAGTACGCGCACGTCGGACACATCTAGAACTCTCCTGGTAATATTCTGGGTCGTTCAACCAGGCGGGGAGAGTGTTCACTCCCTCTCCCCCCTCGAAGCTCACGGTTTTTACCAGCGTGTGGCTGTGTCATGCGCCGAGTGGGGTCAGGGGAGGTGGAATGAAAGGGAATGGTTAAGGGGGGGCGGGGAGGAAAAGGGAAATGTGGGGTGAAAAGGTGAAGCAGGAAATGATTGAGGTTACGTGCGCAAGGTGAGGTGTGGGGGAGGAGGTGGTGGAAACATGATTAAAAAAAAGGGGAGTGGAAATGAAACTGGTGTGTGAGGTAGATATGTTTGAGAGGGAAAGCCGTGATGAAAGGGGTACGTAAGAGGAAAGGGGGGAAAATGGAAGGGGTTTTATAGGGAAAGCGTGGTTAAAAAAAATATAGGAGGTGGGAGAAGGGGAGATGAAAGGGAGTTATATATAGGAAAGATTTGATAGAAGGGTAAACTTGGGATAAACTGATGAAAATCTGTAAGGAAACTAAAAACAGTATATAGAGAAATGTAGTACAAAGGAAAAGAAAAATGAGGGATATATACGGGAAACTTTGGTCAATATATATATATATATATATATATATATATATATATATATATATATATATATATATATATATATATATATATTCAAAAACAATGGAAGGAAAATAAAATGGTGTATATAGGAAACATTGCGATAAAAAAGAATGGGGATAAAGTGAGAAAATACAGTAAATGGTTGTGTAGCTGAAGCGTATCGTGATGGTTGGGTGATGGGTACTTGGCTCTGGCTGTCGTGTGTGTGTGAGTGTGTCTGTGTCTGTGTGTGTCTGTGTGTGTGTGTGTACAACGCTTCGGGTGTATTGTGTTCGTGTCTTATAATTGTACGAATGACTCCATGCTCTTTTGACCTTGCTGTCTGTGTATCTATCTGATTATCTCTCTCTCTCTCTCTCTCTCTCTCTCTCTATATATATCTATATATATATATATATATATATATATATATATATATATATATATATATATATATATTTATATATATATATATATATATATATATATATATATATATATATATATATATATATATATATATATATATATAGCCATAAGGCTATATCAAAGTCAGTGGACGGAAAAGAGCACAGCGTGGTTGAAGAGCCTTATCGCCCTCCATGGAGCTGACCTTACCCTGCTCCTGCATGAAGCGCAACATCCCCTCGAAGCTGCAGGAAAGGGGGGTTTCGAGGTCAACATGATGTAGTTATTCATTAGTTTATTTTTTCATTTGACGTCTGTAGATGACAGGCATGTACACACACACACACACACACACACACACACACACACACACACACACCGCTCGCGCGCCCGCGCACACACACCGAAACACGCGCATGTTTTGTATGTATATCCCAGTCCGCATACTCCGTTATGGTCTGGGACGTCAATAGCTGGCGTGCGTGCGGGCGGGCGGGCGCGCGCGCTCCCTTCTGCTGCTGCTGCTGCTGCTAGCTAGGCTGGCTGGCTGGGTGGCTAGCTACACCCTAGCCAGCTAGCTACACCCTAGCCAACGTTTGGCCGGGCACTTGACCGCATCTGGTCCACAATCCCCTGCAGCGCCCTTTCTCGTCAAGGTCACCCTGTCTCATGGCCAAATCTGTCCGTTTATCTTGACAGGATCTATTGACCTCAGCTTCCATCCTATTTCATGACCACTTCTGACGGGGTTTTCTGTTTGACAGGTGACAGAGGTCTCTTCAGGTCTTCTTTGGACCAAGTGGCTCCTTGACCGCATCCTGACAGGTTTGCGCTCGATGATGTGGGTTTGTTTTTTTTTTTGGTCTTTCGCCGCAGTCTAACATGGGGGCGTCCGTATCCCTCTCGATTACGATCGTACGATGGGGGATCTTAACAGCTTTTTTGACCGCCTTTGGATATGCCTCCTTTAACTGGGTCTGACCCCCTCCCCCTCCCTGCCTCTCTTGACAGAGGTCCCCCCCCCCCCCCCTCCGCTTCTGTTGTCTGACCTTGGTCCTCTTGACCGCGTTGGGGAAAGGGAGGAGGAGGAGGAGGGAGGGGAAGAGGCCTTGGAGGAATGGAGGGGGAGAGGGCTGGATGGCCATTGGTGGGGGTAATATCGTTAAGAAAGCGTTCAGCCCGTGGCCATAAAACTTGTATTTCAAGATATTCGTAGGTATTTGAACTGCCTTTAAATATGATAGTGAATGTTTCTCGGTCGTTCTTGAGCTCCGGGGTGTTCCTCCCCATTTGGCATTTACGTGGCCAACCAAAAAAGAAAGTTAATCTAACCTACTCAAGAATACTGATTGAATTATATCGTTCTAATCTACGTCCCATCCTCATATTAGCCTTTACAGAGTTACGTCGGTAAGCCTATGTGACCAGCGTTACGTATGAAGTATACATCTACTCGAATATAACGAAAGGCGATGTATAACCTTGCTGTATTTTGACTATATCACATACATATAGGGGGTCGGGTTTTCCCCCCGCGTTGACGCAGTGAACTGGCAACTCAGGAGGGAGCAAACGCCTCCTAAGCCAATCAGCGACTCGGGCATACTCGCCAGTACACCCTCAGCCAGTCAGCGCGCCGCACACATGCGAATCCTCTCTCGACCAATCAGCGCGTCGCACACAAGCGGTACCGACCTCGTAGTAAACCTGCAGTAGCCGGCCAACGCTACTGGTACTTTTACCACTGCGGCCTGCCTTCCTCTCTTAATTAATATTTGGATTTACTCCTCCGTCTGCCCCTTGTTCTCTCGGATGGTTCGGCCCTTTGTCTCGCAATTTGATAAGGTCCAGTTGCGTCTCGTAAAAGGGGTTCCGTGTTTATGGGGCGGGAGAGAGGGGGGGTTTCTACATCGGAAAGCGATATTTGTATACACTTCATGTGCTGTCCTGGGTAAATTATGTGCACAGTTTATACATTTTTTGGGCCGAAATGAACTCGCTCAGTCATGAGTGGGTTTAGTAATGGGTTGTTCTTCCGTTCTCTTGTGTGTTCTACAGTCCAGTCCGTGTTCTCGATTTGTTCCACTTTGATCTGTTGTCACTTCGTGTGTGAATTCCTCGTCTCGTTCTTCTGTTCTTAACAGCTGTTAAAAATAGTTCCTCAATCCATCTTTTTTCTTCTCTTCCTTGAAATTCCCAATTACGATCTTATTCGTTCATTTGTTCGACGACTCTCGCTGCCTCGCAACACCCCATTGGGCACACTAACAACTCATGCCGCGTACGGTCTGACTGATTACAATGAAACAATTTTTTTTTCCCAAAAAAAATTTTGGCGAATGTTTGGAACTCATTTTCCAGACGATCGAGGCTGCGATGGCCGACAGCCCCTTACCCTCAGGCATCTAGACGGTAATGATGTGTATCGGTAGTTTTGGAATTGTTCTACTCTGACGGATTATTATTATTATTATTATTATTATTATTATTATTATTATTATTATTATTCTTTATTTAGAAGTGTGTTTTGATATGTTGTGGAAATTTGTCCGTTCATCATATCGTATTTTCGTTGTATTTCGCACAGTTGCACTGGACGGTCTGGAGGTCAAAGGTTAAACGGGTGTGGGAAGACTTTTTCTCTAGCTGGTCGTAAGCCGGAATTTGAAATGTGAATATTTAAATCCTCACTTGGGGGCTGAGGGGATTTAGCAAAATAATAATAGGTTTTAAAAAGAGTTTAGTTGGGATTAAGAAGATGGAATCCCTAGCATTTAATGCCTATTTCTTTCGTTCTTTCTTTCTTTCTCTTTTTCCTTCTTTCTTTTTTCTTCCATTCAGAAAACTGGACGGCTGTTTAGGTGACGGGATCCTCACATATATATATATATATATATATATGTTAGAAGTTTGTTGATGTTTTGTATCCCTCTCGGACACCACCCCACCTTCCATGCTGCTCAGCCGGGTTCGAGTCTATTGTTGTGGGATTTTATGGGCAACTGGTTCCCGAAGTGATGACCACACGAGCCAGAATACGCATCGTGGGTGACTTTGGATGATGGAAAATAATAAGACTTCCTTTTTCTGTTTTATTAACTAACGCGCATTGTTCGTACCTCGAGTTACCGGAAAGCATTTGACACTGCACCTTTTTGGGAGACTAATTCAAGATAGGTACGATGTTTTCAAGTCACCAGATGCCTTTAGCGTGAAATTAAAGAAGAGATTGTTGGAGGTGATGTAAAGATACGCCTTTTATAGTACGGGCGCTGATATAAACTGAATGAGGATCACTGCAGGCAACAGAAAGAGGATTAAAACAGAGAGCGATAGTAAAGTTGAAGAGATGGGGGCCACGCAAGTGCAGACCTCCCGCCTCGTACAGTACAAATAGGTTATTTCAGATAGTTAATTTCAAGGGGGAATGGGACGCCACGAGTGTAGCAGTACCCCCTCCCGGTGCAGCGCTAGTAGGTTAGTCGCATTGGTGAGTATTAACGCACACTGTGTGCTCCTCCTCCGTCAGTAGCGGCTGTGCAGTGTCGCCGCCCGCCGCCGCCGCCCGGCCATCCACTATGGCGGAGGGTTGGTGCCACTCTGCCACGAAGATATTTGAGACGTGTGCCGTGAACACACCTCCTTCTCCCGTGCCCGTCTCGGAGAGTCGGTTCCACCGATATTTGCATGTCGTTCCAGGGGCGCTCACACGCCGCTGTCTCGCTCAAACGAACGCCCGTCCCACCCCGACTTTTTTGAAGTCGTCCCAATATCCGTCGCTCCCGCGTCCACCCCACCCCCATCCACCCGATCCTTCCTTCGTCCACCCCCACTCCATCCACCCGATCCTTCCTTCGTCCACTTTCATGCCTGGTTCTGTACCTCCACCTCTCCTATGACGGGTTGAGGGAGGGACGTACCGTTCTTCTCCGGGAGGGAGGAAGGGGATATATATATATATATATATATATATATATATATATATATATATATATATATATATATATATATATATATACACCTTCCCCCTGATATCACGGTAGTTAGCGTACATCATGTATGGGGGTGAGTCTGCTGACAGTTCCCCCTCCCTCCTCCACCCCCTCTGACGCTCACCACTCCCCTCCCCCCCAACCCTCACATCCACTCCCCTCTTGACCCCCTACTCCCCCCATCGTCCTAAATATCAAGGTCTCATCTATTTTTGACTCGCCGTTTCGTTGGACGAGTGAAGGTGGACGCCTGGTGTGTGTGTGTGTGTGTGTACAGATGCTTATCGGTGGGAAGAAAAAAACATCCTTTGTTTTTGCTGTTGTTGTTCATTCCAATATATTATCTGTTCTTTCATCATCATCGGTGAATGTTTCCTCATTCATCGCTCGTCCGTTTTCTTTATATGAGGTGGTTGGCTTAGCGAGAGACCCAGGCTTTTAACCCGACACTGGCACAGGAAATGGATGGACGGGCTTTCCTGTCAGCGAATTGAAAGTGAAAGACGAATGAAGAATTCTACATTCATATATATATATATATATATATATATATATATATATATATATATATATATATATATATATATATATATATATATATACAAAACGAGATATAGATATATACGAAGTGGTATTTATACAAATGACATCATACCCATAATATTATGAAGGTTTTGTAATGTTAATTCAGTTTTGATTGTGTTAGGGGTTGGTGATGACTGTACCTCAGCAAGTAGACTCATAGAAAATGGTGGATGAGACACCAGGAAACGAACACCGCCATCAAAACTGCTCCATTGTTATCATCACTGGCGAGTTGCGTCCTGTGTTCGTGTTTACTGTCTGGCCTGGTAGATGGGCCTGTCCGTTCTAGAAGGCTTCTGTTAATTCTAGAGGATTTCTGTTAATTCACGAGGACTCCTGTTCATTCTAGAGGGCTTTTGTTAACTCTTGGGGGCTTTTGTTATCTCTGGGAGGCTTCTGTTAACTCTGGAGGGCTTCTGTTAATTGTGGAGGGCTTCTGTTAAGTCTGGAGGGCTTCTGTTAACTATGGAGGGCTTTTGTTAACTCTGGAGGGCTTCTGTTAATTGTGGAGGGCTTCTATTAATTCTAGAGGGCTTCTGTTAATTCTAGAGGGCTTTTGTTAACTCTGGAGGGCTTTTGTTCTGGTGGACTCCTCCTGTTACTTCTGAAAGGCTTCTGTTCAGTTCTGAAAGCTCTTTGAGAATTCTCGAAGTCTGTCTCTTGCTCGTGCCAGGCGACTTGAGGTGGTGGTCAGGGACGCGTGGGTCACCCTCGTCCCATCCTGTGAGCCTCGACGACTCTCCGGTCATGTATCATGGCTGGTGATATTGGACGTTGTGGTGGTGGATGAGGGAGATCGCCATTTGAGGTGATTACCTACAGAACACGAGGGGGAGAGGAGGAGGGAGAGAGAGAGGTGTGTACACTCGTGGCCGGCGGGGGAAGGAAGGAGGGAGGGGCTGCCTTTCTCTTGTCCTTCTAGGGTGACATTGTGGGTGTAGAACACCCCCGTGGGGGGATTTGATTGTGGGTGTAGAACGTAGTAGCGAGTGATGGCCTGGGGAGCCCCAAGGGGTATTTCTGGGAGTTTTTTCCTCATGATTCCCGGGGAAGGTCGTCGCTGGCGTACCTCACGTTCATGTGGAAGGGTAATACCCCATGTGTTGTGATGGTTGGCGTTCAGTTGTATCAGGGACTCGGGTGAAAGGGAATGTGTTCAGGGCTGCAATAAGGGGATGTGTTCAGGGCTGCAATAAGGGAATGTGCTCAGGGCTGCAATAAGGGAACGTGTTCAGGGCTGCAATAAGGGGATGTGTTCAGGCTGCAACAAGGGAGTGTGTTCAGGGCTGCAATAAGGGAACGTGTTCAGGGCTGCAATAAGGGGATGTGTTCAGGGCTGCAATAAGGGATTTAGGGCAGGAGGAAGGGATTGTGGACGACTGGAGAATGTTGCCTTGCTGGATTCTCGATAACATAGAAGAAATATAGATAAAGTTTCTATATTTAGATTCATATCTTATACTCAGGTTGAGGGCAGTTTAGAAAAGGGAGAATAGAGTAAGAGAGGTGATGGTTTTTTTTGCTTTTTTGTGAAGTACGAAAGCTTGCCTGTTCAAGAAGGGTCATGCTGTATTAGTTAGGACAGACGCGGGGGTTGGTAAAAGAAAGAGTCCCAAAGCTTATCAGTGTGGGGAAAGAAGCAGACGTCGCAACGGTTCTTGTATCGTTAGACATGAGCGCAGCGAACAGTCTCCCAAGACGGTGGGCAGTGAGCCAGTGATATACGACGACGTGTTACAACACTGTAGTAGTAAATAAAACACGGGTGTCTCATGAATTACTGCTCCCACCCCATAAAAATTTTCTCTCTCTCTCTCTCTCTCTCTCTCTCTCTCTCTCTCTCTCTCTCTCTCTCTCTCTCTCTCTCTCTCTCTCTCTCTCTCTCTCTCTCTCTCTTTCCTCCTGCTATGTGCTGGATACACTCAGAGCCCCTAAGCATCTGTATATCATACTTTTATCTTCGCTTCTTTGATAACGTTGGCTCGCGTTTTTACCCCGGCTTTTGATAAGAGTTATTGGGGATTTATTTGTTCGTGTGTGTGTGTGTGTATGTGTGGATGACGCGCGTGTGTGTGTGTGTGTGTGTGTGTGTGTGTGTGTGTGTGTGTGTGTGGATGACGTATAGAGATGGGTGCGGTGGATGGCAGCGACTGTAGTGGTGATATCAGGTCGCTGTGTTAGCCACACCCGTTGTTGGGAGTTGTTTTAGATTATCCCGTGGGTGTAACTCTCTCTCATAATAGATTAGGGAGGAAGAGGGTGGTGGTGGTAGGGGAGGGAGGGGGATGATAAGAGATAAGCCCAGAGGGAGGTAGGGTGTCGAAGGGTCCAGATAAGGGGGGTCGAGTTAAGGGCTGGGGATGTGTTCTGATGTGCGATGGTGTTTTTTTGGAAGTGTAGCTCAAATGCGCTGGTTTTTGGAGGAGGCAAGTTGTTAGATGGTTCTGTCCCTTGAGTACGAAGGGTACGACCCTTGAGTACGACGGGTACGACTCTTGAGTACGACGGGTACGACCCTTGAGTACGACGGGTAACGACCCTTGAGTGGGACGGGTACGGCCCCTGAGCACGACGGTACGACCCTTGAGTACGACGGGTACGACCCTTGAGTACGACGGGTACGACCCTTGAGTACGACGGGTACGACCCTTGAGTACGACGGGTACGACCCTTGAGTACGACGGGTACGACCCTTGAGTACGACGGGTACGACCCTTGAGTACGACGGGTACGACCCTTGAGTACGACGGGTACGACCCTTGAGTACGACGGGTACGACCCTTGAGTACGACGGGTACGACCCTTGAGTACGACGGGTACGACCCTTGAGTACGACGGGTACGACCCTTGAGTACGACGGGTACGACCCTTGAGTACGACGGGTACGACCCTTGAGTACGACGGGTACGACCCTTGAGTACGACGGGTACGACCCTTGAGTACGACGGGTACGACCCTTGAGTACGACGGGTACGACCCTTGAGTACGACGGGTACGACCCTTGAGTACGACGGGTACGACCCTTGAGTACGACGGGTACGACCCTTGAGTACGACGGGTACGACCCTTGAGTACGACGGGTACGACCCTTGAGTACGACGGGTACGACCCTTGAGTACGACGGGTACGACCCTTGAGTACGACGGGTACGACCCTTGAGTACGACGGGTACGACCCTTGAGTACGACGGGTACGACCCTTGAGTACGACGGGTACGACCCTTGAGTACGACGGGTACGACCCTTGAGTACGACGGGTACGACCCTTGAGTACGACGGGTACGACCCTTGAGTACGACGGGTACGACCCTTGAGTACGACGGGTACGACCCTTGAGTACGACGGGTACGACCCTTGAGTACGACGGGTACGACCCTTGAGTACGACGGGTACGACCCTTGAGTACGACGGGTACGACCCTTGAGTACGACGGGTACGACCCTTGAGTACGACGGGTACGACCCTTGAGTACGACGGGTACGACCCTTGAGTACGACGGGTACGACCCTTGAGTACGACGGGTACGACCCTTGAGTACGACGGGTACGACCCTTGAGTACGACGGGTACGACCCTTGAGTACGACGGGTACGACCCTTGAGTACGACGGGTACGACCCTTGAGTACGACGGGTACGACCCTTGAGTACGACGGGTACGACCCTTGAGTACGACGGGTACGACCCTTGAGTACGACGGGTACGACCCTTGAGTACGACGGGTACGACCCTTGAGTACGACGGGTACGACCCTTGAGTACGACGGGTACGACCCTTGAGTACGACGGGTACGACCCTTGAGTACGACGGGTACGACCCTTGAGTACGACGGGTACGACCCTTGAGTACGACGGGTACGACCCTTGAGTACGACGGGTACGACCCTTGAGTACGACGGGTACGACCCTTGAGTACGACGGGTACGACCCTTGAGTACGACGGGTACGACCCTTGAGTACGACGGGTACGACCCTTGAGTACGACGGGTACGACCCTTGAGTACGACGGGTACGACCCTTGAGTACGACGGGTACGACCCTTGAGTACGACGGGTACGACCCTTGAGTACGACGGGTACGACCCTTGAGTACGACGGGTACGACCCTTGAGTACGACGGGTACGACCCTTGAGTACGACGGGTACGACCCTTGAGTACGACGGGTACGACCCTTGAGTACGACGGGTACGACCCTTGAGTACGACGGGTACGACCCTTGAGTACGACGGGTACGACCCTTGAGTACGACGGGTACGACCCTTGAGTACGACGGGTACGACCCTTGAGTACGACGGGTACGACCCTTGAGTACGACGGGTACGACCCTTGAGTACGACGGGTACGACCCTTGAGTACGACGGGTACGACCCTTGAGTACGACGGGTACGACCCTTGAGTACGACGGGTACGACCCTTGAGTACGACGGGTACGACCCTTGAGTACGACGGGTACGACCCTTGAGTACGACGGGTACGACCCTTGAGTACGACGGGTACGACCCTTGAGTACGACGGGTACGACCCTTGAGTACGACGGGTACGACCCTTGAGTACGACGGGTACGACCCTTGAGTACGACGGGTACGACCCTTGAGTACGACGGGTACGACCCTTGAGTACGACGGGTACGACCCTTGAGTACGACGGGTACGACCCTTGAGTACGACGGGTACGACCCTTGAGTACGACGGGTACGACCCTTGAGTACGACGGGTACGACCCTTGAGTACGACGGGTACGACCCTTGAGTACGACGGGTACGACCCTTGAGTACGACGGGTACGACCCTTGAGTACGACGGGTACGACCCTTGAGTACGACGGGTACGACCCTTGAGTACGACGGGTACGACCCTTGAGTACGACGGGTACGACCCTTGAGTACGACGGGTACGACCCTTGAGTACGACGGGTACGACCCTTGAGTACGACGGGTACGACCCTTGAGTACGACGGGTACGACCCTTGAGTACGACGGGTACGACCCTTGAGTACGACGGGTACGACCCTTGAGTACGACGGGTACGACCCTTGAGTACGACGGGTACGACCCTTGAGTACGACGGGTACGACCCTTGAGTACGACGGGTACGACCCTTGAGTACGACGGGTACGACCCTTGAGTACGACGGGTACGACCCTTGAGTACGACGGGTACGACCCTTGAGTACGACGGGTACGACCCTTGAGTACGACGGGTACGACCCTTGAGTACGACGGGTACGACCCTTGAGTACGACGGGTACGACCCTTGAGTACGACGGGTACGACCCTTGAGTACGACGGGTACGACCCTTGAGTACGACGGGTACGACCCTTGAGTACGACGGGTACGACCCTTGAGTACGACGGGTACGACCCTTGAGTACGACGGGTACGACCCTTGAGTACGACGGGTACGACCCTTGAGTACGACGGGTACGACCCTTGAGTACGACGGGTACGACCCTTGAGTACGACGGGTACGACCCTTGAGTACGACGGGTACGACCCTTGAGTACGACGGGTACGACCCTTGAGTACGACGGGTACGACCCTTGAGTACGACGGGTACGACCCTTGAGTACGACGGGTACGACCCTTGAGTACGACGGGTACGACCCTTGAGTACGACGGGTACGACCCTTGAGTACGACGGGTACGACCCTTGAGTACGACGGGTACGACCCTTGAGTACGACGGGTACGACCCTTGAGTACGACGGGTACGACCCTTGAGTACGACGGGTACGACCCTTGAGTACGACGGGTACGACCCTTGAGTACGACGGGTACGACCCTTGAGTACGACGGGTACGACCCTTGAGTACGACGGGTACGACCCTTGAGTACGACGGGTACGACCCTTGAGTACGACGGGTACGACCCTTGAGTACGACGGGTACGACCCTTGAGTACGACGGGTACGACCCTTGAGTACGACGGGTACGACCCTTGAGTACGACGGGTACGACCCTTGAGTACGACGGGTACGACCCTTGAGTACGACGGGTACGACCCTTGAGTACGACGGGTACGACCCTTGAGTACGACGGGTACGACCCTTGAGTACGACGGGTACGACCCTTGAGTACGACGGGTACGACCCTTGAGTACGACGGGTACGACCCTTGAGTACGACGGGTACGACCCTTGAGTACGACGGGTACGACCCTTGAGTACGACGGGTACGACCCTTGAGTACGACGGGTACGACCCTTGAGTACGACGGGTACGACCCTTGAGTACGACGGGTACGACCCTTGAGTACGACGGGTACGACCCTTGAGTACGACGGGTACGACCCTTGAGTACGACGGGTACGACCCTTGAGTACGACGGGTACGACCCTTGAGTACGACGGGTACGACCCTTGAGTACGACGGGTACGACCCTTGAGTACGACGGGTACGACCCTTGAGTACGACGGGTACGACCCTTGAGTACGACGGGTACGACCCTTGAGTACGACGGGTACGACCCTTGAGTACGACGGGTACGACCCTTGAGTACGACGGGTACGACCCTTGAGTACGACGGGTACGACCCTTGAGTACGACGGGTACGACCCTTGAGTACGACGGGTACGACCCTTGAGTACGACGGGTACGACCCTTGAGTACGACGGGTACGACCCTTGAGTACGACGGGTACGACCCTTGAGTACGACGGGTACGACCCTTGAGTACGACGGGTACGACCCTTGAGTACGACGGGTACGACCCTTGAGTACGACGGGTACGACCCTTGAGTACGACGGGTACGACCCTTGAGTACGACGGGTACGACCCTTGAGTACGACGGGTACGACCCTTGAGTACGACGGGTACGACCCTTGAGTACGACGGGTACGACCCTTGAGTACGACGGGTACGACCCTTGAGTACGACGGGTACGACCCTTGAGTACGACGGGTACGACCCTTGAGTACGACGGGTACGACCCTTGAGTACGACGGGTACGACCCTTGAGTACGACGGGTACGACCCTTGAGTACGACGGGTACGACCCTTGAGTACGACGGGTACGACCCTTGAGTACGACGGGTACGACCCTTGAGTACGACGGGTACGACCCTTGAGTACGACGGGTACGACCCTTGAGTACGACGGGTACGACCCTTGAGTACGACGGGTACGACCCTTGAGTACGACGGGTACGACCCTTGAGTACGACGGGTACGACCCTTGAGTACGACGGGTACGACCCTTGAGTACGACGGGTACGACCCTTGAGTACGACGGGTACGACCCTTGAGTACGACGGGTACGACCCTTGAGTACGACGGGTACGACCCTTGAGTACGACGGGTACGACCCTTGAGTACGACGGGTACGACCCTTGAGTACGACGGGTACGACCCTTGAGTACGACGGGTACGACCCTTGAGTACGACGGGTACGACCCTTGAGTACGACGGGTACGACCCTTGAGTACGACGGGTACGACCCTTGAGTACGACGGGTACGACCCTTGAGTACGACGGGTACGACCCTTGAGTACGACGGGTACGACCCTTGAGTACGAAACCTGTTGGGAATACTGGATGTGGGCGTTCGACGTGTGTGGGGGTGAGGGGGTTCCTCCTCCTCCTCCTCCTCCTCTCCTCCTCCTCCTCCTCCTCCTCCTCCTCCTCCTCCTGTCTTGAAGTTGAGGATCATAATCTCCCTAGAGGAGGTTCAGTTGGAGGACCAAAACCATCCAGGACTTCTTCCTAATCTTTAAGATATATATATATATATATATATGTCTTTGTGTCACCGCAGTGATCCTCACGTATCTGTTCTCTTCCGCCGTCACAAACAGCCTCGTTAGGACCCAACTGGCAGTTGTCGCTGTTGGTTGATTTTGTTTTTCTTATTCAATTCCGTCGTAATCAGTTGTGTTGGTATGCGACCATGAATCCAGGTTCTTTAAGAAGGCAAACTCTGTCTCTCTCTCTCTCTCTCTCTCTCTCTCTCTCTCTCTCTCTCTCTCTCTCTCTCTCTCTCTCTCTCTCTCTCTATGTGGAAGGGTCTTGATGAGATGGAAGAGGGAATCCTGTTCCTAAAAAAAAAAAAAAAATGCTTGGGGTTTCCAGCAACGTTGGAGGGAGAAAATCCCACCCTTATCTTCAGAGCTGGAAAGGTTCTTGTGATGTACGAAAGGACTTCCGTGTCTCAGAAGAAGGCGAACTTCGGGGAATGTCCGCGAGTGTTTTGTTCGAAGTAGAGAGGCCATTGTTTACTTTACAGCCTGGATGATGCAGAAGGGCAAAAAAACAAATGGTAAATGGTGTGCGGTATATTTGATATCGCCTTGATAGAGAGAAAAGGTCTTTGCGTTATATGGGGGTGCCAGACTACATCGAATGATACAGTAAGCTGTAAACCTGTAATCCACCCGGTCATACGAGGAGGCAGGCTGGTTCTGTCTTTGGACAAGAGAAAGTCTAGTTTAGGTCACTTTAACCTTAAGACAGAGTCTGGTCAGAGAGAGAGAGGAGGAGGGAGGAGGAGGATGGAAGAAAGTTCTAATCGTAGGAGGAAGAAAAACAAATAAAAGGGAGGGAAGTTTATGAATGGAGCTGCGGCAGGAGTTGTGATAGGATGAAGGTGCTCTGGTCGATGAAGGTCCTCTGGTTGATCAAGGTGCTCTGGTTGATCAAGGTGCTCTGGTCGTGAGACATTCCTTCTGCAGGAACCTGGTCTGTTGGGAGGGTCATCGACATGACATATCAGAGGTTTTGGCAACGTTGTGTGTGTGTGTGTGTGTGTGTGTGTGTGTGTGTGTGTTGGGGTGGGGGAAGGGGGGGAGGTGGCAAGAGAGGGGAGATGTACGGTCTGTACTCCAGAGGAAGACAAGTTCTTTTTTTGGATGGAAAGGGTGGATGGATGGAGGATGAGTTGTGGGGGGTGGGGAGGTGGGTGGGTGGGGGGAAGTCAAGAAGGCCCATCCCCTTCCCCTCCTCCCATCCCCTTCCCCTCCTCCCATCCCCTTCCCCCTCCCCTCTGTGTCGTAAGGGCAGGGGGACAAGTGAATGCGGTCATCGTAGCAAGACGGTGCCACCGCCGTGGCAGAAAAAGAAAGGGAAACGGTCTAGTTGTGTGTGTGTGTGTGTGTGTGAGAGAGAGAGAGAGAGAGAGAGAGAGAGAGAGAGAGCCTGCTGACTCGTACTTGGAAGGAAGACTTGATATTGTGTGGAGGAGGGGGTGGTGTGTGCAGAGACTACTGCTGCTGCTGGTGGTGGTGTGGCAGGGCCTTGCGTGAGTCACAGGAAGAAGGTTAAGGTTTAAGGTCGTCTCCCGTTAAGGTAAGGTTTGCCCCTGGCTGAGATAGAGTCTTGTATTCCCCCCACCACCCCACCAAGTAGAGTCTTGTATTCCCCCCACCACCCCACCAAGTAGAGTCTTGTATTCCCCCCACCACCACTACCAGGTAGAGTCTTGTATTTCCCCACCACCACCACCACCAAGTAGAGTCTTGTATTCCCCCACCAACCCCACCAAGTAGACGAAACTTGTGTCGCAGTGATAAAGAACACGATCGCTTGTTACATGAAAAAATAAATGAAATAAATCTGACTGGTAAAGAAAACTTCCATTTATTTTATGAATTTTTTTTTCAAACGAGTTAATAGAGAAAAAAAGAAAAGGCATAGTTGGAGAAACTCTCTCATTATGCCCCCGAAAGTCGTGTTATATAGGGAGGTAACGGAGGGGAGAGAAGAAAGAAAGGAGGGGGAGTTTGGACGTTTCAGGGAAGAGCGAGAGTTCCTGGGGAGATAAGAGGGAAATCATGGCATGTGCTTTGTAAACTGCTGCTCCTCCTGCTGCTGCTCAGGTTCCTGTTGGTTGAAGACAGCTGCTGTTCCTCCTGTTGGTTGAAGACAGCTGCTGTTCCTCCTGTTGGTTGAAGACAGCTGCTGTTCCTGTTGGTTGAAGACAGCTGCTGTTCCTCCTGTTGGTTGAAGACAGCTGCTGTTCCTCCTGTTGGTTGAAGACAGCTGCTGTTCCTCCTGTTGGTTGAAGACAGCTGCTGTTCCTCCTGTTGGTTGAAGACAGCTGCTGTTCCTCCTGTTTGTTGAAGACAGCTGCTGTTCCTCCTGTTGGTTGAAGACAGCTGCTGTTCCTCCTGTTGGTTGAAGACAGCTGCTGTTCCTCCTGTTGGTTGAAGACAGCTGCTGTTCCTCCTGTTGGTTGAAGACAGCTGCTGTTCCTCCTGTTGGTTAGAGACAGCTTCTGTTCTTTCTGTTGGTTGAAGACAGCTGCTGCTCAGGTTCCTGTTGGTTGAAGACAGCTGCTGCTCAGGTTCCTGTTGGTTGAAGACACCTGCTGTTCCTCCTGTTGGTTGAAGACAGCTGCTGTTCCTCCTGTTGGTTACAGACAGCTTCTGTTCTTTCTGTTGGTTAGAGACAGCTTCTGTTGTTCCTGTTGGTTAGAGACAGCTTCTGTTGATCCTGTTGGTTAGAGACAGCTGCTGTTCCTGTTGGTGAGAGACAGCTGTTGTGGATGCAGCTATTGCTGTTTAGTTAGAGACAGCTGCATACAGCAGAGAACATGTGTAAATGTCAAAATAAGTCGTTCACGCAACACAGCGCGCTCGTTAGAAATATTGCGAAACCGTCGTTTCGGGATGGAGTTAAAAGAAAAAAAAAAAAACCGCACAATGTGCAAAACTCAGGCACACGAGAGAGAGAGAGAGAGAGAGAGAGAGAGAGAGAGAGAGAGAGAGAGAGAGAGAGAGAGAGAGAGAGAAATATATATATTGTATATCTGGTTATTCTGGTAACTCCTAGCTGGCTCTGATTGGCCGACGCGGGGATCAGACTGTGTCCATTTTCTATTGTTTTTGTGTTTTTTTGTTTTAAATTGTAGACATAGTGAGAGTGTACGTATATTAGGTCTTGTCATTATACTTTTAAGAAACTCGAAGAAGGTTCCAAAGACTTCTTTTTATTTTAGGGTAGTGGTTATAATTTGACCTCAATGAGGCCATTGACCCTGGCAAGCTAGCTGTTAGGCGAGAGAGAGAGAGAGAGAGAGAGAGAGAGAGAGAGAGAGAGAGAGAGAGAGAGAGAGAGAGAGAGAGAGAGAGAATTATTTTCGATCCTTTGCTGCGTAAGCAGACTAGATTTAAAATTTGAATTCAACTGTTCATTATGACCTATATCAACAGTTATGTAGTACCCATTTTTTTTCCTCTCCTCCTACAGTTTTAATGATGCGTACGGATGAACTGCTGAGCCATTTAAGGGGTAAAGAAAAAGAAAAAAAATAGTAATTAGGCGAGAATTAATCTGGAGAAAGAGCTTGGAAAGCCTTTTTGAAATTGGCGATATGGACAATACGTATCTTAGAAAGTTGAGGAGGGAGAAGTGAGCGAAAGTTGTGGGGGGAGGGAAGAGACGGAGGGAGGGAAGGGGATTAACCCAGGTTCCAGTTCGATGCTCTTTTGATTATGTCGAGCTGCTGCTACCGAGGTAATCTGGCCTCCATGGCGAGGGTGGATTACTAGGATTAATGTGGGATTAATATTTCGTGCATTGATTAAAAGTACTGTACCGTAATTGGCGTTGGTTGGTTAAGTTGATAGGTTCTACTTTATATATATATATATATATATATATATATATATATATATATATATATATATATATATATATATATATATATATATATATATGGCAACAGCTACTCGTAATCCAGATAGCCATATCGCACTGGACCAGTTTTTGGGCGGCTTGCCAGCCGTGAGAGAGAGAGAGAGAGAGAGAGAGAGAGAGAGAGAGAGAGAGAGAGAGAGAGAGAGATGGAAACTGGTTCAAACTAGTTTATCGTTTCCTAGCGACGTGTAGTCGTGTTCCGCGTGCTGTAATGTGGCGCCCCTCGGCCGCAGGGAGATATGTTAATATTAAGGCTGGACGTGAGTGTGTCTGTGTGTGTGTAGCGGAAGCATTGAATGATGGCGGGAGATTTTGAGAGAATACATCTACTGTAGCAAGGTTTATGATTACGTACACACACCTACTGTAGCATGGTTTATATGTGTATATATCTGGCGTTGTATATGAATTATCCCGGAACTATTTCACGCGGCGTAGTGAAGGTATTAGCATCTGGGCAGTGAGTGAGGGACGCCGGGTGAAGAAGGTCTCAGTGACTGAGTGTGTGTGTGTGTACAAAAATGACATTGTACCAGCCATTGCAACATTGTACCAGCCGTTGGGACTCGCATAGACCTGGAGGTAATTGAACGAGAGGTCAGCAAGATGTTGTCCAGTACTCGTAGAGTCACGCGCCCCTCTGGAGGGTGATTGTAACGAGTGGTGCTCTGTTGACAACTGGGCTGGCAAGCCGGTCGTATCCATGGCCTTTTTGAAGTCGACACTTCGTCTTATCTTGCAATTTACGTCGTTAATGGCGTTGACTCGTAGCTCAAATTTCACGGTAGGAAACGCGTACTCTCCTCGGCACAGGGTGTGGTACATGTTATATGCAGACTAAGGCCAAGTTTGACGGCCAATTTAGCGGAAGTATGTATAGGTTGGTGGGGGTTCGAAGAGACGGGTTGGGTCCGACGTGGTTCGAGGTAGCGAGCGAGCGAGCAGCGATGGAGGGGGAGGGAGGAGGATATGAGCGGCTTGCTCTCACGAGAATCGTGAATCTATTATTCCAGTTTTCCTGCCAAGTGGAGCAGAGATATCGGGTTGGAGATGATCCGGGAAGGGTATGCTGTCTTTTTTTTATTTTTTGTCCTCATGAATGTTGTTATAAAGTCTCGCACTGAGGGATGAATACACAGAAGATGCGCATTGATCTACGAGCCATTGTCAGTCATGTGCTTGTTTTGACATTTCCACACTTCAAACATCCCCCTTCCGTACGTCATGGTTTATTCGTGTGTTTGGTGCCAAGTTCCGCCTCTCTTTTATGCTCGGCAGCGAAGTTTTTTCGGTGCATGGCGGCGGTACTCGGCTAGCAAGCGCAGAGGCGCGTGGCTTGTGTGAAGGGTGGTTGGACTAGAGAGAGAGAGAGAAGGGGTGGGGTCGATACCTTTTCAAAGTGATCTTAGGGTTGTTTCGTGCCCACGTGTCAGGGTTTGATGGTAGTTAGACCACATCATACCATTTGTTATTTGATCATGTGATTTTATTAAAGGTTGTTATCAGTAGCGCACTTTTCGTTATGATTGTGGTATCTGCGTATTGACGGGTAAGTAAACATGGCCTATCATTGTTTGAGAGTACAAGATGGTGGGTCAGTGTTATTATTTATTTCTGAATGATACGCGATTCAATGTTTACCTCAGATCACCTACTTTGCTGAGGTTGTTGTAGCCACACTCATGGTTGGCAGGTATAATTTGAAAGGAGACACGTAGTTACGTCTTCTAACTTGAGTACAATTCAGCCATCGGCGTAAGTCCATGGTGGAACAGTATTTACTCCAGTCGGTTATCAATTTGAATATTATTTCCATTATAACCACAGAGAGAGAGAGGTATTTCAAGCGTAATATATTTATATTTTTACATGGTTTCCACACTTAATGACATGATAAGGTGAATGAGTTCTGCGTTTTGAATTCTGTACACTTTACAGTTAAGTTTAGGAATGTCTTTGAATGTGTTTGTGTGTATTATTCATAATTGACTGAGTTTTAAAAAAGGCATTTTTATTCTACTTTTTTTTTTCGTTTATTTCGAGATATTCAACGCGACGCGTTTTCTTTTTCCAGCGGTGTAACTGCGTCCAGATTAAACATTCAAAAGACACGGAATTTTTATTTCCGTGAGAGGTAACGATTACTGAAAAGCCCTCCTGTGTTAGGTGATATATATGAAAAGTGTTTTTTGTTTTTTCCAACATTGTTGTGTGACATGCAAAGGCGATTTTTTTTTCTGTTTTTTTTTTAGGGGAGTTTATATGTATTATAGAAAACGGTTCGTAATTGAACCTCCCATCCGCCTGTTTCTGTTATTACCGGTTTTTTTTTATTTTGTCTTAGTTGACGAAGGCATTGAACATGTAGCCAATAACAGATACGCTTTATATTCTCTCTCTCTCTCTCTCTCTCTCTCTCTCTCTCTCTCTCTCTCTCTCTCTCTCTCTCTCTCTCTCTCTCTCTCTCTCTCTCTATCTATCTATCTATCTATCTATCTATCTATCTATCTATCTGTCTCATATTCTCACACTGCAAATAGTGTTCGTGAGCGCGTTCAACACACGGCCAATCATGGGTTAAAGATGACTGTATACCATGAAGTTTTTTGGCTTCAAAGTAAGAACACCCCTTAAAAATGGGAGCGCACATGTGTGTTTATTGTGAGCGTGTGTGTTTGTATTGGTCGAATATTTTCGTGATTTTCGTAGTGTTTGTCCTCTGTGTGTATGCGTTTCTGTTGGACTGCGTTGTTGCGCGTGCTGTGTCTGCATGTGCATGCACGAGGCCCTTTGCTTGTGTCAGCATAAATCATCGTGTCGTCGTTCGTAGATAAATGAACCCGAAAGGGGTCGATGATAAATGGGGAGAGAGAGATCTCGCTTGTATTTCTTCCATACTTTTAAGAGACACGGAAACTGGCCTCATTAATCTCCCCCCCCCCCCCCCCCCCTCCTTATCTTGGCGGTGGCCTCTGAATATCTGCATACCTTCCCAGCCTTCGGATAGTATACTGTTTAGTAAGCAGTTTGAGTTGTCCTTACACCAAACTGCTGCTTGAAGGTACGCGAGGAGTGGTGATGGAGGGAGACCTGGGAGGAGGATGTGTAGCCATGAAGAGCGACCTTATATGTTCTTAAGGTTAAAAAAAGTTAATTTCAGACGTTAAACGACACATTGATGATTTCTTGGAGTAATTGATGAATACATTTGGGACTTGTTGGTGTGCGGTTTGACCCCCACTGAGTTCCCATGGCTTAGTTGTTGTACATTTACGGAAATTCAATGAGGTGGGGTTTTCGGTGATTAATTAGAGGTGGCCGTTCGTATATAAAGTTCAGGCCCATCATTCAGAAAGGTTACACAGACGTGCCCCGAAGGGCGAACCGTTGATCTTTGAAAACCGGGGATTAATTAATTCCTGAAAAGCAAAAGGGATTTGTGATTATGCGATTATTTTTTGTATCCGACTTGTCTGGTCGTCTGTTATCTGGGGTTTTTTTTTCGGGTAATCGCTCGGTAGTGATCACAGACAGACAAGGAGACGGACAAAGAAAGCACTAAACATGTATTTTAGGCACAAAAAAAAAACAAAGAAGCAAAGGTGCTTTACCACATAACCCTCATGAGCCCTTCTACAGCGGCTCCTACAGGGCCAAGGCTGTGCTACAACCAGTAGCAGGGTAAGGAATGAGCCCTTAAGAGTGAGTTCGTCGACTGATGTTATATATATATATATATATATATATATATATATATATATATATATATATATATATATATATATATATATATATATACTCCCATCGCGTCGTTACCACCAGCAGGAGGAGTCCGGTAGCGCCCGCAAGAAGCATGTAGACAAACGAAGCGCCCGGTGGAGGGAGACCTCACTGATGGAGAGATAGTCTCTCACTGCCTGAGAGATACTCTCTGATGGAGAGAGAGAGTCTCTCACTGATGGAGAGATGAGATAGTCTCACTGATGGGGATTTAGTCTCTCACTAATGGAGAGATAGTCCCTCACTGATGAGAGATGGTTCCTCACTGATGAGATAGTCTCTCACTGCCTGAGAGATACTCTCTGATGGAGAGAGAGAGTCTCACTGATGGAGATAGTCTCACTGATGGGGATTTAGTCTCTCACTAATGGAGAGATAGTCCCTCACTGATGAGAGATGGTTCCTCACTGATGAGAGATGGTTCCTCACTGATGGAGAGATAGTCTCTCTCTGATGAGAGATAGTTCCCCAAGCGATGCCATAGATACTCTTATTCGAAGATCGAAGAGAGAGAGAGAGAGAGAGAGAGAGAGAGAGAGAGAGGCCAGCAGAAGACCGACGGACAATGATGTGATTCCCAGGACGTCTCGGGGAAGGTTCATTACCGCCCTGCGAGGCCCTTTTAATTGTCTGCCTAATGACTAGTCGATCCCTGAGACCGCGCGAGAGAGAGAGAGAGGCCGCTTCATTTTCGTCGTGAACTGCTGGGTCGTTTAGCGCCCCAGGCTGCCGGTGGGGGAGGGAGTTGACCACGAAGTAGTGTGTATGTGTGTGTGTGTGTCTGTGTGTGTGTCTGTGTGTGTGTGTGTGTGTCTGTGTCTGTGTGTGTGTGTGAGTCTGTGTGTGTGTGGTTTTCGTCCGCTCCTGTGTCGTCGTGGTGTGAGGAGATGTTTACGTGTGACGTGATGTTTTGATCGTTTCTCTGATGCATGAGTTATGAATGTCTTGTTCATCATGATTATATTATGATTATTGATGATTGTATAATGATTATTAATGATGATTATATGATTATTTTATTATCTATGATCATTAGCAGTAGTAACATTAATTACATTATTATTATCACCTGTTGTAACATTGATTATATAATAATTGTAGTAGTATTGATTATTATTATTATTATTATTATTATTATTATTATTATTTTATTATTTCTAAGGTAACATTTTCATGCAGAAATATCACACACACTCAAATTCGTCTTGGCTCACCAGAATCGTACCAAACTATCCTTTGTGCAATTTTGCTTTGTGGTTGATTTCTTGTTCCCTCGTAAATATAGCCGGGTACTTCTTCTTCTTCTTCTTCTTCTTCTTCTTCTTCTTCTTCTTCTTCTTCTTCTTCTATGTAGTGGTGAAGCTTTTGATTTTCTTTTCACGTCCTTTGATATTTTGGAGTGAGACATTTTTCGTCACAGACTTTGATATTTTGGAATGAGACATTTTACGTCACAAACTTTGATATTTTGGAGTGAGACATTTTACGTCACAGACTTTGATATTTTGGAGTGAGATATTTTACGTCACAGATATTTTTCTTTACGGGCTACCATACGTGATGGGTAAAATTCCTCTGATTACATAATGCTGGTCTTGTATTGTACTGTACCGAGAGGACTCAGACCTACAGTGTGGCACACTCGATCTCATCGCCTTAAACTGCTTGTTTGTTGTTCTGTTGTATGAATTACGAGACTTTGATTATTTATATATTTTAACAGCAGCATACCATTATGTCCCTTCGAGGCTAGATGGCTGGGGTGATGGTAGATGCGAGAGGCTCTCACGGATTGTGGTAAAGGCAAGACAAAGAGATGTTTCCCTCCCTCACCTCACCTCACCTCACTCCCTCACCTCACTCCCCAGCACCCTCCCGGCGCCCCTCCTCCGGTCTCTTTCCTCTGTTGTCTTGTCTAGGAAGTGGAGAGTCGCTAATATTCCTTTTAAGACGAATTTCAAAGGAAATGTGTTGGAGGTTAGCAGGGCAGGAACCCTGCCGACTGCAATCTTTTAAGTTCCTCCCAGAAGACGCGGTACGGTTCTTTGAGCACGACGGTGCGGTACGGCCCTAGAGCACCACGGTACGGTACGGCCCTAGAGCACGACGGTACGTATGGCCCTAGAGCACGACGGTACGTACGGCCCTAGAGCATGACGGTACGTACGACCCTAGAGCACGACGGTACGTACGTCCCTAGAGAACGACGGTACGTAAGGCCCTAGAGCATGACGGTACGTACGTCCCTAGAGCACAACGTGGGCGTGACCTAAGTCAGTCCTGGCCTTATGACGTGACCAACAAGGGTCGGGATTGAAAGCCTCAGCCGACGTAACCCTCAAGCGTCGTGCTACCGTCGCTCTCGGGGAGTTGCCTGACGGAGTGAGGGAGGGAGATGCTGGGACTCTCATCTCCGAGAGAGAGATGCTGGGACTCTCATCTCCGAGAGAGAGATGCTGGGTCTCTCATCTCCGATTCAACGGCGGGGTTGCGGATGTGGGAGACAGTGTGGAGAGAGAGAGAGAGAGAGAGAGAGAGAGAGAGAGAGAGAGAGAGAGAGAGAGAGAGAGAGAGAGAGAGCAGGATGTGCTGGGGGGGGGGGGGTGAGGGAGGAGGAGTCAGCGGTAGGAGCCACGGTCGCGCCAGTGAGGGACCAGGAGGTTGGAGGATTGTCTCGTCGCACAAGACTCTGGGGGGAGGGAGGGAAGGATGAGTCTCATCTGAATGGGATGTGATCTTCCTCATTAGGGAGGTGGAGAGGGAGGGACGGAGGGGATGATTTGGAGGTTCTGTCCCATCTTAGAAATGGAGGGAAAGTTCTCTTGTCAGAGGTGGAGGGAAGGATACGTCTCATCTTAGAGGTGGAGTGTGGGACCTATCGCATCTCAAGAGGTGGAGGGAAGAGTCTGTCGCATCTCTGAGACGGAGGGAAGGGTCCTCCTCATCTCTGAGACGGAGGGAAGGGTCTGTCGCATCTCTGAGATGGAGGGAAGGGTCCTCCTCATCTCTGAGGTGAGGTGTTTCTCGTCTCATCTCGCAAGCTTGGTGAGAGGGTCGATCTCACGTCAGAGACAAGAGGTTCCGTTTTCATTCGAGAGGCGAAGTGTGAGGTGTTTCTCATCTGAGGCTCCGGGAGGAGGAGGAGGAAGAGGAAGGAGGAGGGTGTATAAATAGAATAGATTGAGGAGTGTGTGTGCGTGTGTGTCTCATTTTAGAACTGGGGAGGAATGAAGAAATATGTTTGTTTTGTTTTTTTGTCGTTAGGCGGAAAGAGAGAGAGAGAGAGAGAGAGAGAGAGAGAGAGACTCGTCTCGTCTCGTCTCGTCTCGTCGCATCTCTCGGGTGGGTCTCGGACCAGCCAGCGGAGTGGCAGGGGTGGTGGCCAGCCAGTCTGTGGTAGGCTCTCTCCCCCCCTTTCCCTGGGGAGGCCCCCAGAGAGGAGATGGCCCCACTGCCATCTGGAAGGGCCTGAGAGAGAGAGAGAGAGAGAGAGAGAGAGAGAGAGAGAGAGAGAGAGAGAGAGAGAGAGGTGGTTGTTGAGGTCTCTCTCTCTCTCTCTCTCTCTCTCTCTCTCTCTCTCTCTCTCTCTCTCTCTCTCTCTCTCATCAGCGAGGGTTCTGCAGGTGGGGGCATGACGTCACGACCCACCGTCTGGGTTAGTGTGTGGTGACGTCATGACCACCCCCTCCACCGTCTAGGCTGGTGCAGTGTGTGATGACGTCATGACCCGCCGTCTAGCATTGATGCAGTGTGTTTGTTTGTGTGTCTGTAGTAGTAGTAGTAGTAGTGACGTCATTATCCGCCGTCTAGCCTGATGCAGTATGATGACGTCATGACCCGCCGTCTAGCCCGATGCAGTATGATGACGTCATGACCCGCCTTCCTCCTTGGTGCCTCGTGTGACGTCATGATGACCCATTACGGCAGCACTGAGACGCGTAGTAGTCGTAGGCCCTGGGACTGACTTATCCCAGAGAGTGCTGGCTCCGGGATATATCCCAGCATGAACCACCTGGCTCTCTTATTTGCCTCCTGTATGCCTAAAGCCTTACGTGAAAGTCTTCATCAACATCGCTGGAACTGGGAATTGCATTTTCTTGTTTTACTCTTACCGTTGTTGTGCGAGGTAGCGTTGGACTTGTTTACCAAATGGCGTCGTAGCTACGTCTCTCTGCGTCGTATATCATCTGGGTGGTAAATTCCTTTCTTTTATCTCTCCCCTCTCCTCCCCTGATGATGTGATTATTACACGAAAGTGCACTTGGGAACTTGTGTTTCATTTCCCCACGGTCATAAAGGAATATATATATATATATATATATATATATATATATATATATATATATATATATATATATATATATATATATATATAATGATAACATAACGTGAGGTAGAAGAAGTATGCCTTGGTTAGGGCCATCTCGGACAAGATGGTAAAGTGTGAGGAGGAATGAGTGTAGTGAGGATAGATCAGGAGATCATGAGGCAAGGGAGGTGTTTGTGGCCTCGACTCCTCGCCCCTAAAGGTGATGGAAGGAAGGCGAAAGGCGGAAATGTATTCTACAACGTCGACGTGTACGAGAGAGAGAGAGAGAGAGAGAGAGAGAGAGAGAGAGAGAGAGAGAGAGAGAGAGAGAGAGAGAGAAATGTATCGCAACGGCCACACCTCTTCGTGTGGCTGCTGTTCCCACTTGGAATCTATGGGAGCCACAGACACACGGGTGTACCAGGGGCGACAAGGGATTCTGCCACACACGCACGCACGCACACAGACTCTCAGTTGGGCAGTGGGTGTGTGTGTGTGTGTGTGTGTGTGTGTGTGTGTGTGTGTGTAGCGCGTCACACTAGGTCTCCTCAACACCCACTTACACCTCGTTCCGTATACCGTCGTGCCCCTGAACACACCCCCTCAGGTCATCCTACTCCTCTCCCACCGCTCCTCCACCTGGGGCCGAGTCCTCCTAGGGCCGAGTCCTCCTAGGGCTGAGTCCTCCTAGGGCCCAGTCCTCCTAGGTGTGAGTCCTCCTAGGGCTGAGTCATAAGGGAGGAGGCGTCCGTCCCTCTGCCTAAGCCCGTGTTATCATCATCCCCCGAGGCCAGCTCCATCAGCCGTCGCTCCATAGGGGGAGCTACAGGAGCGGGGGAAGGGGATCCGGAGGAAGAAGGGGGGGTTTAGGGGGTGACGAGGGAGGCGGCGGCGGAGGGGGAGTGTGTGGGGAGTTAGAGGAGGAAGGGAGTGCGCAGGCAGGGAGGAGGGAAAGCAAGGAGCGGCAGATCATGGTGGCTGACTCTGTCGGTCATCATCAATCTCAGATCCAGAGGGCCGCCTTCTGATCCTGTTTGTCTCGTGCAGCGCCGTTATGCTCTTAGCTCGTGCATTATATATGTTTATATATATATATATATATATATATATATATATATATATATATATATATATATATATATATATATATATATATACTTATCCCTGGGGATAGGGGAGAAAGAATACTTCCCACGTATTCCCTGCGTGTCGTAGAAGGCGACTATAAGGGGAGGGAGCGGGGGGCTGGAAATCCTCCCCTCTCGCTTTTTTTTTTTTAATTTTCCAAAAGAGGGAACAGAGAAGGGGGCCAGGTGAGGATATTCCCTCAAAGGCCCAGTCCTCTGTTCTCAACGCTACCTCGCTAATGCGGGAAATGGCGAATAGTATGAAAGAAAGAAAGATATATATATATATTCTCCACAAAGAGGCTTCCGTTCTTTGTCACGTCTGCGTGTTGCTCGAAGTCCATTTGAGAGAAAGCGAGTGAGTGAGTGAGTGAGTTAGACCATCTGCTTGCGACAAGGTTGTAAACCAGAAAGACAGAGGTAGCTTTTTGGCTCAGAGAGAGAGAGAGAGAGAGAGAGAGAGAGAGAGAGAGAGAGGTGAACGTGTAGACATATTTCTATGTGGCCTCGTATCTTGGGAGACCACTTCTTCCACCCCCTTCCTCCATCCGTCCGTCCGTCCGTCGTAAGGAGTCGCACAGGATCGCACTACATAACGTCTGGGTCGTAACTTGTAAACTGTGAAGTCGTTTCCCAATTCCTTGAAAAAGAAGAGAAAGAATAAAAGTCTTTAAGACATCCCTCTCCCAGCCCAACCCTGTAGTGTCGATTTTTGCCTGAGTCACGCCCCCCCCCCCCCCCTCCCCCCCCCCATAACAAGGTTTAATCGGTATCGTAACTTGCGAGGAAATTCGACCTTCTGTATCTGTACCTGTTAGTGCCTCTCCACACACACACACACACACACACACTCACACACACACATCACCCCCCCCCACCAATGGTGTAGGTCACCCTGGCCTGCATTTCACATCTTCCCTTGAGGGAAAAAAATTATTAATCCTCGCTTGGCTCCTTCACCTGTTCGTCCTTTTTTTTTCTTTTAGAAAGTGATAGAACAGGAGGGGAGAAGGATTCCCAGCGAAGCGCCCCGCCCCCCGCCGCCGCCCCCACTCCCTCCCTCTCTACTCTGGCTCCTCTGATTCGTTTTCTACCACAGGCAGGCAGGCAGGGAGGAGGGGGAACGTGGGCAGTATTCTCTTTTTCCCCCTCCTTAATCTCTAGGGATAACATGTAATCAACAGTGGCGTTGTCCTCTCGTTCAGTGCCAATTTCCTGCAGGACGACACACATTTTACTGGTGTCTTGTAATTTACAGACTCTCCCTCCCTCCTTCCCTCCCTCCCTCCCTCGCTCCCTTCCTCCCTCCCTCCCTCCCTCCCTCCAGTGTGTGTAAATGTAAGGGCAGTCTGCTACATATTGTGTGGCGGTTTGCAGGTAACTGAGGGTGTCTGTTCCTCACCCCGACGCTATGCAGTAGTGTTCACTGATGTGCACTGTGTGTGTGTGTGGGTATGTTTGATTTTGCGCTGGGAGGTTCATCCCACTGTCTGACGTAGCTGTGACTTAATTGAAACGTAACCTTGATTTAAGATGTAAGTTGGTCATTTCTGCCCGCATTGTAGCAGCGAATGAGTGTTAGGTAGCTTACTAGAATTTAAGTCATCCTTTTTTTTTCAAGATTTTGGGTCATTCTATCTCTGTCTCTCTCGCTCCTCTTCTCGTAGTGCACAGACTTTGTGACTCAATTTTTCGTTTTACTTCTCTACACACAGTCGTCCACTCTAACACACACACACACACACACACACACACACGCGCGCGCGCGCGCGCGCGCACACACACATTTAAGGCAGAACTGTTTTTCCCGATTCGGTTTTATTAGCAAGAATGCTATTAATGCAGATGTTCGGCGCTCATGATGCGCGCGCCAGACACAGAACCATTTTCCAGAAAGATATTACGTCGTAATGATCGCTTCCCCCTCCCCACACCCCGGCCCCCTCCCCTCCATGCCGGAATGTCTGTCTGTTTGTAGCTCTGTTGTGCATTGCGCATGAGGCTCGGTGACGGAGGGGGTAAGTGGGGCGCCTTTGTTAACGAGAGCTCCTCTTCGCCGATTTCCTTTCTGTAGATGGAGTGAGCGAACGGGCATTTCATTGACACATGCGTATGTCAGACATCTGTGTCGTTGTTGCATCTGTAGATGGAGCGAGCGAACTGGCATTTCATGACACATGCGTATGTCAGACATCTGTGTCGTTGTTGCATCTGTAGATGGAGTGAGCGGAGGGGTATTTCATTGACACATGCGTATGTCAGACGTCTGTGTCGTTGTTGCATCTGTAGATGGAGTGAGCGGAGGGGTATTTCATGACACATGCGCATGTCAGACATCTGTCGTTGTTGTATTCGTCTACGTGTGATGATAATGTAAGTTATTGCCCCTAATCCACCTTTCAGTAAGGGGTTCTGGTGTTGCCCTCGATCTGTCTTTCCACGGGTTTCTGCGGTTTTAAAGTAACAGGGACTGGATGGATCCCCTTTTGAGGCGTGATGCTCTTCGGCGTGACAGTTGTGTGTTGCAGCACCCAGCGGTGTGGCAGCCTATCTCGCGCGGTCGTAACCTCAGGCAGGCAGAGTCTGGTAACACCTGTCTGTCTGCTTATGCACATATGTATGTGTATACATACGTATGTATATGTATGGCGTTACTGGACTCCCCTTTGCGTCTTGGATGGCCTCGGGGGGAGAAAAGGACACTTCCGTTGAAGAACTCCTTACACCGAAGGAGTCCATCATTTCCCTGTAACTGGATGCGGCGCAGGCTTGAAGTTGCAAGATCCCCGGAAATGGGGTTTTAGGTAGATACAGTTAGAAAAAATAGTGATAATTGGTATCAGTGATATTTGGTATCACTAATGACAAAAGTAGAAAGGATAAACTGTCATGGAGAAGAAGGTAGGGACATCAGACGAGGTTAGACGAAGAGAGAATACCTGGAATAACAGCATTCCAGTGAGTCCCGGTTGTATAAAGAGCTAGAGAGAGGTGCCGTCCCATGAAATCTTTACCAGGTACAGAACTGGAAGACTGGACAGACCACTGGAAGATGCATGGAAGACTGGACAGACCACTGGAAGATGCATGGAAGACTGGAAAGACCACTGGAAGATCCAGTCTTCCACAATAGAACTGGAATGGAAGATCCTGTCGTCCAGAATAGATCTGGAATGGAAGATTCAGTCTTCCAGAATAGAACTGGAATGGAAGAGCCAGTCTTCCAGATTAGAACTGGAAGAGCGACGTCGATGCTTCTCACTGACGGGCTCCAAAGCCCCTGGAAACGATGGTGACGTGCAGGTAGCACTTCGACTCCGCTCCCGTGTAACCCTTCCGTCTACGAGGTCCAGGTTCCTGGCGGGGCTGGAAGACGGGGCAAGACCGGCCCTGCTTTAGTTAGGGTCGGTGTATTGACAGTGTGGTGAACCTGATGGGTCTGTGGGCAAGTCCATGTGGGAGGCCGGGATGGTCGTGGAATTGGTCTGCAGGGAGGAGAGGGTGTCTTGTTTTATGAGGGGGAGGGGGGCGGGGGGAAGTGTGAGTCGTTTACTCTCTCTCTCTCTCTCTCTCTCTCTCTCTCTCTCTCTCTCTCTCTCTCTCTCTCTCTCTCTCTCTCTCTCTCTCTCTCTATCGTTCTGCACACACACACACACACACACACACACACACAAACATTTCCAGTAGGGAAGCTCTGTCGGTATTTGGAAAAGAGTTGGGGCGCAAGGGGTCTGATGAGATGGTGATTGGACCTCGATGGAAGGGAGTTTAATGTCCAGGAGGGAGGAAAGAAAGATTGGGGGTGGGGAGGAGGCGGGATTTGAAAGGGGGATTGAAGAGTAATCAATCGTGGGAGTAGAGTGATGGGGAATGGGTTGGGTGGGTGGTAGGTGTGGAGTGGTATGTATAGAGTCATTGGAGACGGTTAGGGTGATCCAACTTTTCTCTGAAATTGGCCATGATTAGCACTTAGGGGGGAAATGGATTTTTCCCCTTTTTTAGGGAAGGACTGACGAGCAGACCGGGTCGTAATAGACAGACAGACTGACCGACCGATGCTCTCCAGTCGCGAAGGCGATGGTATATCCAGCCACGAAGGTGATGGTAATTCTGGAAACGAAGGTGATGGTAATTCCAGTCACAAAGTTGATGGTAATTCTGGAAACAAAGGTGATGGTAATTCCAGTCACAAAGTTGATGGTAATTCTGAAAACGAAGGCGATGGTAATTCTAGAAACATCAAACTTGGTGACATATGTGTGTGTCTGTGGTTCATGACTCCATTGTGTCTGGGGGGCGTCATGTCAGTAGTAAGTCACTCGCTTCACTTTGCGTTGGCCCGAACGATGTTATTTTTTTTTTCCCGATGGTCTTACGCATTCCAGGACCTGCGTCCGTCCTCATGTGTGCCTCGCGGTTCCCTTCTCCTCTCCAGGCGCCTCCGCCGGCCGCCCCCCCCTAATCTTTACTAAGGCTACTGCCGGAGCGGGTGCTCGAACCCATTTTCTATCCCCCCGCCCACGAGTGTGTTTTTACCCATTTACATGATTACTTTCTTATCTCGTTTCCTCCGCTGGCTTTTATTTTTTCTCCTCCTCGAGGACGTCTCTCTCTCTCTCTCTCTCTCTCTCTCTCTCTCTCTCTCTCTCTCTCTCTCTCTCTCTCTCTCTCTCTACCGGATTGAAGATAATGTCTGGGGGAATGTCGAAGCCACGACATCTGCAGGTCAGTATTTTTTTTTTCTTTTTTTCACGTCCCAGTGAAGGAATACCCCTCTCTCACCCCTCACCTCCCCTCACCCCTCACCTCCCCTCACCCCCTCACCCAGTGTTGCCACGGCGACGGGATGGTGGTGGTGGGAAGAGGTTGGGGGGGGGGGAGGTGGTCAGCGTCGTCTTGCCGCGTCGTCGTCAAGGCAACGAGCGAGAGAGAGAGAGAGAGAGAGAGAGAGAGAGAGAGAGAGAGAGAGAGAGAGAGAGAGAGAGACAGAGACAGAGAGAGGTAAAGCATCTTGGGCTCTGTCGTGTTTGTGGGAGCGGATTTCCTGTATTGTCGTGGAGGAGGAAGGACACCGCGCGTCTTTTCGTCGTGTCCGCGTTCGGCGTTGCCAGTGGGAGACCCGGCATTCCCCCCTTCTCTCTCTCTCTCTCTCTCTCTCTCTCTCTCTCTCTCTCTCTCTCTCTCTCTCTCTCTCTATCTATCTATCTATCTATCTATCTATCTCTCTCTCTCTCTCTCTCTCTCTCTCTCTCTCTCTCTCTCTCTCTCTCTCTCTCTCTCTCTCTCTCTCTCTCTCTCGTCGAGATAGCGCGAGATAAGTCTCCCGTTGCGCTGGACCGTTGAGATTGCCCTCCCGTTCTGCCGGAGAGATATAGACCGTTTTTTTCATGTGTCGTTCAACGGGAGGCGGCTTCTGTTGTGTCTTTGTCGTTGTCGAGGGTTAGAGGGTGGGGAGGTGGGGTTAGGAGCCAGCTGTCGTCTCGTTAACGATCAGAGAGACGACGACTGTATGGACTTCAGGGGACGACAGGAATCTGTCCCGTGTTGTCGTCGTGTGTGATGAAACGCTCTAGTTTGCTCTTGGGAGACAGGGCCTTCCTGATGTGTCGTTGTAACGGGAAGACCAGACCTTCCCGTTTACGCCTCCGTAACAACGGATAAAGGGTCGGAGGTGTGGGGGGGAGGGAAACCTTCTGTTTTGGTGTCTTAGTAACGGGAAAGAGAGAGAGAGAGAGAGAGAGAGAGAGAGAGAGAGAGAGAGAGAGAGTGCCAAAAATCTGTTGCGCCGTTATGGTAACTGCAGAGAGGACGTTCCGTTGGAGTCTCGCTAACGGGAGAGAATGAGAGAGAGAGAGAGAGAGAGAGAGAGAGAGAGACCTACCTACCTACCTGCTCACTGCCACGAGATTTCGCCATTAAGTAGAGTTAGTGGCGGCCGGGCGCCGCCACTATTGCCTGTTGAACAATACTGTTAGTCTCTGCTGACACGCACATGGCACAGGGAGAGGGAGAGAGAGAGAGAGAGAGAGAGAGAGAGAGAGAGAGAGAGAGAGAGAGAGAGAGAGAGAGAGAGATCCCTTAATTTCGCCGTGGTTGGGTGAGTGTCAATTCGTTTTTTAATGGCTCTGGGGGGCGCAAGGAAGGGGCTGTAACTGTATTTGCTCGATGGCAGCAGCGTAAATAACTGTATATAGTAACTTCACGGATGCAGTATGCCCCCCTCCCCCTCTCCTGTTGTGCCGCGCTCGTGGACAGAGCCGTTGTTTCCGTTGGCACACAACGGGAAGTTGGTAGCACCGAACGAAACAAGAGAATCAGACCATCAATTGAGCAATGCGGATCAACTCTTTAACGGGAGATGGTGGATAGTTACGTTGCTCCCTTAGTCAACGGAAGAACGGACCGTTTAAACTCCCGTTAACCCCAGGAAATAACAGATTTGTGGGGGTAGCGGGGTGGAATGTAGGTAAGGTAGTATGGGGTTTACCAAGAAGTAACGTGTTGATAGACAGGCCAACGAGGGATACAGGGATAGAAGAACGAGACATAGTTAGGAGTGGCACCGTTGGCTTGGGTGGGGGGGAGGGGAAGGTTTGGTGTGGTGTGGAAGGAGGAGGAGGAGGAAGAGGGATTGTGGGATTAGGGGGGTGAGGAGCAGCAGAGGTGGTGTATGTGGCGGGCGTGTCATGGGAGAGCCACTGGCGTATTGAACACCAGTGTCCGTGGTTACCAAGTCCTCGTATACACCTTTAGTGACCATGGCTCATGCTGGGATACATCGTGTCTGTGTGTGTGTCTGTCTGTGTCTGTCTGTCTGTCTGTGTGATGTGGGTTTTTTTTTTTATGTTTTTTATAATTGTTGATACGTGCGTGGGAGTGTAAATGAATTTATAGATTTATTGTTTATGTGTTATCCAAATGTACTGGCTTTCTTATATATCATATCCTTGATATGCAGACATGTACAGTATGATAAGTGAAAAGCATACACACACACACACACACACACACACACACACACACACACACACACACACACACACACACACGGAGGTCAAGGGGATGCATGTGTCAGAAGTGGAGGGAGGATGGGGTAGGGGAAGACTGAATAAACATGGAAGGATGGAGTGAAGAAGACTATGAGGTATCGGGGCTTGAACGTTCCGGGGTGGGGGAAGAAGAGGGGCGTGCATTGGATAGAATGAATTGGACGTGTGTGTGTGGTATATGGGGGATGACGTGCCGTCAGGGGGAGCTGAACGTAGGCATACGAGGCGGTCAAGACGAATCGTACAGTTAGTAGTGGTGTTTGGGGCTCGGATGCGGATGGTAGGATGTGGTTTCGTTGCGTTATGTTTGATAGATAGGAAATAGATGGATGTATGTATGAGAGTAAGGCCATTTTTCGTCTGTTCCCGGCGCCACCTGCCCGAGATGGGAAAGGCAGCTATGTATCTGTGTGTGTGTGTGTGTGTGTGTGTGTGTGTGTGTGTGTGTGTGTGTGTGTGTGTGTGTGTGTGTGTGTCTGTGTGTGTCTGTGTGTCTGTATATTTAGAGGATTCTTTCCCCAGAGGCTCATTTATCTCTTCCTGCCGCTACATCGCTTACATGGGAAATAGCCAGCACTGTTTAAAAAAACAATACAATATATATATATATATATATATATATATATATATATATATATATATATATATATATATATATATATATATATATATATGCAGAGTAAAGGACTGCATGAGTGTAAACCTCTCTCCCTGTAATATCCTTTTATTAATCACCTCCAGTAATCACCACTGGTAATCACCTCCAGTAATCACCACTAGTAATCACCTCCAGTAATCACCTCTAGTAATCACCACCTTACGCCTAGTACGGTCGACCCCTGAGCACGTCTTTCCTCCCCTCCCCAAGGTGTTGCACGTTCGGCCATGCTGCAGGGTAATGTGGGCCACACGTCCTAGTGTATGACGGTCATCAGACGCTCGTGGCTCAGCGCGCCATCGAACCTGGCCACAGACAGACAGACAGACGACCAGAGGGTGGGGCACAGACAGACGGACGACCAGTGGGTGGGCACAGACAGACGCAGACATGGACCAGAGGGTGGGGCACAGACAGACACAGACATGGACCAGAGGGTGGGGCACAGACAGACACAGACATGGACCAGAGGGTGGGGCACAGACAGACGCAGACATGGACCAGAGGATGGGGCGCCCACAGATAGACGTGGAAGCGGAGGGTGGGGCGCTCACAGACACAGACAGACAGGCAGACATGAACCAGAGGGAAGGGCACAGATAGGTAAACGTAGGAGCAGAGGGTGGGGCGCCCATAGACAGTCAGACGGACAGACATGGATCAGAGGATGGGGCACTCACAGACAGACAGACAGAGACATGGACCAGAGGATGGGGCACTCACAGACAGACAGACAGAGACATGGACCAGAGGGTGGGGCACCCACAGACAGACAGACAGACATGGAGCTGAACCAGAGGGTGGGGCGCCCCTTGCCCCGGGTGTGTGTGTGTGGCCAGGCAGGTACAGCGCCTGGCACTATTGATCTGGCCAGGTGTGTAGTGGCCAGGTGTACACCACCCACCCACCCACCCACCCACCCACCCACCCCTGCAAGGCTGCTCCTCCACCCCCCTCCTCCCCTTGCCGCCTGGGGAAGGGGGGGGGAGGGGGGAATTTGTTCAACCGGCAAAAAAGATGACTGCATGACGGCGGCGGCGGCGCCGCAAGCGGTCCTGGCGCTAGCGGCGCCGCCGCTGGCGACGTTTGGGGGAGGGGTGTACTGTTGGGGAGGGGGGGTTGGAATATTTGGAGGGAGGGGGAGAGGGGGGATATCCGATAGCGAAGCCACACTGTTGTTGTTATTTTTGTTACGGTGGAGGTGGT
>NC_092273.1:6590924-6600924 GCF_036320965.1 Panulirus ornatus
CCAGACGCGCGTGACTCGCCGTTGGTTGAGGCGGTTGCTCGCCGTGGTTGAGGTGGTTACTCGCCGTTGGTTGAGGCGGTTACTCGCCGTTGGTTGAGGCGGTTACTCGCCGTTGGTTGAGCCGGTTACTCGCCGTTGGTTGAGGCGGTAACTCGCCGTGGTTGAGGCGGTTACTCGCCGTGGTTGAGGTGGTTACTCGCCGTTGGTTGAGGCGGTTACTCGCCGTGGTTGAGGCGGTTACTCGCCGTTGGTTGAGGCGGTTACTCGCCGTTGGTTGAGCCGGTTACTCGCCGTTGGTTGAGGCGGTTACTCGCCGTGGTTGAGGCGGTTACTGGCCATGGTTGAGGTGGTTACTCGCCTTGGTTGAGGCGGTTACTCGCCGTGGTTTGAGGTGGTTACTCGCCGTTGGTTGAGGCGGTTACTCGCCGTGGTTGAGGCGGTTACTCGCCGTTGGTTGAGGCGGTTACTCGCCGTTGGTTGAGCCGGTTACTCGCCGTTGGTTGAGGCGGTAACTCGCCGTGGTTGAGGCGGTTACTCGCCGTGGTTGAGGCGGTTACTGGCCATGGTTGAGGTGGTTACTCGCCTTGGTTGAGGCGGTTACTCGCCGTGGTTTGAGGTGGTTACTCGCCGTGGTTGAGGCGGTTACTCGCCGTTGGTTGAGGCGGTTACTCGCCGTGGTTGAGGTGATTGCTTCGCGGTGGTTTTAGGTGGCGTGGGACATGTATCCGGGAGGTGAGTGTGGGAAACGACCAGTGGTGTATATCCTTTAAGTGTATTTTAAAGCGCGAAGACTCAATAATCCTGGGGATGTGAAGCAACCACTCGGGTGCTCCCCCTCGACCGACTCCACCCAAGTTTTGTCCACTTCCTTAACCCCCTCCTCCTCCTCCTCCTCCTCACCACCACGTCCTCCACACCACCCCACCACCCACCTCCCTAGCGAGGGTGGGGTGGTTGGAGAGGCCAGGGGGTTGAGGACGGGGCTGGAGGAGGAGGAGGAGGAGGGGTTTTCGTTGGCGCTTGTAGCTAAGGAAAGTGATGACGGATTCGGCGCCGGGGTGTCTACAGCGCGCCGTGGCCTGCAGTAATCATGGATTTTCGTTGTTGTGCTCTGGGGGGAGGCGCGCGTGGCGCGCGGGGGGGGCGGCGTGTGGCGCGGGGGGGGGGGTGTTCGCGGGTAATGCCGTATGGAATATAGAAGTACTTCCTCTCACATATTTATTTCACCATGCGTGTTCTCTTTTTTTGTCTTCCATTATTTCATAGTGGTGGTGGTCCATTTTCTGGTGGTCGCGGGGAGGAGGGGTTATTTTATCTAGTCTGTCCCCATGACCTCGCACTCCCTCTGGAGTGAGAAGAAGAAGGAGGCGCGTTCAAGGAAGTGCTTGTGTCTCGCCGATAAGACATTAGATGTCGTGTTATTCTTTTTTTTTCAGATTGAAGTGAAAGATCGTAATCGTGTTCTCTTAGGCAGTGGCTTTACAGAGGCACGAGACTTAAGACACACACACACACACACACACACACACACACACACACACACGCACGCACGCACGCACGCACGCACACACACGGACCCCCACCCCCCTCCTTCCCTTCCCACCCCTCCTGTGGTGCAGTGGTTAGCATTACTTCCCATGAGTCAGCACGGGGGTGCTGCGGGCCGACCGGGATTCGAACCCGGCATGGGTTCGAATCCTGGTTGAAGTCGAGCATCGGTCCCCCAGCCAATCCCAGCTTTCTCATCCATCCTCAACAAGGGGGAAGGGGGGGGGGGGCAGGGGATGGTCGAGAAAGAAAATGGGGACCTGGCTTTAAGCAAGGGTGTCTTTCATTATACACACGTAGGGGGGGACTGAAGGACTTCTTACGAAGGGAATAGTTACCTCTCTCTCTCTCTCTCTCTCTCTCTCTCTCTCTCTCTCTCTCTCTCTCTCTCTCTCTCTCTCTCTCTCTCTCTCTCTCTCTGCCCAAGGCGATTACTGCCCCGTTGGCAGTAATATGGCCCGTGTGTGTGGGGGGGGAAGAGTGGGGAGTGGGGGGGAGACATCTTGTCTCGTCAGGGCTCCCTATCGCCCCGTCTGAGGACTAGGCTCGTTAGCCGGTCGTCTGCCTGGTTTCATGTGATTTTTAATCCTTGATGGGCGTCGTGCGTAGGTAGGCAGATTGTGTCATTATTAGGATGATGCGGTTGAGGAGGGGAGGCTTCTCTCTCTCTCTCTCTCTCTCTCTCTCTCTCTCTCTCTCTCTCTCTCTCTCTCTCTCTCTCTCTCGTCGACGATTGCCGGGCGAGGCGGCCGCTGCTTCCACGGCGCAGCCGTCCTTTGGTGTCCGTTAGTCCGTGGCGTATACAGTCCGACCGTCCGTGGCGTATACATTCCGACCGTCCGTGGCGTATACAGTCCGATCGTCCGTGGCGTATACCGTCCGACCGTCCGTGGCGTCCATGGCTCCCAGAGTCCGTAATCATCCCTCGCCTCAACAACCCAGAGTACTGACGTGTCTCTGTCCTTAAAAGCGTAGTCGACATGTACTAATGCCATCCCCATCTATCTTACATCTATCCATCCCACGATCCTACTATACACCCCTACCCTTCCATCTGTCCATCTATCCCTCTCTCTATCCGATCTCTTGATGGGTTTATACATATATGTGTCATTTTGGGCTTCGGCCCAGACATAAGGATCAGTTTTTAAGACCAGTTTGTGTCCTGGGGGTGGATATGTGCCATTTCGGACTTGGACGCGGGACATTAGGATCTCTTTTTCAAGAATAGTTCGTGTGTGGGAGTGGATGAAAGACTCGTAGGATACCTGGAAGTTACGAGGCATAGGAACACAAGATCCTAATCTCGAATCCTTATCTAGATGGTAGCAGCTCAGGAGATGTACTTAGAAAAACCTTTTTTTTTTTCTTCTTCTTTTTCCACGAAGTTACATTGAATTGTAGTGATATATTCCAAGACACGTTGCCTTCGAGTTTCGCCAATCGGTTGGCGCGATACCCGTGTGAATGGTCGTGACAGGTTGCAAGGAATCGGTCCAGATGATCGTAATTAGTCCTTGAGAGATTACGATAATCTGTTGCAAGGAAATTGCCTTTTGATTATCGTAATTTGTCGGAAGTTCATTTGGAATTTTCCGTCATTGGTTTACAGAATTTAGGTAAGATGATTATTGGCCTAGGCTGCCAGAAATTGGATTGAAGGACCATTGTAATTAATAGGCTGTAAGAAATGGGTTTAGAACATCATAACAGACACAGACCTATGACAGGTGCGTTTCCGAACTCTTTGAGGTGATGCAAAAGGGAATAAGATTCCTTTATCCTACTTAGCACCCAATGATGATATGACTTAGGTAAATTATTGTGACGATAATTGCCAAAAAGGCAGTTAAGTAGTTATGCTGCACAGCGCCAAAATGTCATGAAACTGTTGTGTGAATGGTCACGTCCAGCAGCTGAAGGTGAGTAGAATGGTACTTAGGTCATTATGCCAGGCAACGTAGGAGATGCCCAGCAACATAGGAGATGCCCAGCAACAAAGGAGATGCCCAGCAACAAAGGAGATGCCCAGCAACATAGGAGATGCCCAGCAACATAGGAGATGCCCAGCAACAAAGGAGATGCCCAGCAACATAGGAGATGCCTGGCATCATAGGAGATGCCCAGCAACAATGCATGGGTCATCATTTGCACGCCATTCTCTCTCTCTCTCTCTCTCTCTCTCTCTCTCTCTCTCTCTCTCTCTCTCTCTCTCTCTCTCTCTCTCTCTCTCTCTCTCTCCGTTGTAGTTTATAACCACCCTCGAGCGTTCGGGAAGTGAAGCGAGACATCTCGAGAGTTTGCTGTGTGATTGCCCCCTTTTGCTCAGGTCAGGACGTCTGAGCAACCCGATGGATGGTGGGGATGACTTAGAGAGAGAGAGAGAGAGAGAGAGAGAGAGAGAGAGAGAGAGAGAGAGAGAGAGAGAGAGAGAGAGAGCCACCAACGTACCAGATTGTAGAAGCGAAGGACGAGGGGCGGCGGCGGCGGGGGGGATGGGGCCTCGTGGATCCTGATGCGCCGGTATTCCTCCAGCGTGGGAGGCTGGTGAAGGCCAGCACGCCGGAGAACGACTGTAGGAATGTAGGAGGAGGAGGAGAAAGATAATTGGCGAACGAACGACGCACGCACGCACGTACGTACGTACGCTGAGGAAGCGCGCTGTGTGTGTGTGTGTGTGTGTGTGTGTGTGTGTGTGTGTGTGTGTGTGTTTTCTCTCACCCTATTCCACGTGATTTTCAAGTTTGTTTATTATTATTATTATTATTATTATTAGTAGTAGTAGTAGTAGTAGTAGTATTGTCATTATGATAATAATAATTATTATGGTAATAATAATTTTTATGCTAAAATTATTATGATAATTATTGTCATTGTGATAATATTAATGATAATAATGTTTATACCAAGAATATCATTATTATTATCATTATCATTATTATTATTGCCACCTTCTTGTCTTTCCCCGTCTCAGCGAAATGGCTCGAGATAATAGAGATAAGATAAGAGTTTCCAACAACCCCTCACCCCCCCTCCCCTCCTCCCTCCTGTTCACTATCTCTCTCTTGTGTTGGCCTGTTGCGTGGCACATCACACGTTGACCCGGATTCCAAACCATTCCCCACTCCCCACCCTAACATTGACCCTCGAGGTCATGGATGCTGTTCGAGGCGTGGGTCTAGTGTGTGTGGGGCCACTCACACTCCTGCCGGGGTCGCTGCCGCAGAACCATCCGGGTGACGTCTTGCGGCAATTGCGGCTGCGGTGGTGGTGGTGGCAGCGGTGGCTGCGGCGGTGGTGGTAAGAGGCGGAGGTGGAGGCTGAAGTGGGGAGGTTGGGTGGTAGGTTGGTTGAGGTTGGAAGTCCCATCGGGGGTTCAGTCCGCCAGGAGCGGCCTGCCTGCCTCTCTCTCTCTCTCTCTCTCTCTCTCTCTCTCTCTCTCTCTCTCTCTCTCTCTCTCTCTCTCTCTCTTCTCTCTCTCTCTCGGCTCAGGCACACGAAGCTATCCATTAGTAGGCCGGCCAGCAGGCCTGTGATGTAGCGCGCTGGTGACCACCTCACACACATACCCTGGCTTCCTATATATATATATATATATATATATATATATATATATATATATATATATATATATATATATATATATACACACACACACACACACACACACACGCCCATCGTGCTCCTAGCTACACTTCATCGCCTTCTTTTGCTCCTCTTCTTCCTAGTCTTCCTCCTCCTCTTCTCCTCCTCCTCCCTTATCCCCATCTCTCCCCCGGCTGGCTTGTACCCTCCTCCTCCTCCTCCTCCTCCTCCTCCTCCTCCTCCTCCTCCTCCTTCGCTTACTTCATGGCCTAGGTCGTTCGTTGTCGTCTTTCCCACCACCACTACCACCACCACGTCGTCCTCGTCCTCCTGCAACTCCACAGTGCACAGCATAGGATATGAGAGGCGCATGGGGGGCGGGGGGGGGGGGGGGTCAGGGTGACGCGGTAGAAGGGGTGGGCTCGGGGCTCGGGTGGTGAGGGCTGGCTTGGGGTGGTGGGAGGGTTCATTGGAGGAAAGGCAGGGGCGTGGGGTGGAGTAGGGTGGGGGGAGGAGGAGAACGGATGGGTGTAGTCCACCGCTGCAGAGAACACGTTTTACGACCTCTGCCTCCTCTCTCCTCCTCCTCCCTCCTCCTCCTCCTCTCTCCTCTCCCTCCCCCCGTGTGCTCAGAGGCTGAAAATTCCCACTCTCGCTACAGAATTTAAACGAATTCCACACGTGCTGGATCGATGTGCTGCCTCAAATGCTGTACATTACTTGGATAGGTCGTATATATATATATATATATATATATATATATATATATATATATATATATATATATATATATATATATATATGTATATATATATATATATATATATATATATATATATATATATATATATATATATATATATATCCACTCTCAACCTGTTCTGGTGTATGATGCGTCGAAAACAACCATAGAGAGCTTTCTCGCACACACGACTTTCCCCAAGTTGGTTACCCCTCGACCGTTTCACATCCCCTGGTTCTTCTGCTCCAGTGACAGCACGTCGCCCCCTGTATACCACGTGGTTCTATCCCCCCAGCCAGCACGCCACACACAAACACACACACACACACACACACACCCTGCTGCATGTTCAGGCCCCGACAACTGGAAGCAACCCTCACTCGTTTTCTTTCAAGTCTTCTCCTTTCATCTACTTGGCGATACATGTCACCCTCTTCGTCAGACTCACCTCACCCATACTCTCCTTATGTCCAGTAATGATAATTGACAATTAGTCGAATTAAGTGGAGCTAACGTCTGAAATTATTAAAGGATAAACATCGCAGCTTTAAACAAGGATTGTGGAGGGACTGAGCTTTTAAGAATTGTACACAATTGCATGGAGGAAAGAGGGAAAGACGGTGGTCGGTAGACAGTAGAGGAAGGGAAGGAAAAGACGGTGGTCAGTAGACAGTAGAGGAAGGGAAAGAAAAGACGGTGGTCGGTAGACAGTAGAGGAAGGGAAGGAAAAGACGGTGGTCAGTAGACAGTAGAGGAAGGGAAAGAAAAGACGGTGGTTTGTAGACAGTAGAGGAAGGGAGGGAAAAGACGGTGGTCTGTAGACAGTCATGAAGGGAAGGAAAAGACGGTGGTCTATAGACAGTAGAGGAAGAAGGAAAAGACGGTGGTCTGTAGACGGTTCAGCATTCAACTAATGTTCACTGTGGCTGGGGCGGGGCTGTTCCCTTGCCGCCGTTTGTTCAAACGTAACCCTGATGCGGTTTTGGTCCCGAACTGCAGCTAGGGGACGAGGGATTTCACCTGAGGTGGCGAGAGTGATGTCGCGTCTTCAATTTCCCGAACTGGTGCATGAAATTCGGGGAGAGTCCGGAGGGTCGGGGGCTAGGAGTGTCTCCTGGTAGTGTGTGCAGAAGGGACGCAAGGATGATATGAACATAGCCTTTTCTGCATCTTACTCTGGTTTCCTCCATTCGTGTGGTGGATAGGGAAGGTAGACCCAGGCTGGAGAGGCTTCGATGGATGGGTATGTAGCGGGGGGGGGGTGAGTGTGGGACCTGCAGGCGTTCGCGAGCATTTTGAAGGGCAAGAACTGCTTCAGGTGGTCTTGCGACGGCGAAATGACAGCGGAGACGAGGGTGTCTTCGTCCTCCTCCACCTACTTAGTGTATATGTATACATGAGAGGGAGAGAGAGAGAGAGAGAGAGAGAGAGAGAGAGAGAGAGAGAGAGAGAGAGAGAGAAGGTTGTCTTCCTCCTCCCCCTCCTGCTTAGTGTATATGTATATATATGTATATGAGAGAGAGAGAGAGAGAGAGAGAGAGAGAGAGAGAGAGAGAGAGAGAGAGAGAGAGAGAACTATATGATAATGTAAAAGTGGTTTTTATGCAGATGTCATGGCGTGCGCGCAGCGTTGAAAGGTCACTAGCACGTTGGCAATTTGTTGATGAAAGGTCTGAGCTGGGGCGGTGCACCTGTGTGTATGTAAAAATGGCTTTGAACGGCTACCTGCTAATTCCGTCCATCTGTTATTCCCGTTGGTTTACACTGGCTTCATTAACGGTACAAACAGGAGGAGGAGGAGAAGGGGTGGGAGTCTGCCGTGGCTTTTCTTTTCATTCTCTTTTTTATCTCCCGTTTATGATCCGTTCTTAGCAGCATACTTTTTTTTTCTTTAGGGGGGGCGGGTTTGCCTCATATTTTTTTTTTTAGTTATGATTATTATTATGTATTTTGTGGCTGTTTTGTCAAAGCTGATAATAAAAGATGGAGTTGTATCCCCATGTATGTCTTCCTCGTGTGTTGTTCTATGGGGTTGTATCCCATGTATGTCTTCCTCGTGTGTTGTTCTATCACTGGTTATTTGTTGATGGTATTTATTCACCATCTCTCGTCCTCTTCATTTCATTTATTCATTATTTATCATACTTCCTCCTTTCCGTCGCGTGCGTTAACTTCATTCGCGCCTCGTCTTGAAGGCGAGGAGGGGCTCTGGTGTGCTGTTCATACATACGTGCGCGAGAAAGCCAATGCGTCTCACAGACCTCAGCGACGCAGGTCAGTTTTCTATAAAAGAGAAAAATAAATTCTTCAAGTTAGGTTAGGTCAGGTCAGGATAGGTTAGATTAGGTTAAGGTAGGTTGGTTTAGGTTAGGGTAGGTTAGGTCAGGTTAGGTTAGGTTAGGTCAGGCCAGGTCAGCTCAGGTCAGGTTAGGGTACGTTAGGTTAGCTTAGGTTGGCTGGACGTGTGGAACCAAGGGAAGGGTGGATGGTTTCTTGTCGTGTGGTGTGGACCACAGTGGCGGCATGATGCAGCGAGCACCGCAGTGTTTGGGGGGGGAGGAGGGGGGGTCTGTCGGTCGGTCGGCCAGTATGTGTGTGTGTGTGTGTGTGTCTCTCTCTGCCCGCCCCCCTGCCCCTCCCCACTTCTCTCTCTCCCCCCTCTTCCCCCCCTCCCTTTTTTTTCCCCCCATGTGCGGGTCGTATCTTTGGCATTTTGGGGTCATGACATATGTCGACAGACGTGGAACCAACCATTGTTGTGGTTATATATATATATATATATATATATATATATATATATATATATATATATATATATATATATATATATATATTCTCTCATAGTTCCTGTCTGCCATTTTCGTTTCCTATATATACATGAGATGAGTATTTAAAGCTATTGTATTTTGTTTTTTTATGATCCATACACACGAGGATTGTGCTTCCTCCTTCTCCTCCTCCTCTTCTTTCTCTTCTTCCTCCTCCTCCTCCTTTTCCTCCTTCTCCTCCTCCTGCTCCTCCTTCCCTGTTAACCCTCCTCCACCCTTCCCCTAGCGTGATGAGAGGAGTTCGGGTTCACAGATGTTCGCACAGAACATGAGAGAACACACTCCCTCCCTCCATCACCACTCGTCGTCCCATCATAATAATGTCCATCTCGTGCGTTCCTCTTTTAAGTCATTCACACATTCACATCCACGCCCTGTGGTCGACCGCAGCCAGCCCAGCCCGAGGCCTTCCCTGCGCCCGGCTCCATCCTTCTGAACCCATTCATTCCATCCCACTGACCCGGTTGCACCTCGCTGGACCATCCAACTGTTCCATCCCGCCCGATCTCACACTCCATCCTCTTTAGTTCATTCTACCACACACACCAACCCTCACCACCCCCCCTCCCCTATACTCCATCGTATAGCTCTCTCTCTCTCTCTCTCTCTCTCTCTCTCTCTCTCTCTCTCTCTCTCTCTCTCTCTCTCTCTCTCTCTCTGGCACCTGCGTTGGGTGCGGGCCGGAGTTCCTCAGGAGTGGGCGCTTGGGCTCCGCCCTGAAACGGGGGTTAGACTTACAGGTGGCGGGGTGGTGGCAGGGTCGGGGGAGGGTTGATCGGATGGGGTTTTGGGGTGGCAGATGGACATGCCAGATAGCGTCATGCTGCAAACCATCACTAATGGTCGTTTGAGTGTTATTTACTGTGTCAATTTGGTCATTACTGCCGTTCGCATGATGGAAGATCTGGTTGTAGTTAATGATATGGTTGTAGGATGATTATAACCAAATGCTAATAACGAGGTTGTTATCATTATCATTATTATGATTATTATTATCATTATTATTATCATTATTATTATCATTATTATTTTGACCCATGTAATATTTGTATTCTTAATTAAAGAAGTCTTCCGTTGCGTTATAAAAGTCACGACTTGACTATAATTTACAGTAAAATATAAAGTGAAAAAAGGAGGAACTTTTGCTCCTTTCCCTTACATCACAGTTCCGCTCACAACCTCACAGTTTCGTCTATCGACAGTTCCGCTAACAACCTCAGAGAAATCCGTCTATCGAAAGTTCCGGTCATAACCTCAAAGAGTTCCGGCTAACTACAGTTCCGGAGCGAGAGAGAGA
>NC_092273.1:6603424-6613424 GCF_036320965.1 Panulirus ornatus
TATATATAATATATATATATATAATATATATATTTTATATATATATATATATATATAATATTATCAGTCTTTTTCGTATATTTTGTTATTTGAAAGTCCATGGCCTTTTTTTTCTCTCTTATCTAAATGTTGTGGAGAAACTCCCCTCGAACGTATGGTAGTTAAGTTTGAGTAAAACAGTAGCAGGAATTTTCGTTTATTAAATCATTGATCATTACATCCTTATCAGCTGTGTGTGTTGTGTGTGTGTGTATGTGTGTGTGTGTGTGTGTGTGTGCGGGCGGTTCGACCACATGCCAGACACCGTGAGTCACCGTTGTTAGGGGTCGCTCGTACGTGTGTTATAAACCCTTGTTCTCCAGTTTCCACACTCAAGTGTAGCGGAACTGCTTTCACTGTTCTTCCACAGTTCAGCCAGATTTGTTGTTGTGGAGCTGTGTGTGTGTGTGTGTGTGTGTGGTGTGTGTGTGTGTGTGTGTGTTCTCTTTCCCGAGATCGCGTTAAGATATAACTCGCTTAACTCTACGTGTTCTTCTTCCTCTCTTCACACCAGACTGGTCTTAGCTATCTGTTATCCTTCGCTAGTTCACGCCTGACTCACTGAATTGAGTGTGGTGTGTGTGTGTGTGTTCTTCCTATAGTGCTACATAACTGTGTGTGTTCTTCTTCAGCTAACACCTAAAATCGCTTGACTATGTGTGTGTTCTTCACGAGTGTAGTACAACCTGGCTCTCATAAGTAATAGTTCAGTACAAAACGCCATGAAACTCGCACACCTGTGTTTCGTCCTCGTTCACGCCTGACTCACTCACCTGTGTGTTCTTCCTAGTTCAAGTCGACTGCGTGTGTGTTCTTCTGTTTCGAAGAACTGATAATAAGAGACTTATGATGGTCAAGTGTTGGCCCTCGTCCTGCAGTGGGTAGCGTTACTGACCAATAAAGGGTCGGGGTCAAAGGTCACGCCGTACTGTACAAAAGGGTCAAAACGCCATTGGTGCGGGGGAAATAATGATAGGGGGGGGGGGGGGGGAGCGGCAAACGAAACGCAACACATCAGAATAACTGTAATAAAGAATTGAAACCTTCATTATACATCTACGTAACTCTTTTTTGCTCGTATGTATGTTTATCGTGACTTGTGTGTTGGTGGCACTTAACACACACCGCCTGCCTGGGCTGAGCAAGTGTTTGGCATGTTTGAATTGGCCACAGTAGTGAGCCCTGGGTGGGGAGGTGGTGGTGGGAGGGAGGATTAATTAGTAAATGGGAAACAAAAAACTTTTGAAGAAAATGACGAAGATAAAAAGTAATGAGTGACGTTCGTCGTCGTCCTACTGGCGTGCTGGGTCACAGTTAAGTCCCATTTGCGGTCCCCTTCCCCCCCTCCCGCGTATTTTAATGAACCTCTTTCTCTTTCTCTGTTTATCTATCTATCTTTCTATCTACCACTGGGATCTTCGTCCCCAAACGAACGCGTGAATCCCCCTTTTTTTGTTCGATATCCTCTTGATTTTTATTATTATTATTATTATTATTATTATTATCTTATAATGATGATAATGAAATGTTTTTTTGTTCCTGACTCAAAAGTATCGGATACTTGCTTCCGTGTGTGACGAAGCGGGAGTGAGCGATCACAGTGGAGATCCCAGTCCTGATGGTGACCAGGCCACACAGAGGTGGCGGTGTTTGGATTTGAAGGACGAGAAGCATAATTGTAACGCTCGTTGGGTCTGTACGTTTTCCTGCAAGTTATGAGGTGGATGAGGCATTGAATCTTATGTCGTCCTTGTTATGAGGTGGATGAGGCGTGAATCTCCTTATTACGATACGCTATGTTTTTGTTTCTTGTTTGAGGCGAGCGAGGCATCGAATTCTCTTTTTACATGAGGCGTTGAATCTGTTCTTTCTCCTTGTCATGAGGCGAGTGAGGCCATCGAATCGCTCCCTCCTCCTCCTCCTCCTCATCACATCATGAGGAGAATGAGTCATACTGCGGCTTTCCGGGCGTGTTGAAAGATCCCTCATTTTCTTTTTCCTTTTTTTTTTTCTATTTTGCTTTTAAGACGGTACGGGTTGTGAGTGGCGATGGCGTGACCATTAGTGAGGTTGTGACGCAAGACAGTAGCGTGATGAGGAGCAGGTTCGGTGAGTTGAGATAGCGGACACGGAACAGTGTGAATTATTCACAGACCTTTGGTGGTTCTTTGAAGGGGGTGTTGGGTGGGGGGAACTTCTTCCAGAACCGGGTCCGAAGCACACAGGAGTCTCATTAATTGCAGTGTTTCTTAGTTGGCTGATGAGAGAGATGGTTGTTATGCATGCTTGCGTTAGTGTGTGTGTGAGTGTGTGTGTGTGTGGTTGTGTGTATGTGTCAGGGTGGTAGGTTGGGGGGGTTGTGTATGTATGTATGTAGCGTGTGTGTGTGTGTGTGTGTGTGTGTGTGCAACAGGAGTTGTATACCTCAGGGTTCACACTGGGGAGGGGGGGGGGGGTTGACTGTATGACGAGCAGTGAACATTCCCCCAATGGGGGGGAGAGGGAGGGTTGGTGAACAGTTACCCCTACCTTTTGTCGTCATTTCTGACCCTCCACCTGCAGGTATCATGTGTGCTCTCTCGCTCTCTCTCTCTCTCTCTCTCTCTCTCCTCCTCTCTCTCTCTCTCTTCTCTCTCTCTCTCTCTCTCTCTACTCTCTCTCTCTCTCTCTCACATGTTGCTCCTCGAAGCCTCCCTCCTCACACTCTGGGTCTCACGCCTCGTCCCTTGATCGCCTTCCGTCGCCTTGTTGGTCTGTCTGGCCAAGGAAGAGCTCGTCGCTCCCTCTTCCTCCTCCTCCTCCTCCTCCTCACCCACCCCGCGGTGTTGAGGACCTCGAAGGAGGAGTCGTGTCGTCAGCCACGGGTGGAGAGGACTGCTGGCGGAGGACGGGGGATCGGGTGGCGCAGACACAGAACGAAATCGACCAACGTATCTCTCATGCAAGACGTCGGTTGGGGACCCGGGCGGGGATGTGTGTGTGTGTGTGGTGTGTGTGTGTGTGTGTGAGGATAAGGGGGGGGGGGGGGGGGGGGGGGGGGGAGGGAGGTGTATTCTCTCAAGTGGCAGTGTTGTGTCTGGCGGGTGTATAAAGTGATTATAAAACAGCGAGGCACGTAACGAGGGAATTGCCTGTTTTATCCTTGGGCCGGCGGGGAGGTGCATGCGAGGGAGCGTGACGCGGGGTCATCAAAACTGTTGCGCCGCTATGATTAGCGGAAATAAATACTTCGCGAGAGAGAGAGAGAGGAGAGAGAGAGAGAGAGAGAGAGGAGAGAGAGAGAGAGGAGAGAGAGAGAGAGACTCTCACACGCAGTGGCCATTACTGGCTTGGCGGGCTGGGCAGGTCAACAGCTTGTTGATTCCCCGTGCGGGAGGAGAAGGAGGAGGAGGGTAGGGTAGGTGGGTTCCGACCGCCCCGGCGGGAGTGGTAGATGAAATGGAGTGATTGTTCTGGGGTCGCCCAAGACGACCCCCTCTCCTCCACCGCCCGCCGTAGAGGTCTTAACTGCTACTACTACTACTACTACTGCGCTAGGTCTGAGTTCCTTGTGGCCACTGACCCTTGGCGGTGGCCGAGCGATCGTGTGCGCTCCTCTACCCGCGCCTCCTGCAGGGTGTGTGTGTGAGCGTGTGCGCTCCTCTACCCGCGCCTCCTGCAGGGTGTGTGTGTGAGCGTGTGCGCTCCTCTACCCGCGCCTCCTGCAGGGTGTGTTTAGCGTGTGCAGCTGTGGCTGGCCAAGTGTTGTGTGTGTGGTTAGTAGGTGGTGGTGTTGGTGGCGTGTCGTCACGACGGCTTGAAGGCGAGGGCATGGCACAGGGGGATGAGGAATGACTGGAGGTTATAAAGGCTAAGGGGAGCGCCAAGGCCGAGACGGGACGTTCGCCAGGGGTAAAAGTGTGGTAGAAGTTGGGAAGTCTTGGGTTAGGCTCTGTGACTGCCACGGGCGGAGGAGGGGAAGGAAAAGGAGTAAAGGGCGGAGGAACGGGGCTTAGTATGGTGGTCAGGGAGGAGAGGTGAGGTGAGGCGTTTAAAGGTAGCTTGGGTGGGGTCGGTGTGTGGCCAGTGGTGTTGACGGGGGCAGCGCGGAGGTGTTGCCTGTGGCAGTGGTGTGAGGGAGGTGTTGCCTGTGGCCAGTGGTGTTGAGGGAGGTGTTGCCTGTGCCAGTGGTGTTGAGGGAGGTGTTGCCTGTGGCCAGTGGTGTTGAGGGAGGTGTTGCCTGTGGCCAGTGGTGGGATACCAATCCGTTCATCGAAGGTAGACCAGCCTCGCGTGCCTGCCGGCGGCCGAGACCGGACGCCGCGGATCGTGGTGGTTGCCTGTGTTTCCCTGCTGAATTATGCCATTGTTATTGAAGCCATTAACAAGGAACCGAGTGTGAGGCGGTAGCTGGAGTGAGGGGAGTGTTCGATGACCCTCGCCACACCTTCCTCACTCATTTTCCCCCTCGCTCGTTACTCATGTATTGTATAGTCCCTCTTTATTTCCTTTCTCACTCTCTTTTTCTGGTCGCCATTGGATATTTCAGTTCTGGTGATCAGATGAAGAAATTTGATGGTGTTTGTCTGTGCGTCTGATTCTTCGTGTGTACTTCCCCGTTTTCTGTTCCAGGACTAGGCCCGTCGACCGGCATAATTAACTACTCGTTAGCGTGACGACCGTGATAGACACCCAGCGGATAATATGGAGTAATTTCGTTCATGGTTTTATATATATAGGAATCTGAGAACCAGGAGGGAGAAGGAGGAGGAGGAGGTGGAGGAGCCATATCAGTGAATGTTGATTATTACTTCCCTCAGATATATAGACTGTGGCCCTGTGGTGCGACGGCTCATCTCTCTCCTCTCTCTCTCTCTCTCTCTCTCTTCTCTCTCTCTCTCTCTCTCTCTTCTCTCTCTCTCTCTCTCTTCTTCTTCTTCTTCTTCTCCTTCTTCTCCCATTTACTGAAATGTTTCTTGCACAATTCTTCAGTGGCCACTTGAGTGGAACAGTATATTCTCCATTTCCGTCCCCACGCACCATCTTCTGATCTTTCTTCAAGTTCCACCCTTTTTTTGGGTTTTCTGTGCGTCCTTCCATCCATTTTCTTTCACCACCACCACCTCATCTGTTCTTCATTTTAATTCCCCTAATAATTTACCTACATTACTCCCCTTGTCGCAAGCTCCTGGCTTATCTCCCTCCCCACGTTACACCTCCGCAGTACGCTCCAGTAAAACTTTCAATTCGAGAAAGGTTTAATTACTGTAAGAGGGAGGGAGGGCTGACCTCCGGACCTCCTCCTGTGTTTGGGGGGGAAAAAAAGTTTTATTATTTGGTCTTTGAGGATGAAAGAAAAGGTGAGAGTGTTTGATGGTTTCTAACCACGGGAGTGGGGGTGTTTTACGGAATGCCAGATGGTTTGAGCCATTGAACAGTGACGTAACACCCTTGAGCCTTACTAGGACGCGGGGATGATCCGAGCATGACTCTAGCGACCTTTGAGCACGTCAATACGACTCTTGTATATGATAGCGTGGTCGTTGGCCTAACCCTCTGGGATCAGGTCAGAGGTCGTACCGTATATATATATATATATATATATATATATATATATATATATATATATATATATATATATATCTTTCTTTCTTTCATACTATTCGCCATTTCCCGCGTCAGCGAGGTAGCGTTAAGAACAGAGGACTGGGCCTCTGAGGAAACATCCTCATCCAGCCCCCTTCTCTGTTCCTTCCTTTGAAAAAAAAAAAAAGAAAAAAAAAGAGAGGGTATATATATATATATATATATATATATATATATATATATATATATATATATATATATATATATATATATATATATATTTTTTTTTTTTTTTTTTTTTTTTTTTTTTTTTTACCTCGTCGCTGTCTCCCGCGGTTGCGAGGTAGCGCAAGGAAATATGCTGGGTAGTGTGGTTGGGTAGGGGAGGAAGAAGGAGGAAATGTGAATTGGGAAGGTTTGTAAACACAGCTGTGTTTTGCATACGTGTGTACGTCTGTGTGTGTGTGGGTTTGGGTGTTTATTTACCTGGCTTTTTTATATCAAGTTTTTTATGCTTTATTATGAACACCTGTTTTTTTATGTCTGTGTCTTGCAACAGATGGTCAGGGAGTGGCACACGGAAGATGGCGTGCTGTCATTCTAACACGAAATCCAATGAAATTATTAATGTGTATATATATATATATATATATATATATATATATATATATATATATATATATATATATATATATATATCAGTCTCTTTTCATATATTTTTTTAATTGAAAGTCCATGGCCTTTTTTTTCTCTCTTATCTAAATGTTGTGGAGAAACTCCCCTCGACGTATGGTAGTTAAGTTTGAGTAAACAGTAGCAGGAATTTTCGTTTATTAAATCATTGATCATTACATCCTTATCAGCTGTGTGTGTGTGTGTGTGTGTGTATGTGTGTGTGTGTGTGTGTGTGTGCGGGCGGGGTCGACCACATGCCAGACACCGTGAGTCACCGTTGTTAGGGGTCGCTCGTACGTGTGTTATAACCTTGTTCTCCAGTTCACCTCAAGTGTAGCGGAACTCTTCACTGTTCTTCCACAGTTCAGCCAGATTTGTTGTTGTGGAGCTGTGTGTGTGTGTGTGTGTGTGTGTGTGTGTGTGTGTGTGTGTTCTCTTTCCCGAGATCGCGTTAAGATATAACTCGCTTAACTCTACGTGTTCTTCTTCCTCTCTTCACACCAGACTGGCTTAGCTATCTGTTATCCTTCGCTAGTTCACGCCTGACTCACTGAATTGAGTGTGTGTGTGTGTGTGTTCTTCCTATAGTGCACATAACTGTGTGTGTTCTTCTTCAGCTAACACCTAAAATCGCTTGACTATGTGTGTGTTCTTCACGAGTGTAGTACAACCTGGCTCTCATAAGTAATTGTTCTAGTTCACGCCTGACTCGCTCACCTGTGTGTTCTTCCTCGTTCACGCCTGACTCACTCACCTGTGTGTTCTTCCTAGTTCAAGTCGACTGCGTGTGTGTTCTTCCTGTTTCGAAGAACTGATAATAAGAGACTTATGATGGTCAAGTGTTGGCCCTCGTCCTGCAGTGGGTAGCGTTACTGACCATTAAAGGGTCGGGGTCAAAGGTCACGCCGTTGTACCGAAAAGGGTCAAACCGCTGTGCCGGGGAAAAAAAGAAGGGGGGGGGGGGAGCGGCAAACGAAACGCAACACATCAGAATAACTGTAATAAAGAATTGAAACCTTCATTATACATCTACGTAACTCTTTTTTGCTCGTATGTATGTTTATCGTGACTTGTGTGTTGGTGGCACTTAACACACACCGCCTGCCTGGGGCTGAGCAAGTGTTTGGCATGTTTGAATTGGCCACAGTAGTGAGCCTGGGTGGGAGGTGGTGGTGGGAGGGAGGATTAATTAGTAAAAGGAAAAAAAAAACTTTTGAAGAAAATGACGAAGATAAAAAGTAATGAGTGACGTTCGTTCGTCCGTCCTACTGGCGTGCTGGGACACAGTTATGTCCCATTTGCGGTCCCCTTCCCCCCCTCCCGCGGTATTTTAATGAACCTCTTTCTCTTTCTCTGTTTATCTATCTATCTTTCTATCTACCACTGGGATCTTCGTCCCCAAACGAACGCGTGAATCCCCCTTTTTTTGTACGATATCTCTTATTATTATTATTATTATTATTATTATTATTATTATCTTATAATGATGATAATGAAATGTTTTTTTGTTCCTGACTCAAAAGTATCGGATACTTGCTTCCGTGTGTGACGAGCGGGGAGTGAGCGATCACAGTGGAGATCCCAGTCCTGATGGTGACCAGGCACCAGAGGTGGCGGTGTTTGGATTTGAAGGACGAGAAGCATAATTGTAACGCTCGTTGGGTCTGTACGTTTTCCTGCAAGTTATGAGGTGGATGAGGCATTGAATCTTATGTCGTCCTTGTTATGAGGTGGATGAGGCGTTGAATCTCCTTATTACGATACGCTATGTTTTGTTTCTTGTTATGAGGCGAGCGAGGCATCGAATTCTCTTTTCCATGAGGCGTTGAATCTGTTCTTTCTCCTTGTCATGAGGCGAGTGAGGCATCGAATCGCTCCCTCCTCCTCCTCCTCATCATCATCATGAGGAGAATGAGTCATACTGCGGCTTTCCCGGGCGTGTTGAAAGATCCCTCATTTTCTTTTCCTTTTTTTTTCTATTTTGCTTTTAAGACGGTACGGGTTGTGAGTGGCGATGGCGTGACCATTAGTGAGGTTGTGACGCAAGACAGTAGCGTGATGAGGAGCAGGTCGGTGAGTGAGATAGCGGGACACGGAACAGTGTGAATTATTCACAGACCTTTGGTGGTTCTTTGAAGGGGGTGTTGGGTGGGGGGAACTTCTTCCAGAACCGGGTCCGAAGCACACAGGAGTCTCATTAATTGCAGTGTTTCTTAGTTGGCTGATGAGAGAGATGGTTGTTATGCATGCTTGCGTAGAGTGTGTGTGTGTGTGTGTGTGTGTGTGTATGTGTCAGGGTGGTAGGTTGGGGGGTTTGTGTATGTAGTGTATGTAGCGTGTGTGTGTGTGTGTGTGTGTGTGTGTGCAACAGGCTTGTATACCTCAGGTCACACTGGGGAGGGGGGGGGGGGTTGACTGTATGACGAGCAGTGTACATTCCCCCAATGGGGGAGAGGGAGGGTGGTACACAGTTACCCCTACCTTTTGTCGTCATTTCTGACCCTCCACCTGCAGGTATCATGTGTGCTCTCTCGCTCTCTCTCTCTCTCTCTCTCTCTCTCTCTCTCTCTCTCTCTCTCTCTCTCTCTCTCTCTCTCTCTCTCTCTCTCTCTCTCTCACATGTTGCTCCTCGAAGCCTCCCTCCTCACACTCTGGTCTCACGCCTCGTCCCTTGATCGCCTTCCGTCGCCTTGTTGGTCTGTCTGGCCAAGGAAGAGCTCGTCGCTCCCTCTTCCTCCTCCTCCTCCTCCTCCTCACCCACCCCGCGGGTGTTGAGGACCTCGAAGGAGGGAGGCGTCGGTCAGCCACGGGTGGAGAGGACTGCTGGCGGAGGACGGGGGATCGGGTGGCGCTGACACAGCAACGAAATCGACCAACGTATCTCTCATGCAAGACGTCGGTTGGGGACCCGGGCGGGGATGTGTGTGTGTGTGTGTGTGTGTGTGTGAGGGGATAAGGGGGGGGGGGGGGGGAGGGAGGTGTATTCTCTCAAGTGGCAGTGTTGTGTCTGGCGGGTGTATAAAGTGATTATAAAACAGCGAGGCACGTAACGAGGGAATTGCCTGTTTTATCCTTGGGCCGGCGGGGAGGTGCATGCGAGGGAGCGTGACGCGGGGTCATCAAAACTGTTGCGCCGCTATGATTAGCGGGGAAATAAATACTTCGCGAGAGAGAGAGAGAGAGAGAGAGAGAGAGAGAGAGAGAGAGAGAGAGAGAGAGAGACTCTCACACGCAGTGGCCATTACTGGCTTGGCGGGCTGGGCAGGTCAACAGCTTGTTGATTCCCCGTGCGGGAGGAGAAGGAGGAGGAGGGTAGGGTAGGTGGGTTCCGACCCGCCCCGGCGGGAGTGGTAGATGAATGAGAAGTGATTGTATCTGGGGTCGCCCAAGACGACCCCCTCTCTCCACCGCCCGCCGTAGAGGTCTTACTGCTACTACTACTACTACTGCGCCTAGGTCTGAGTTCCTTGTGGCCACTGACCCTTGGCGGTGGCCGAGCGATCGTGTGCGCTCCTCTACCCGCGCCTCCTGCAGGGTGTGTGTGTGAGCGTGTGCGCTCCTCTACCCGCGCCTCCTGCAGGGTGTGTGTGTGAGCATGTGCGCTCCTCTACCCGCGCCTCCTGCAGGGTGTGTGTAGCGTGTGCAGCGTGGCTGGCCAAGTGTTGTGTGTGTGGTTAGTAGGTGGTGGTGTTGGTGGCGTGTCGTCACGACGGCTTCAAGG
>NC_092273.1:6618424-6635924 GCF_036320965.1 Panulirus ornatus
GCAAACACACTTAGGCTTATACCTGGGCTGGGGAGGAGGTGAAGGAGGCTTTGAGCGGGCGAGGCGAAGACACCGTATCAAACATCATGATCCAGGCGGGAGATGATCCACGCTCGAAAAACATCGTTGTACGGGTGTCCCAACGCGACGCTTCACAGTTTCAGCGCTAGTCTACGGGCACACCCAGCCGCGTTTCACTTACTTGTTGACAGCGTGGACGGACGGACGGACGTGCCGTCGTCAACCACTGTCAACACGTTTTCTAGTCTCCACTTATACCCAGCCAGTGCGTTGTCACTATCTTTGGGGTGTACTGTCTTGTCTTCATCTATGTAGATTACGATTGTAGGGCGATGCTGGTGTTCTCCAGGTGTTAACCTCGTCATAGACCACCAGGTCTTCTGTTACCTGGCTTCGCCAGCTGATAGACCTCGTCGTAGACCATCAGGTCTTCCGTTATCTGGCTTTCCCCACGTACTGTCCTCCAGCAGATGACCTCGTCATAGACCATCTGGTCTTCTGTTACCTGGCTTCAGCAGCGGATAAACCTAGTCGTGGACCATCAAGTCTTCCGTTATCTGGCTTTTCCCACGTACTGTCCTCCAGCAGATAACCTCGTCATAGACCACCAGGTCTTCTGTTACCTGGCTTCAGCAGCGGATAAACCTAGTCGTGGACCATCAGGTCTTCGGTTATCTGGCTTTCCTCATGTACTGTCCTCCAGCAGATAACCTCGTCATAGACCATCTGGTCTTCTGTTACCTGGCTTCACCAGCGGATAAACCTCGTCGTGGACCATCAAGTCTTCCGTTATCTGGCTTTTCCCATGTACTGTCCTCCAGCAGATAACCTCGTCATAGACCATCTGGTCTTCTGTTACCTGGCTTCACCAGCGGATAAACCTCGACGTGGACCACCAGGTCTTTATGTTGTCTGGCTTCCCATGTATCCTCTTGGAGTCCCCGTTTGTTTGTCTTTTTCTTGCATCTTTATTCTTCCCCGCTGACGTTTCTTGCTCCCCTGTATGTCCTCCCCACTCGACCCCATCTTCTCACCCCGTTCTCCCCTCTCCCATAAAGTGGCGTTAACCCTTGCAGTTCTTGTCAACCCACGCCCATCGGACCAGCGAGGTCGCGTCTGGAAAGGAATGTATGAATAAGAAATGATGGCTGCCACTCATCACCCCCCCAGCAAACCTGTCCTGGGGTAGCCTGGGGTTTTTTTTGGGGGGGAGTCGGGTGTTAGGGAGAGACGCGATCTTCCTCAGTGTTGTGTATGAATGGACCGCCCCGCCCGTATGATTTGTGTTTAATTAGCTTATCATACGGGGGTTGGGATGGGGGCTAAAGACGTATGTTTTGTTCTCATATACGGGAGGTGGACTGGGGTCAAGACCTGTCTGGTGTTACAGTCATATACAGGTGTTGGGCTGGAGTAAAAGACGACCTGTATGTTGTCATACAGGCGTTGGTCTAGGGCAGGGACCTGTCTGTTAGTCACATAACCTGTATATTGGTCACATACAGGCGTTGGTCTAGGGCAGGGACCTGTATGTTGCTTACATAAACTGTATATTGATCACATACAGGTGTTGGTCTAGGGCAAGGACCTGTATGTTGCTCACATAACCTGTAAATTGGTCACATACAGGTGTTGGTCTAGAGCAGGGACCTGTATGTTGCTCACATAACCTGTCTATTGGTCACATACAGGTGTTGGTCTACAGCAGGGACCTGTATGTTGCCCACGTACGGGTGCTGGTCTAGGGCAAAGACCTGTATATATTGATCTCACACGGACACGAGGTGATATAGTCTCGGGGCAACAGTGTGGTATATGGACGCAGCCCGATGCTGGTAGCAGCGTTGCAGCAGAGGCGTTGATCGGGAAATCCGATTTCACAGCATTTTGATATCCGTGTGGGAGGAATTATTTTGAGGAACCACCCCTTGGGGGAAAGGCTTCTCTTACTCCAGGGTGGACGTAGTGCACGAAGGAAGACTGCATGAGGAAGACATCCTCACCTTTCCTTCTTCCCCAGGGGGGGAAAAGTATACGAAAAACTACCCTTTTTCCCCATCTCAGTCCGCCCTGGGGTTTTTTCTTTCCTCCTCCTTCCTTTCCCCTCCCTCTCTCCCTCAGCCGGAGCTCTCACAGCGCAGTTTGGACCAGTGCCTGCCTTCGTAACTCAGACCCCGTGTGTCAACATAGGTTCTTCAGGAGTCGCAGTCCCGTCGCCCGAAAAAAAAAAAAGCTAGAGTTGGTAAGAGGGTTTGCAGGAAATTCCTGAAGGCCAAGACCAGATGGCATACATATATATTTTTTTTCCCTCCCCTTCTCCTTCCGCCCACATTTAGCCGTGTAGTTATATCATCCTGGGCTTCCTATGACTCTCTTTTACAGTGTGTCACCGGCAACTGTGTCGTCATATGGCATGGTAGAGGAAGCTGTTGATGGGCTGGAGTATTTTACAGATATGTAGTAGTGCCAGTGATGATAGAAGTGGCAGTAGTAGTAGTAGTAGCAGTAGTAGTAGTAGTAGTAGTAGTAGTAGTAGTAGTAACATTGGAATAGTGAATATTGTTAATATTATTATTATTGTTATTATTATTATTATTATTGTTGTTGTTGTTGTTGTTTTTGTTATTATTATCATTATTAATTGCATATGAAGTGGGATGAAGGTGTATGAGAAAGGGTGGTAAGTGATAGGGGGGAATAAGTTAACTGATAATGAAAGAAAGAGAAGAAAAATCGTACGGATGGTTTGTGCAGGGAAATAGTGCATGTGATTGGGAGGAGTGAAAGAGAAAGCAGCAGTGGAGTCGAAGGATAAGTACGAGAGCTGAAGAAAAAAAAAATAGGCCCAGCGTGAGGTAGGATTGAGAGAGTATCGATAAACGTCAGAGATAATGAGAAAACGTTTTGGAAGGAGGTGAATAGTGACAAAAACGAAAGAAAAAAAAAACAACAGCTGGGAATATGTGAGGTGAACTATTTTTTGTTTGTTTACGTATGACACGGTTATGGAGGAGGCAGACTCCAAGGCGAGACTGCCCCGAAACTGGTGACGCAATTTTTGAAGAGTTGGGGAAAAAGAGAAAGTTGAGAGCAAATGTCAACAAAACTTGGGGTAATGAAGCGCAGCATTAAGATTGAGGCTGGATGGTCTGAAGCGTTGGAACAAATGCAGACGACCTGAAGTAATTCGGATACCTGGTAGTGGACGTGATAGCGGATGAAAACCACGCAGGGTAGGACAGTGGGCTGTGGTCCCGGTGCGTTGAACGTGGAGGATGTGGAAGGAGAGGTCGCCGTCCGTTACGGCAGAGATGGATATTATTATTATTTTTTTTTTTAAGGCTTGGTAGTCCCTTCGGTGTGTGGTATATATGGACGCGAGTCAAGGGAAGGAAAGTGGACGTGCTGGAAGTGTGGTACACAAGGACTCCTTCTGATGGAACACGGGTTGGTAGAGTAAGGAATGGTAGTGTGTGTGTGTGTGAGAGAGAGAGAGAGAGAGAGAGAGAGAGAGAGAGAGAGAGAGAGAGAGAGAGAGAGGGAGAGAGAGAGAGAGAAGGGATACCCCCGAGAAGATGAAAGACGAAAGACTGACTAAGGAGGATCAGACATGGAGGGAGGAAGGGTGACGGGTAGACGAGGAAGGGGATGGGAAAGGTGGAAGGACGTGAAGCACTTGGGGTGGGTGATCAGGGCCTCAAACATTCAGGAGGGTGAGGGGCGTGCACGAGACACAATGAACTGGATCGACGTTGCATATCGAGAGAGCCCCGCGCTGTCAGTGGGCCACGTACAGCAGGGACGGGTATACTATGGTGTAGCAGTGCCCGTGGGAGTAGTCGTGGTTCTTGTTCATTAGAACACACTAGGGTGGAACTTGGAGGTGCTGCAAATGAGGCCATCATCCTTCTGTTCTTGACGCCCCTTACCCCTAAGCGGCTCTCACGCACATCCACAATATCGTGCGAGAGAAGAAAAAAAGAAGAAGGTATTATTACGTTATAGAAATCATTTCGTAATGCTCTGTGGCTCTTCCCCCCTCTCCTTTTTTTTCTGAAAATAATTCCCCGGGTGGAACGCCTCCCCTTGCCAGCCCTCATGTCAGAAGTCTTCATTACTCGGCCTTCTTTATCCCCTGCCGACTTTTCCTTGGTATATTTATGTGGCCGACACTTACATGAACTTCGTCTGGTGTGTAAGGGATGCTTTTAGCCAGCCTTTGACTCCGTCCTGGCTCGTGAAAGGTACAGTTTGAAGGTCAGTGTCAGATATGTAGAATGTGTGTGTGTGTGTGTGTGTGTGTGTGTGTGTGTGTGTGTGTGTGTGTGTAAACAGAGAAGGACAGATAGCGTATGGCCAAGTGTCGGAAGACGGGGGGAACACAAGAGGCATTGAAGAGTGTCCAGCAGTAACGGAGGGCGGGCGATGTGGGTGGGAGCATAACTTGTTGGGTGATCTACGACGCGTGGGTTGGAATCTCCTGGGCATGAGGGGAGCTGGACGCCACGACCCTAGTGCTATGAACGAGCCTCATTACCTCGGTGAAGCCTCAATATCCCAGGGCGCGAAGGAGGATCTCCGGTCTCCCTCCCGTCTGTCTCTCTCGCCAGCGGGAGGAGGAGGAGGAGGAGTGCTTGGGCGATGCCAATAGCTGTGCCTCCAGCAAGAGCCCGTGTGTTTCTCTAGGTAGAAACGTACCTGTTTTTTTCCCCTCCCTCCCTCCTCCTATTTCACCCGCTTCCGTGGTCTTTCTACCAACCTTTCCCTTCAGCAAAGGAGGGGTCGTCAGGGGTTGGGTCAGGCTTGCCGGCGCCCTGCGGGGGGGTCGTCTCCACTCGCTCAAAGGGCGCTAGAACGCGACGTGGGAATGGAGGAAGGACGTTGCATCCCCGGGCACGCACACGACCGAGACTTCGAGACTTGGTCGTGTTGCCCTTGACCCCCCTCATCTTGTCAGTAGCGCCCGTACACACTGTTGTCCTCGAGTCCTCTCCGTTGCAACTGTTGGAGTGTGTGTGTGTGTGTGTGTGTGCGGCCTGTGGCTCTCAGGGTTAATCTGTCGTGTAAATAAGCCACGTTAAGGCGACAGTCGTCCATGTGTGCAGAAGTATCAAGACTTACGTTCCCCCGGTGTACATAATTATGCATGCTGTTGTATTGTCACACTCTCGTTCGAGAGGGAGAACTTTTCCTCTTGCGTTTTTTCCCTTTTTTTTCCTTTCAAGCGTCGGACTTTTTGCCCTTTTTTTTCCCCCACCCTGAAATCAAGCTGGTCGTGCCATGACTCATGTCGTCCTCCACCCGCAGCTTACCTAGAACGGACGCTAAAGCTTACTACGCACAGTTAGGAGGAATTAAGCTTTGCATGCCAGTGAACAGGAAATGTAAGATCCAAGTCTTGTGTGTATTTCCCCCTCGTCATCAGTGAGTGTTTGTGGCATTGAAAATGTTACTTGAAATGTTATGACAGAAATATGAATGGAAGGTAAAATGTTAAATGTTGGTCATGTGGAGGAGAATGTGACGAGTTGAAATAGGGGAAAGTGACAAGATGAAATAGGGTAAAAGTGATGAGTTGATGTAGGGGAAAGTGACAACTTGAAGTAGGGTAAAGTAACAAGTTGAAATAGGGTAAAGTGACGAGTTGATGTAGGGGAAAGCAACGAGTTGAAATAGGGGAAAGTGACGTGTTGAAATAGGGTAGAGTGACGAGTTGAAGTAGGGGAAACGACGAGTCGAAATAGAGGAAAGTGACGAGTTGAAATAAGGGTAAAAGTGACGAGTTGATGTAGGGGAAAGTGACAAGTTAAAATAGGGGAAAGTAACAAGTTGAAATAGGGTAAAGTGACGAGTTGAAGTAAGGGAAACGACGAGTTGAAATAGGGTAAAGTGACGTGTTGAAATAGGATCGTTCTTTCGTGTACCTGTTCACTCAGATAGGTACAGTGATGCAGTATTGCTTGCCTGGGAAGGTGTAGATATAACCCATGACCCTTGATAAGATGGCTGGAGACTAGAGTAATGGTGACAGACGCAGCACCACGCCCGTAGAACACCAGAACCAGTTTCATTATCAACTGTTCTTCTTCAGAACACCAGAACCAGTTTCATTATCAACTGTTCTTCTTCAGAACACCAGAACCAGTTTCATTATCAACTGTTCTTCTTCAGAACACCAGAACCAGTTTCATTATCAACTGTTCTTCTTCAGAACACCAGAACCAGTTTCATTATCAACTGTTCTTCAGAACACCAGAACGTTTGAGCCCGAATGGTCAGGTCGGGAGGGGCAGCGAACGTTGCAAATAACGCAGTAAGAAGTAGAGGGAGCTGACGTTAATTTGCCCAAGTTGGTCTCATTATTTTTCGACCTTTTTGAACTATTTTGGTCATGGTTTATCCTATTTTCGTCATTATTTTCCCTATTTTCGTCATTATTATTTCTATTTTCGTCATTATTTTTCCTATTTCCTCATCATTTTTCCTGTTTTTGTCGTTATTTTTCCTATTTTCGTCATTATTTTTCCTGTTTTGGTCGTTTTTTTTTTCCTATTTTCATTATTTTTCTAATTTTCGTAATTTTTTTCCCCGTACTGGTCATTATTTTTCTCCCCCACGTTGGTCATTATTTTCCCACTGTTGGCCATTATAGTCCCTCCATGTTGATCATTTTCCTCCCATGCTGGTCATTACTTCCCGCACTTTGGCCATTATTTTCCCTCCTGTCTCGCTGGGATTATGACTCCAATATTCGATTCTTATCTGCCAGGTGGATTGTTATCATAAAGGAGGAGGGGGTACGTAGTGGGTGCTGACCCTGGAGGATGTACGCAGTGGGTGCTGACCCTGGAGGATGTATGTAGTGGGTGCTGACCCTGGAGGGTGTACGTAGTGGGTGCTGACCCTGGAGGATGTACGTAGTGGGTGCTGACCCTGGAGGGTGTACGTAGTGGGTGCTGACCCTGGAGGATGTACGCAGTGGGTGCTGACCCTGGAGGATGTACGTAGTGGGTGCTGACCCTGGAGGGTGTACGTAGTGGGTGCTGACCCTGGAGGATGTACGCAGTGGGTGCTGACCCTGGAGGATGTACGTAGTGGGTGCTGACCCTGGAGGGTGTTGGTAGTGGGTGCTGACCCCTGGTGAGGGTAGGGGAGGCTAGTGAGCTGAGTGGGGAGAGGACGGGTGGGAGCAAGTATTACGAGAAGGGAGTTAATGGAAGAAGGGGAGGAAGAGAGAGAATATACAGGGAAGGAGAGAGAAAATAGATGAGAAAATGGTGAGGGGTGAAGAAGGGAGAGGGGTAAAGTGCAGTAGGGTGAAGGAAGGGGATGTGGGAGCAGAGGATGGGGAGGAAACTTCCCAAATGACTGGAAAGGGGAAAAGATAGGACTAGATAGGGAATGGGGAAAGATAGGACCAAATAGGGAATGGGGAGAGGTAGGACTAGATAGGGAATGGAGAAAGATAGGACTAAATAGGGAATGGGGAAAGATAGGACGAGATAGGGATGAGGCATCACAGACAAGAGTGTACATGGTCAGGTGTGCGAGTGATGGGGGAATGGGTTAACGAGTAAGGCAGAGGTGGACGACCCTCCCCCCCCCCCTACCCAACCCTCCAAGGGGACGACCCGAGGAGAGGGGTGGTGGGTGGGTGGTGGACGACCACACACGCTGTGGTACAAGGGAGTTGCTGTGTGTGTGTGTGTGTGTGTGTGTGTGTGTGTGTGTGTGTGTTTGTATCTCATATTATCTCTTAATTTCTTATGATAACATTAGTTATCTTTTTTTTGTAGCTTTTTTGATAATGTTTTTGTGTTGGATAAGTTAATTTTTCTTTCTAAATTTAGAGACATAACATTTTTAAAGGCGTTTTCGTCATTATTATTTTATTTACTTGCATTTTTTGTAAATATGTTGTTTTGGGAGATGTGTTTGTAGCGTTTAGGAATATTATTTTATCACAGTTTTTACGAAATAATGAATCACCTTTTTTTTTATTATATCAATCATGGAATAAAGTCTCTTATAACCTTTCTTTACTGGTGTAGTTGACTTTGTGAAATTATCAGTATGTGTGAGAGAGAGAGAGAGAGAGAGAGAGAGAGAGAGAGAGAGAGAGAGAGAGAGAACAGAACAAGCCATGTATGTCGTGTGTGCTAGCGTTTCATTCCTCTTGGAATTAGAACTTGAGCTTAGAGGTCGAGTCGTCTGCATGAATTTTGTATTTAAGATGCAAGGGGTAGGTAGAGTGATGGAGAGGTGCGTGTCCTCCCATCTCTCTCTCTCTCTCTCCCCTCCAATGAAGGAGAAATGACGCCCTAGTCTGCGAACGACAGAGAAAAGGTGATTTAAGATGCATGTTAATCACATAGAATCGCTTGTTTGGTATGTGTACGCTGTACCTCCAGTGTTGTTTTTAGCTGGGCGAAGCGAACAAGTGCAAAATAAGCGAACCCTTCCGCCTCCCGCGCAGCTAGTCATAGAAAACCGGGCCATGTGCACCAGAGAAAACGGGGTCTCTCGGGCGTTGAAGGACAAACTGCGCCAGTTTAGCCATCTTTCAAAGTCACCCCTGTCTCTTGTCATAAATAAATGACTATTAATAGCCTCACATACCGGAGTATTGCATATGAGACTCGAGTCACATGCAGCCAGCGAGTAGGTGAATTACGGAACTACCACGGCTGCCTTACCCGGTCCCGCCTGGGCACGCATTGATAAACAATAACGGATAAAGATTATCGACGTCGGTTTTTTGATCATACCGTAAGAATGAGAGGTTACGGTGGGTGATTGAGAGGTTGAAAGGCAGCACGAGGAACTCATCTGGTGGGCGTTGGCAGCTTAAAGGGCCCCCAACCCCCCTATTGATCGCGCGCGCGCTATTTTTAGAAACGGGTGGGTTTATCTTTGGGCGTCCTTGTTTTAAGGATGTGTATATCGGTTTATTGGGTGGCGCGGGGTGTGGTTAACGGCCAGGTCCAACAAGGGGGACGAAGTTGTATATAGGGTGCTTAGGGGGTCGTTGGACCACGAGGGGGGGAGGGGGGGAAAGGTGAGGAGAGGCGGGGAGGGGGAGGGGGAGGTGTACATTTCCTCGGGCAAGGGTTGAGAGGTGGGGGGGGGGACGACTCTCGTGTGTGTGTGTGTGTGTGTGTGTGTGTGTGTGTGTGTGTGTGTGTGTGTGTGTGTGTGTGTTGGGAGAGATAGCTACAGAGGGGAAATTCCCAGGCAGCCGTGACGGTGTATGGAAGGGAAGGGAGGGGAGGGTGGGTGCTCTCTCTCTCTCTCTCTCTCTCTCTCTCTCTCTCTCTCTCTCTCTCTCTCTCTCTCTCTCTCTCTCTCTCTCCCTCTATCTATCTATCTATCTATCTATCTGTCTATCTATCTATCTATCTATCTATCTATCTATCTATCTATCTATCTCGTTCCTGGTACTTTTACCTCGTCTGGTTATATGATATTTGATGCCAGTACGAGGTGTTTACTTGTTCCATTCATGGATCTTCAGTCTTCCATACGACCAGCTCTCCCATTCGACCAGCTCTCCAGTTCGACCAGTTCTCATGTACGACCAGCTCTTCCATACGACCAGCTCTTCCATACGACCAGCTCTCCATACGACCAACTCTTCCATACGACCAGCTCTTCCATACGACCAACTCTTCCATACGACCAACTCTTCCATACGACCAACTCTTCCATACGACCCGCTCTCCCGTTCGACCAGCTCTCCTGTGCCACGCCTGTCACACTTCGCCCGCATTAATCCCCCGTGCCACATCCACCCCAGCTCCTACATTCCCCACGAACCCTCCTCCTCCGTTTTCTATCTGTCTCCACATTTCTCCCCCTCCCCCCCACCCTCCCCAGTGCTATAAATCCATCTCTTCTGCTCCCTCCCTTCTGTACTCTCCCTCCCCCTCCTCCTCCTCCCTTCGCCACCTTCCTCTCCCTGTCATGGCCCTGTCAGGTGATCCATCTCTCCCTTGGACCCGTCCACGATTTCTTCTGTACCTCCTCCTCCCCCCCAACAGCTTCCCATTTTCTTTGCCTCCGGGCCTTTGCCCACAGAGCGGCACCACCCTCCCTGCACCACATCTCCTCTCCCTTAAATTTTTACCTCGACCCCTCTCCCTCGCGCTGCAGGCCGCCATGCCCCTCCCTGCAACACCCTGCTTCTTCCCCCGTCTCCTCTCCCTTCCATCTTATCTTCTCTCCCACCTCACCTTCCCATATCCCTCTCTTTTCCATACTCCTCTATTCCTGCTTGCATCTGGGTTCTGTCATTTCCGAAGAGTAGCATCTCCCTGCTCCTTTCCTCCCACCAACACCACCATCATCTCTACCCTCTCTCTCTCTCTCTCTCTCTCTCTCTCTCTCTCTCTCTCTCTCTCTCTCTCTCTCTCTCTCTCTCTCTCTCTCTCTCTCTCTCTCTCTCCCATTCTCCGTCCCGTCCCGGGGTGTTTTGCCGTCCTGGCTTACCCACCACAGTTCGTGATGCCAAGCTGTGATACAGCCCTTTAATCCTGGCCTTTTGGCTTACCTCTCACTGACCCCTCTCCCTCCTCTCACTGACCCCTCTCCCACCACCCTCCCTCCCTCCTCTCACTGACCCCTCCTCTCACTGACCCCTCTCCCACACCCTCCCTCCCTCCTCTCACTGACCCCTCTCCCACACCCTCCCTCCCTCCTCTCAGTGACCCCTCTCCCTCCCTCCTCTCACTGACCCCTCTCCCACCGTCCCTCCTCTCTCTCTGACCCCTCTCCCACCCTCCCTTCTCTCTCATTGACCCCTCTCACCCCTCTCCCACCCTCCCTTCTCTCACATTGGCCCCTCTCACTCTTCCTCCTCTCTGACCCTTCTCCTCCTCTCCCTTGGAGGGTCACCCTTCCTCTCCACCTTATCCTTCCCTGTTATTCCTCTTGCCTCCCTTTCCTTTGTGTGTGTTGGCCTTCCGTTCTTTTCTCTTCTCCCACCTCCTCATCTCCCCACGCTCTCCTCCCAAGCATCATCATTCTCCCCGTGACTCCCATCTTCTACGCGTCTTGGGTTTAACCTCCCATTTTCTGTAACCTCGTCTCCTTTTTCGTATTAAACCTGGTTTGATATATATATATATATATATATATATATATATATATATATATATATATATAGAGAGAGAGAGAGAGAGAGAGAGAGAGAGAGAGAGAGAGAGATGTGTGTGTGTGTGTGTGTGTGTGTGTGTTTGGCCTTTTTTTTTTTTTAATATAACCTTTCTCGTCTTCGTGTGTCACACCAGTCCAATACGTTTGTCTGCATCTTGACAGTGATTTACCCCTTCAAGCTGTTGCCTTTCATTACTTCCTCCTCCTCCTCCTCTTCCTCCTCGTCTTCCTCCTCCTCCTCATCCTCAATCTATCGCTACCATTGTTGTGTATCCAGGCTTCGCCTCCTTCTACCAACAGCATTTTCAAATTAAGTTCCGACGTTCACCCTGCAAGTCAACCGTACATGGTACATTTTCAGCCTAAGTGTCGTCCCCTTAATATCTTTTAATACTGAGTCGGGTTTATGACCCAGGAGGGTTTAGGTCCCCTGGTTTATTTTACTGTCAGGTTTTAACTTCCCTTTTTTTACCCCATGTTCGAGTGCCTTATTGGGGAGTGACTTCTTAAAGTTCGTGTGTGTGTGTGTGTGCGTGGATTCGTGTATTGGACTACATTCATTTCGTGTGGGCTCGTTTTCTGTGAGGGGAATCTTGTTTTCTTTTCGTCTTTCGCCTGTTATCTTTATTTATTCATTTATCGTATATTCCAGTTTGTTCTCTGTGATATCTGGCTTTTCCATCGATTTTTGAGTATCCCATTCTCTCTCGCGTGCCTACCAACCGTGAGCCGTTTTCTTTTTTTTCTTTTTTCCCCCCTCCATTTCTCCGTCGCTTCGCTTTATTCCTTCGTTTTTTTAGATATATATTTTTAGTCATTCTCTCTCTCTCTCTCTCTCTCTCTCTCTCTCTCTCTCTCTCTCTCTCTCTCTCTCTCTCTCTCTCTCTCTCGATAGCGGAGGGGATATACGCAGAGTGAACGGCGTATGCATTTCACTGGGTACGCAAAGAGTGAACTTCGCATGTGTTTCTCACTGTGTGGACGTGAAGCCACCGACCTCCCCCCCCCCCCCCTCCTCCTCCCTCCCCCTCCCTCCCAACCTACAAACACCCCCCCTCCCCCTCCCTTGCTGTCCGAGCCCGACCGTACGTATGACGTAGGAGATGCGCGTGGTCCGCGCCCCATGTTGCGCGGTAGGCCCGCGGTATTGTCATTACCCGGATGTTACTACCAACGGTATGTGGGGTATTGTAGTGGTGTGTGTGTGTGTGTGTGTGTGTGTGTGTGTGTGTGTGTATTTGATATGGTTCGTGTATTGCCCTTGAGGGGGGTGTAGGGGGGTTTATGTTTCGTTGGACATTAGGTATGACGTGGGTATTGTAGTGGATGTGTTGTTCTCATTGTATTTTAGGTATGACGTTGGTTGTGATGTATTCGTGTCATTGTATTTTAGGTATGGTATTGGTTGTGATTCATTCATTTCATTGTATTTTAGGTATGACATCGTATTTTAGGTATGGTATTGGTTATGATTTATTCATTTCATTGTATTTTAACTATGACATTGTATTTTAGGTATGGTATTGGTTGTTATTTATTCATTTCATTGTATTTTAGGTATGGTATTGGTTGTTATGTATTCACTTCAATATATTGTAGGTATGAACATTGGTTGTGATGTATTCATGTCATTGTACATAAGATTCCATGTGTATTTTAATGATGTATTTACTTTAAGTTAAACCCGGAGTGTTTTGTTGTGGGTGATGAACTAACGTTGTTTTCTCTTCTTTGCAGGTAAGTTGAGCGTCTTGGGCTCGTATGCTGTTCCTGAGGTAACGCCTTCAGGTGTGTGGTGTGTGTGTGTGGCTCGTGGTGTATAGAACACACACCACACACACTGCTGCAGGTGTGTGATGTGTGTATGTGTGGCTCGTGGTGTATGTGACACCCACCACACACTGCTGCAGGTGTGTGTTGTGTGTGTGGCTCGTGGTGTATGTGACACCCACCACACACTGCTGCAGGTGTGTGATGTGTGTATGTGTGGCTCGTGGTGTATGTGACACCCACCACACACTGCTGCAGGTGTGTGTGTGTGTGTGTGTGGCTCGTGGTGTATAGAACACCCACCACACACTGCTGCAAGTGTGTGGTGTGTGTGTGTGTGGCTCGTGGTGTATGTAACACCCACCACACAGGCTGGTGCAAGTGTGTGGGTGTCACAGTAGCTGTGTGGCCAGACCAGCCACCACACACCCATGTCTCAACCATCCCCAGGTGTGAGGGGGTTGTAGGGCCAAACTGTGGTTGTGGAACACTTTTTGTGTTCAGGGAAATAATTTCCTTTTTTTTTAGGGGGGGAATGATATTTTGATGCCTTTTGATTTACTGTAGTGTATTCCATAGATGATTTCATAAGTGAAATGGCTGGTCGTTCAAGCCTTGATATATATATATATATATATATATATATATATATATATATATATATATATATATATATATATATATATCAGAGCTTATATAAAGGTGTGTTTTACGTTAGCATACAGTTACTTGTATGTCCAAATCATCTGTATTAATCATCTGTGTGTGTTAATCAGTAATACTTTTTCCTCATTAATCTTAGACGGATCAATTATGATCTGGAGCCGTGTGTGTGTGTGTGTGTGTGTGTGTGTGTGTCGTTTATCAACGTGCTATCGGTCAAGGGATCTTGTGAGCAACGCGTAATGCCATCTCGAACCCTCCTGATCCTACTCCATCCGTTCGTATCAGGCTCGCTCTCCTGAGCAAAAATGGTCTCGTACACCTCCATGGGAGACAATGATATTTTGTGACCATTCATAAGCCAAGCTCAGGGTATGAACAGCGCCCCTCCTCCCATTTTTATAAATAATGATGGATGAGGCTTCGTGTGTGTGTGTGTATATATATATATATATATATATATATGTACGGTGTCCGTCCACCTGACAAGACGCGCGCGCGTCGCCAGTCCTCCCTCCCTCCCTCCCTCCCTCCCACGCGCGCGCGCGCGGGCGTTCCAGTGCAACAGTGATTTGCCGTTACGACTGGACCAGCGAGATGCAGGGGTCCCCCCCCCTCCCCCCTCCCCCCTCCCCCATGAGATTTACGTTGTGTGGACATCTCGTATGTGATATTAATGTTTCAAGGGCAGCGCTTCTCTCTCTCTCTCTCTCTCTCTCTCTCTCTCTCTCTCTCTCTCTCTCTCTCTCTCTCTCTCTCTCTCTCTCTCTCTCTCTCTCAAAGGAGCCCATCACCGCCCCCCTTTGCTACTGTCTGTAGCGCACAGCCTTGAAGCTACAAGAAGGGGAAGGTGGGGGTGTACGGAGGCGGGGCGCGGAGGAAAGCCCCCCTCCCTCTTTAAGAGGGACGCCTGGGATTATGGAATTCAGAAGAAAGAGAGAGAGAGAGAGAGAGAGAGAGAGAGAGAGAGAGAGAGAGAGAGAGAAGAGAGAGAGAGAGAGAGCTGTGAGGTAGACTCTCGCAGCTGGTCATGTGGTGTACAGCTGGTTCATCATTCTGCGTCGTGTGGTCAGTTTGCGAAGGAGAGAACAGGTAGGAAAAAGGGGGATGAGGGGGAGGTTGGCCTGCCCTGACCCGATGACGCAGCGGAGGGAGAAGCTACGCTTGGTGACTGTGCTGCCCACAGCCCTCCCACCCTCCCTCCCTCCTCTTCCCTCCTCCTCCTCCTCCTCTTCCTCCTCGTGCCCACCCCCCTCCCTCCTTCCCTCCTCTTCCTCCCTCCTTCCCTCCCTCCCTCTTCCTTCCTCCTCCCCTCCCTCCCTCCTCTTCCTTCCTCCTCCCCTCCCTCCCTTCCTCCTCCTCCTCCCCCTCCTGCACAGTGATTGGTGTACGAGCGTGGAGGAGGCGCGGCATGATAATTATATGCCACACCCGCCTGGACACACTCCTCACCGTCGCCTCTGTATCACCCTCCTCCTCCACCCTCCTTTACTTACCCCCTCCCTCTTCCCTCCCTCCACCCAAACCCCCCACTCCCTCCATGCCGCTGTGACCCCCTCGCAGACATCCCTCCCCCCATATATCCAGGCTTCCAGGACAACACCTGTATCCAGAAAGCTGGATAATGTGATTATCCAGGAACCAACCCAACAGTCGGGTTGATCTGGGAACATTAGGTTGATCGGTTTATTCAGGAACCGGGATGACTTGATCTCTATATAAACCTGGATAATAATCGGTTTATCTATGAACCGGGATAACTTGATCTCTATATAAACCTGGATAATAATCGGTTTATCTATGAACCGGGATAACTTGATCTCTATATAAACCTGGATAATAATCGGTTTATCTATGAACCAGGATAATTGATCTCTATAAACCTGGATAATAATCGTTTTATCTATGAACCAGGATAATTGGTTTCTATAAACCTGGATAATAATCGGTTCATCTACGAACCAGGATAATTGGTTCATCAACGAACTTTAGGGTAATCGTTTTATCAAGGAACATTAGGATAATCGGTTTATTTGGGAACCAGGATAATTGCTTTATCCAGAAACCATGAACCAGGTTAATTGGTTTATCTAGAAACCATGAAACAGGTTAATTGGTTTATCTAGAAACCATGAACCAGGTTAATTGGTGTATCTAGAAACCATGAACCAGGTTAATTGGTGTATCTAGAAACCATGAACCAGGTTAATTGGTTTATCTAGAAACCATGAAACAGGTTAATTGGTTTATCTAGAAACCATGAAACAGGTTAATTGGTTTATCTAGTAACGAGCGGAACCGATTATCCAAAGTGGGGAAATAAGGTATTGTGATCATCCAGGATACAGACGTGATGGGTTTGGATAATCCAGGATAGGGATGAAAGGCGATAGAGACAGATTATATTATTTTCTCTTTTTTAAATCGATTATGGGGAAAAAAAAGAGAGTTTGAATTGCCCAATTGCCGATCATCGGCCATTAGAGAGATAACGGTGGTATTGGCAGTTTCCTTCGTTAGCGTCCGACTGCGTAAGTGATGGTAGCCTCTTGCTGTAAATGCCAGCGTGATTGATTTACATTTGTTTACATGGGTGGTGGTGTGGGTGTAAAAAGTCCCGGCATGTTAATGAGGGAGCGTTGACCACGACGGGACGACGACCCCCGACCTCCTCCCTCCTCCCGGAGCACGACAGTACGGATACCCCCGTGAGTACGGCGGTACGACCCCCGTGAGCAAGACGGTATGTCCCCCAGAGCACGTCGGTACGACCTGAGCACGATGGTCCGACCCTCGAGCACGATGGTACGACCCGTAAGCACGATGGTACGACCCGTGAGCACAACGTTCGACTCTCGAGCACGACGATACGACCCTCGACCACGACGGTGCGACCCGTAAGCACGACGATACGACCCGTTAGCACGATGGTACGACCCCCTGAGCACGACGGTACAGCCTCTTAAGAACAAGGGCAGGTCGTGCCCCTTCGACGGTGTGTGTGTGTATGTGTGTGTGTGTGTGTGTGTGTGTGTGTGCGTCGTCGTGGACGACCCCTTCTCCGGCTGGAGCCTCACGGGTCGTGCGTGATCCATCACGGTGGTCGTACTGTTGGGCTGTTGAGGGGGTGAGGGGAGGGTAGTTTAAAGGACGACTGTATCGCTCGCTGTTCAGTTGAGACTCTTGCGTCGCTGGAGGCCACACCTCCACCACCACACAGCTCTCCCCCCCCCCCCCTCCCTCCCCCCCTCCCTCCAGCCGCCCCTCCCCCTCCCCCTCCTCCTCCCTCCCCCCCCTCCTCCCTCCCCCCCCCCTCCTCCACTGTGGAAAGATAATCCTTCCCCTTTAAAAAAAAAAAAAAAACACTCGCTTTACCCAGTTCTCTCGCGATATTTTTTTTCTTTTTTTTTTGTTAAAGTTCCAGTTCATCCCAAGTCGCAACAACGTCTCGGAACTTTCAAGTTCAGGCGCCACCCCTCCCTTCCCCCATCCCCCCCCCATCCCCCCATCCCCTTCCCCCCCTCCCTCGCTGCTTAGTTAAGCTGCTTAAGCACGTTTTGAGAGAGAGAGAGAGAGAGAGAGAGAGAGAGAGAGAGAGAGAGAGTGTATACTCAGCTTGTCCACTCTTCCGTCGTTTTAAAGACTTGAGATAGATAGGAGCGATGATCCCCCCTTTTCCCTCCCCCCCTCAAAAAAAAAAGGGGGGGGGGGTGTGTTGGGGATTGCTTTGGTTTGGGTAGGCCGAGGTAGGTAGGTGCGGTGAGGTGAGGGAAGGCGTGAGGGAGGGAGGGAGAAGGGATGAGGAAGAGCCCCCTGCTGGTGCAAGGCCGTGGCTCCAGCAGTCGTCTGCAGAGTGAGTGAGGGAGTGAGGGAAAGGTGCCAGGCCAGGCCA
>NC_092273.1:6640924-6645924 GCF_036320965.1 Panulirus ornatus
TTTTAAGAAAAGAAAATGCATTAAAAGGAATTTTGTCTCCTCAAAAGATATATATATATATATATATATATATATATATATATATATATATATATATATATATATATATATGTTAATGTTAGTGACTTTCAGTGGGGAAGTCAACACATTAATGCCTTCCCACCTTGAAATAGGCTTGTAAACAGTAGACTGACTGACGAACAATATATATATTTGTTTTCCTTTTTTTTTTTTACAGCGGTTGTAAATCACGGAGGAGGAGCTTCCTTTTTTTTTTTTTTTTTACCGCTGTGGTTGTAATTCACGGAGGAGCCGAGTGGTGGATATTATAATATGAGATCTTCGTTGTCACGATATGAGGTTGTATATTGCCGTGTTTATAGCCGTGTTGACCGCCTTACCGTGATTATATATATATATATATATATATATATATATATATATATATATATATATATATATATATATATATATATATATAATGTTAATAATAATCCCAGAAGTAGACGAAGAGGCCCTTATGTTAACATCCTCCGTACACCACATGTTAACATCCTCCATACACCACACGTTAAATTGTTAAATTATCAACCGTCCCCAGCGGGTTAATCCTGTACTGCATGTTACCCGAAACCACCGGTCGTTATCTCTCAAACCACCCTGGCGTTATCTTTAAATCCCCACTCCCTTATCATTTTTAACACCCCCCTCCCCTACACACACACACACACACACACACACCCATCCACACGTCTTATTGTAGACTGTAACATGTTTCGAGCCCTTTCAAGGTGTATGTAACGCTCACATGTTATCTTTTGAGCGTTATCTGTAACTTCCCTTCGTGTCTGTAACCCACCACTTTCTGTGTCTAAACCCTAAGCATTAACTTTTAGATATATAATCACCCACCTGTTATCTTCAAGCCACCATATATCAGTAATTCCTCTGTTTTAAACGTATCAGTATGAACTCTTGCCTGTTTTCTAGAAACCACGCTCATTAATATGAACTCCCGCCTATTATCTAGAAACCACGTAATGATGTGAACCCCGTGCGTATTAAATAGAAACCCCAGGTGATGGTGAGAACATGTGCATGTTATCTCACATTTTAGGTCTTGGTGCTCACTACAGTGACCCGTTCCCCCGCAGGAGCACGTATGAGACGTCTGCACCTCCTACGTGGTATTTACACGTAGACACGTGATTTATGTACCCCTCGTGATATGTGTACCCTCACGTGTCATCTGTACCGATTCATGTCATCTTGACTCCCAAGGGTGATCTTTGTACCCCCATTATGATTTATAGTCTCCATATTTGTGCTATATTTATGTGTATTTATTTTTGTTTATTGTGATACATTAACTTCAATGGTGTATTGGAGTTTTTACAACGTTATGACGTGTTTCTTACGCTGAAGTCGCCTCCGTGATATGTTCACCCCCTGTGTTATATAACTGCCCTCGTGATATGTTAACCCCGTTGCGGTGTATGACTACCCCCATGATATATTGACCATTGTGTGTTATATAACTACCCCTGTGATATGCTAACATCAGTGTTTATATCATCCAGTGATATTTTTACCCCATTGTGTTACATGATTGCCCTCATGTTATTCTTAAAGTTGTGGTATATAACTACCCTCGTGATGTTTCAACCCCGCTGTGTTATTTTACTACCTCCTTGGTATGTTAATGCCACTGTATTAAATGACTACCCTTGTGATATCTGTAACCCTCACAGTGTTATATGGCTACCCTCGTGATATCTGTAAACCCCATGGTGTTGTATGGCTACCCTCGTGATATCTGTAAACCCCATAGTGTTGTATGGCTACCCTCGTGATATCTGTAAACCCTAGTGTTATACCGCAACCCTCGTAATATCTGTAAACCCCATTGTGTTGTATGGCTCCCTTCGTGATATTTGTAAACCCTGTAGTTACATGGCTACACTTGTTATCTGTAAACCATTTTGAATTATTATGGTTACTTTCGTGTTATATGTAAACCACACTGTTAGATGATGTCTGCAAACCCCACTGTGTATATTATATGGCAACCCCGTGGTATCTAATTCATTGCGTTATATAACTACCCTCCTGTTGTCTGTATACCACTGCGTCATTTAACTACCCTGTTGTTATCGGTAACACCTCCACCCCCCGAGCTCTGTCCTGTTATCTTCAAGTCCTCACGTCAGATAGTGACCACCACACCCTGTCGTTACACCCTGAACCACCCCATGTTAGTAACACCCACTTCCCCCCACTTCCTTCCCCCACTTCCCCCATGTGTTCTCGTCGTCCACTTCATATTATCTTAATCCACTCCATTGTTATCTTAATCCACACCCGACTCAGTCCTCCCCTGGCGTGTTATTTATACTCTCCGTCACCTCACTGGCCCGTCATGTGACTGTAATAGCCATTGTTGACCCGTAATAGCCATTGTTGACCCGTAATAGCCATTGTTGACCGTAATAGCCCGTCTGTTGTCTGTTGTTGACCCCTCGCCTGATTCGCTCGCTGTGTTCACCATGTCTGTTGCTGACCTTCAAGTGTTGTGTGTAGGTCCTGCACGCTGTGTATGGAAGTTATTCATTTATTTATTTATTTATTTATTTATTTTTACGCAGCCATGACCTATAAATCTCTCAGATGTTCGGTGTTAATTACCTGTGCGTTGAGCGGTCACACGTGGAATTGGATCCGTCATTTATATTAAGAGGCGTCATGTCTGGTATGTGAAACTTTTAAAGTTGGATATCATGGTTGATATATATATATATATATATATATATATATATATATATATATATATATATATATATATATATATATATATATAAAAACCTTTATATTGAAGGTTTGAATGTTGTTTTGATATATATAAACTTTTATATTGAAGGTGTGAATTTGATATATATATATATATATATATATATATATATATATATATATATATATATATATATATATATATATATATATATACCTGTATATTTAAAGGTGTAGACCATGTTTGATACAGAAACCTTTGTGTTTAAAGTGTAAACATAAGCCTTTGTATCTATGGTGTAAACTGAAATATGTTTACATTTAAGGTGTAAACTTCGATTTCTTGAAGGTAAACCGCAAGTATTAACTGTGAATCGTTGTTTACGTTGCGCCGTGGTAACCAGATACCCCCTTTCACATGTTATCTCCCAATCTGCGGGGTGTTATCTTTTAAAATCCACCATGATGTATACCCCTCAACCCCACCATGATGTATACCCCTCAACCCCACCATGATGTATACCCCTCAACCCTCCCACCATGATGTATACCCCTCAACCCTCCCACCATGATGTATTCCCCTCAACCCCACCATGATGTATACCCCTCAACCCTCCCACCATGATGTATACCCCTCAACCCTCCCACCATGATGTATTCCCCTCAACCCCACCATGATGTATACCCCTCAACCCTCCCACCATGATGTATACCCCTCAACCCTCCCACCATGATGTATTCCCCTCAACCCCACCATGATGTATACCCCTCAACCCCACCATGATGTATACCCCTCAACCCTCCCACCATGATGTATTCCCCTCAACCCCACCATGATGTATACCCCTCAACCCTCCCACCATGATGTATACCCCTCAACCCCACCATGATGTATTCCCCTCAACCCCACCATGATGTATACCCCTCAACCCCACCATGATGTATTCCCCTCAACCCCACCATGATGTATACCCCTCAACCCTCCCACCATGATGTATACCCCTCAACCCTCCCACCATGATGTATACCCCTCAACCCCACCATGATGTATACCCCTCAACCCCACCATGATGTATACCCCTCAACCCCACCATGATGTATACCCCTCAACCCTCCCACCATGATGTATACCCCTCAACCCCACCATGATGTATACCCCTCAACCCTCCCACCATGATGTATACCCCTCAACCCCACCATGATGTATTCCCCTCAACCCCACCATGATGTATACCCCTCAACCCTCCCACCATGATGTATACCCCTCAACCCCACCATGATGTATACCCCTCAACCCCACCATCATGTATACCCCTCAACCACGGGTTACCTTAGAGGCGGTATACTATATAACTCTACGTCCTTAGGTACTTTATTGCTGAGCCGCCCACCGATGTAAACCACATGTTACCCTCCGCTCACCCGCCCCCCCCCCCAAGACCACCCCCCAGCCGCCCCTCCATGTGCCAGCTGTTGACACCCCACCACCACCACCACAAACCCCCTTCCTCCCCTGCCCCTCTCCCCCCCCGGGGGGGAGTCACCTCCTGCCGGCAATTATTACCTCGGGGTTATCGGTAGAGTGGGGGGGGGAGGTTTCCCCTCTCCCCCTCCCCCCCAAGCAAACCGCAGATCTGCCGCTCGGTAGGAGGCTCCTCCCCCCCTCCCTTCCCCTTCCCCTCCCTCCCTTCCCCCTTCAAAAAACTTGGCCAGGTAGAGGGGGGCGTGTTAAACCCCTCTCCCTCCCTCCCTCCCCCTTCCCCTCCCCCTATTCTATCCCCCCCCCCCCGAGTCAAATTACAGAAAGAACTCCACCTGGCAACTTGGTCGTTTGGTATTGATCAAAGTACAGGGAGAGGGAGGGAGGGGGGAGGGGGGTGGGGTGGCCTGCCTTGGGCCGGCCGACCGACCCACTCGCCCCCCCGCCCCAACCCCACACCTCCTCCTCCTCCTCCTCTGCCCGCACGTGTTCCCCTTCCACGCTCGCAGCCAACCAAGGTGGCAGCTTGCAGCACAGTGTGCCCCGTGCCTGGCTGAGAGGTTGTGTGTATGGGTGCTTGGGGCAGAGAGAGAGAGAGAGAGAGAGAGAGAGTGTGTGTTCCGGGATGCTGCAACAAGATGGTTTGAAGGGGGGGGGGGGTGTTGGTGGATGGTGGTGATGGTGGAGTTAGAATGAAGATCACCACCACTTCCACCACCACCACCTCCACCAT
>NC_092273.1:6650924-6663424 GCF_036320965.1 Panulirus ornatus
CCATACGCCTGATAATTGTAGTTATTATTTTATTAATTATTATTATTATTATTATTATTATTATTATTATTATTATTATTATTATTATTATCGTGAAACGCGCGCAGGTGCTGTGTGTGGGTTAAGCCTATTGACAGTAGACGCATGGTTTAGTTCAGTTCCTCTCTCTCTCTCTCTCTCTCTCTCTCTCTCTCTCTCTCTCTCTCTCTCTCTCTCTCTCTCTCGAATCTTTTCGTATTTCAGTTGGTCTCCAATATTTATCAAGGCTGCAGCGATTGTTGCCTTTCTGATATATATATATATATATATATATATATATATATATATATATATATATATATATATATATATTTCTTTTTCGTTCGTTCCCCGAGACTTTCGACTGTAATTCATAGGGGTTGGGGGGGGTGCGCACGAATATTTGATTTCGAATATTTCTTACACTGTAGTCAGAACTGTTCTGACCAGGGTTCAAGACCTGCGAATATCGTGCACCTCGGATATTCCCCGTTGGGGGTCGCGACTTGTGTGGTTCATCGTCGCTTGCGAATATTGTATTTCAGATATTCCCGGCGAATATTGTTTCCCAAATATTCCCGGCGAATGTTGTATCGCAAATATTCCTGACGAGGGAAGAGTTTTGACTGATTTAGTTTATGTGAATATGTATGAAAAAAAAAAAAAAAAAAATATATATATATATATATATATATATATATATATATATATATATATATGTGTGTATGTGGGTAGGTTGGGCCATTCCTCGTCTGTTTCCTTGCGCTACCTCACTATTGCGGGAGACGGCGCTTGGTTATGATAGTTATATATATATATATATATATATATATATATATATATATATATATATATATATATATACACGAGTAGGAAGGAGTGATGGTGGATGGGAAAGAACGGAGGAGAAAGAGGGACTGCTGGAGGGTGAGGACGGAGGGAAGGGGAGGGAGGGCTGCCCGCCCTCCCCTTCCCTCCCCTACCTGCGTCCCCCACCACACCACCTCCCTCAAGACTCCCCCTCCCCCCCCCGGGCGTGTGTCTATCCCCCCTCCCCTCACCCCCGGCCATACCCAGGCGTTGGTTCCCCTCGTCGCCCCAGACCTCCTTAGTGTGGGTGGGGTGGGGGGGGGGGGGTTGATAGGAACCTTGGCCTACATAAACTGAGGTCTCTCTCGCCCACCCACCCACCCCAGACTTGCCACAGACCTCAAGGCTCAATATGTCCTTGAAGTAAGGCCCCTCCCGCCTCCCCGTGTCCATCCCTCACACCGGCCTTAGGTCTTCTGGGGTCCTTTTCGCGATGCCATGTCCCCCGTTGTACCCCATCGTCTCCCCATACCACCCATTCTTATCATCTTTATCGTACCTTTGTCCTCCTCTGTACCTTTTATCATTGTTTCTCGTATCTAGTGTTTCCATGTACCCCTTACTGATACCACACCGTCCTGGTACCCCATTTTCCGTACTGATACCTCACCGTCCTTACTGATACCACACTGTCCTTACTGATACCACACCGTCCTTACTGATACCTCATCGTCCTTACTGATACCACACTGTCCTTACTGATACCTCACTGTCCTTACTGATACCTCACTGTCCTTACTGATACCACACTGTCCTTACTGATACCACACTGTCCTTACTGATACCTCACTGTCCTTACTGATACCTCACTGTCCTTACTGATACCTCACTGTCCTTACTGATACCACACTGTCCTTACTGATACCACACTGTCCTTACTGATACCTCACTGTCCTTACTGATACCTCACTGTCCTTACTGATACCACACTGTCCTTACTGATACCTCACTGTCCTTACTGATACCACACTGTCCTCACTGGTACCTCACTGTCTTTACTGATACCTAACCTAACCTTACAGATACCTCACTGTCCTTACTGATACCACACTGTCCTTACTGATGCCTAACCGTCCTCACTGATACCCAACCTAACCTTACTGATACCACACTGCCCATACTGATACCTCACCGTCCTTATAACCCAGCTCTGCTCGATACACTATCCTCCCCTGTTCGCCTTCCTCTGTACACCCCATCCCCCTCTCATTCGCCACCCTTACCCAGGCTTGCCTAATACCCATCTCTCCCAGATACAACAGCCTCGTCTCTCACCCATCCCTTCCTTATATACCCAGGCCTCCTTATACTTAGTACCACTTCGTGCCTCACCCGTGCCTCTTAACCCCCTAACCCCCACCTTATCCATGTACATATGTAATTACCTTGTTATCATCCTCCTCTTTTTTTCTTTTTAAATCCACAAATTTTGTTGTGCTTCGTTCAAATCGTGGCAGACTCCCTGGTTTTCCCAAGGTCGTAGCAGCGCGTATTGGTGGAGGGTGTCGCTCGTAGATGTAGCGGCAAGTGTTGTGAACAGAGACCACAGTGTTTGGTGGACGCTATGTACGCCAGTGTAGTGGCGGCGACACGAACTACCCCCTCAACCCCCTCCTCCTTTTTTTTTCCTTTATGACGTAGATAACACGAGCTGATTAATTGTATTCCCGCCAGATTGTGGAGAGCTGAGTGGCCGTGCGATGGCAGGGGGTGTTGGGAGACGTGGTCGAGGAGGGTCTGTGGACAGAGGGGGTTGGGTCTTTGCATCTTCATGTTTGTTATTCTGCTACTGTAAGTGTAGGGGGAAGCTTAAGGTACAAGAACGTAATGCGTATTGAAGATTTACGTACATACGTACGTACATACATACATACATACATACATACATACATACATCCGTGCGTAGATACGTACATACATACATACATTCAACCATACATCCATCCATATATCCATCCATTCATACATACATTCACACAGGGACATACATACATACATACATTCACACGTTGATACATTCATACATAGAGATATACATACATGCATGCATACATAGAGAGTAAAGATAATATGGTAAGAAAATCTTGCTTCTAAAGAGAGAAGACTTTGTGTTGGTCATGAGTGTGGGTTTGAAATGCACGAGAGATGTGGGGTTGGTGCTGAGGGAGGAGCAAGGCTGGCAGGGTTTGGTGGTACCACAAGAAACTTGCATCTGGCATCAGCGTTACCTCCCCAGAACAACCACACTACGGGGGTATACCGGGTCCCCAGGCCGCACTACGGGGTATACCAGTTTCCCAGGCCAAACTACGGGGGTATACCAGTTTCCCAGGCCACACTACGGGGGTGCACCAGGTCCCCAGGCCACACTACGGGGGTGCACCAGGTCCCCAGGCCACACTACGGGGGTGCACCAGGTCCCCAGGCCACACTACGGGGGTGCACCAGGTCCCCAGGCCACATTACGGGGGTATACCAGGTCCCCAGGCCACACTACGGGGGTACACTAGGTCCCCAGGCCACACTACAGGGTACACCATGTCCCCAAGCCACACTACGGGGTACACCAAGTCCCCAGGCCACACTACGGGGGTACACCATGTCCCCAGGCCACACTACGGGGTTACACCAGGTCCCCAGGCCACACTGCGTCTCCAGGTGTGGACAGACGAGCCAGTGTGAGACATCAGAGAACCCAGATACAGAGCAGCACAGCTAACTCCAGGTCTGGGGAAGAAAAGTGACTGAGGGGGAAATTAACAGCTGTGCGCTGGGTATGAGGGTTTTTTTTTTTACCCCCCTTGGTGCCACGTAGGTACCTTAGAAGATGTTTGTGTATACAGATAGCATTGACAAGGGCAGTCATAATGCCGTCGAGGTGGAACTACCCTGGGTGTTTACGTCGGTGGGGAGGGTGGAACGCTGTGTCTAGAAGCGGCTCAGCCCTAGGCAAAGATGATATCTGTGACACCGATGTAAGGGGGAAGACCTCTTCTGTATATATGTATGTATGTCTATATCAGGGTCAGTGGACGCTGGGGGATGGGAGGGGAGGGCGGCCTGCTGGCCTGCCTCTGCTCATATGGGGAGACGAGAGGGTTTTTTTTTTTATGAGTTCTCCACCTCGGGGTCGTGTGAGTTCGGTGAGGTGGACGTGAGCTACGACGAGGTGGTTCGTCATTACCCAACCCTGAGGGTGACCTTGTTACAGGCCGATGGTTGAGGCTCTCTCTCTCTCTCTCTCTCTCTCTCTCTCTCTCTCTCTCTCTCTCTCTCTCTCTCTCTCTCTCTCTCTCTCTCTCTCTCTCCACACCGTCCCTCCCTGCAGCAACAAACTACTCCCTCCCTCTCCCTCTCTCTGCTTCCCTCCCTCCCTCTCCCTCCTCTCTCTGCTTCCCCCTTCCCTCCCTCTCTCTCCCTCCTCTCTCTGCCTTCCCCCTTCCCTCCCTCCCTCTCCCTCCTCTCTCTGCCTTCCCCCTTCCCTCCCTCTCTCTCCCTCCTCTCTCTGCCTTCCCTCCCTCCCCTTCCTCCCTCCGTCCCTCCCCTGGCCTCCCGGCAGAAGGCCCCGCCCCCTGGTGCAAGCCGGGTTGGGCCGCTCATCTTTAAGGAGCAGCGTCTGACCTACGGTGCGTGACTTTGCAAGTTGCAACCTACTTGGCAGATTTTGCGTGCTGGAGAGGTGGAGGGAGGGAGAGTGGGATGGGATACACCACCACACCAGCGCACTCCACCACCACCACCTCCTCCACCACCGCCATCACCAGTTCGCCGTGTGCCTCACCACCAAGGGGGAGGGAAGAATCATCCTCCACTCCCTCCAACCTCCTGTACGGGGTATGGAAAAAAAACCCTCGTCATGAACCTAAAGGAGGAATGGGTGGTTGGGTCGTTTGCAGTACCACCCTACGAATGCACACACACGCACACACACACACACACACACACACCTTCGACTGCTTTTTCTTTCCTGGTGTGTTTGGCAAAGGACAACCCCCCTCGCCCACCCCCCGGCGCGTAGCGCTCACCCCCGGGAAATATAGGGTTACGATGGAGGAGGAGTGTGTGGGTTGCGTGTTGTTGTCGTCTGGTGTTATATATATGTGTATGTGTGTGTGTGTGTGTGTGTGTGTGTGTGTGTGTGGGAGGGAGAGGGAGAAGGAGGAGGGAGCGACGGACCGTACATATATATGTGTGTGGACTGGATGCTTGTGCAGCCCACGTGTGGCCAAGACAGAGTAGGGTGTGTTGGGGGGAAAGATGGATAGCAACCTTGTGTGTGGGGACCGGGGCGGGGCTTAGGAGTGACACTTGACAGCCCATTCGAGTGGTGGTTTAACTGCGCAGCCGTCGCCGACCGACCGACTCCGTGCCCCCCAGTACCCAGAGAGAGAGAGAGAGCAGTTGGATACGACGTTGTTACACGTGCCCACACCACACCCCCTTCCCTCTCTCCCCACACACACACACACACACACACACACACACACACCTGCCAGCGGCTCCCACTTCGGGTCCTCCACCGGGGCATCACCACAGCGGTGACCGCTGTGTCGAGGTACACAGGGGTCTCTCCTGTGGACACCATCAGGATCGGTGGTCTTGAAGAACATGATCTTTGTTCAGAAGAACACCCCGAGCTCGCTCTCTCTCTCTCTCTCTCTCTCTCTCTCTCTCTCTCTCTCTCTCTCTCTCTCTTAGAGCACGACGGTACGACCCTTGGGTAAGATGGCCTAGCCTTTGGCCCTGTCATTAAGGATCGTACCGTCATTTTCAAGGGTCGTACCGTCGTCATCTTCAAGGGTCGTACCCTCATCTTCAAGGGTCGTACTGTCATCATCTTCAAGCGTCGTGCTGTCGTTATCTTCAAGGGTCGTACCGTCATCATCTTCAAGGGTCGTACCGTCATCATCTTCAAGGGTCGTACCGTCATCATCTTCAAGGGTCGTACCGTCGTCATCTTCAAGGGTCGTACCGTCGTCATCTTCAAGCGTTGTACCGTCATCATCTTCAAGGGTCGTACCGTCGTCATCTTCAAGGGTCGTACCGTCGTCATCTTCAAGGGTCTTACCGTCGTCATCTTCAAGGGTCGTACCGTCATCATCTTCAAGGGTCGTACTATATTCTCAGTAGGTTAGATATAGCCCGCGCAGCGTCGGAGGTGAGGGCTGCCCCCGCCTCATTTGGAAGCGTAGCAAGTGCACCACCGCTGGTATACAAAGATACACACACACACACACACACACACATGTCAGGTACAGCGATAGGACGTGTTTTTAATCGTGTGTGTGTGTGTGTGTGTGTGTGTGTGTTTGTAATTACCTGTTCGACATATTGGGATGGGAGTTGTACACTCATGTGGTCCCATCTCGTGTGTGTGTGTGTGTGTGTGTGTGTGTGTGTGTGTGTGTGTGTGTGTGTGTGTGTGTTGGTCTGTGCCTAAAGCTGTGAGAGCACATCAGGAGGACATATAACAAAAGACCAGATCATGTGTGACAAGGTTATATATGCTGGAGGACAGTAATAGCATCATGCATTCCATGTCTTGATAGATGGAGACAGGACAGTAAAGTAGAAGGCTTCTCCCTCACCCACCACTATAGATGGAGACAGGACAGTAAAGCAGGAGGCTCCTCCCCATCCACTCAGTACATTATCCGTGTGGAAAACAGTCTTGATGAAGCACCATGAAGTAAGCAGAAAATATACTGACAAGGAAAATTCATGGCAAAGCTTGAAGGAAAATACCTTTTTTGACGTAATTTCACGAACTTTATGATCTGACTTGCAGGGTCACACCTGGAAAAGAAAACTAATTTCTTGCACGTCATATTGTCGGTCTTGGACAAGGTCGTTCACTTTGAGCTCCGATATCATTAAAGTATCGTGTCGAGGCCAGGTTTAGTTTTGGTGATGTTCTTTGCATTTACTCTAACTCGGCTTCTGCATGCGATATGGCTTGCCGACCCCTGAGTGAGTAGCGCCCTCTGGTTGCTGTCTGGTGCGTGGTGTGGTGAGGACTTTGGGCTTTTGCGTCGTAGTCTGTATCTCTCTCTGCTGGGGAAGCCCTCAGCCACTGTCATGAGGTGCTGGGGAAGCCCTCAGCCACTGTCATGAGGTGCTGGGGAAGCCCTCAGCCACTGTCATGGGGTGCTGGGGAAGCCCTCAGCCACTGTCATGGGGTGCTGGGGAAGCCCTCAGCCACTGTCATGGGGTGCTGGGGAAGCCCTCAGCCACTGTCATGGGGTGCTGGGGAAGCCCTCAGCCACTGTCATGAGGTGCTGGGGAAGCCCTCAGCCACTGTCATGGGGTGCTGGGGAAGCCCTCAGCCACTGTCATGGGGTGCTGGGGAAGCCCTCAGCCACTGTCATGAGGTGCTGGGGAAGCCCTTGGACTCTTGTCTGCAGATATTGACTACCGGCCGCCCTTCCCCTCCCCTCAACTGTGGATGGCCTTGTTGCTTACTTGTCTGGCCGGCACTCACGGCTTCCTCAGCTGTCTGGCCGGCCCTCACGGCTTCCTCAGCTGCGTGGTCATCCTCCTGGAGGGTTTTCGTTGTCTCTTGGCCGTCGTGTAGACTCTCGTACATTCACTGTTTTCACTGTACACACCCCCTGGTGTCCCCCCCCCCCCACCCCTCCAACCCATACATGTCCTCCTCACCTCCTTGATATGTAACCCCCCCCCATGCAACCCATACATATCCTCCTCACCTCCTTGATATGTCCCCCCCATGCAACCCTTACATGTCCTCCTCACCCCCTTGATATGTCCCCCCCATGCAACCCTTACATGTCCTCCTCACCCCCTTGATATGTACCCCCCCAATCAATGCTTACATATCCTCCTCACCCCTTGATATGTCCCCCCCATGCAACCCTTACATATCCTCCTCACCCCCTTGATATGTCCCCCCCATGCAACCCTTACATGTCCTCCTCACCCCCTTGATATGTACCCCCCAAATCAATGCTTACATATCCTCCTCACCCCTTGATATGTCCCCCCCATGCAACCCTTACATGTCCTCCTCACCCCCTTGATATGTCCCCCCCCCATGCAACCCATACATATCCTCCTCACCCCCTTGATATGTCCCCCCCCATGCAATCCTTACATATCCTCCTCACCCCCTTGATATGTACCCCCATGCAACCCATACATATCCTCCTCACCCCCTTGATATGTCCCCCCATGCAACCCATACATATCCTCCTTACCCCCTTGATATGTCCCCCCATGCAACCCATACATATCCTCCTCGCCCCTTGATATGTCCCCCCATGCAACCCATACATATCCTCCTCACCCCCTTGATATGTACCCCCCAAATCAACCCTTACATGTCCTTACATTACCCCTTTACTCTCCCTTCATCCTCCCCCCCCCCGGTCCCATACCTTCCAGGCTCGCCCTTGGACAGAGCAACTTCCAGACCTCCCATTCCAGACTAGCCAACCTTCCCTCCCTTCCCCTTCACCTCCTCCCATCACTACTTCCTGCAACTTCTTTCGAATCCCATCCATTGCCCAGGGTCACCCCACGTCCGCCACTCTAGTCTACTGCTTTCCTCTCTGTTCTTCCCTTCACCCTTAACCACTGTTCCCCTCCTCACCCTTAACCACTATTCCCCCTCACCCTTAACCACTATTCCCCCTCACCCTTAACCACTCTTCCCCCTCACCTTTAACCACTGTTTCCCCTCACCCATATTCACCGTTCTCCCCTCACCCTTAACCACAGTTCCCCTCCCTCACCCTTAACCACTCTTCCCCTTCACCCTTAACCACTGTTTCCCCTCACCCTTAATCACAGTTCTCCCCTCACCCTTAACCACTGTTCCCCTCCCTCACCCTTAACCACTGTTCCCCTCCCTCACCCTTAACCACTGTAACCCCCCTCACCCTTAACCACTATTCCCCCTCCCTTACCCTTAACCACTGTTTCCCCTCCTGCTCCTCACCTCCATCCGCCGTTTTCCCTTCTGCTGTAACGTGAACTGTATCTCGTTTTCTCCACCACGAAGAACTGGAATGTAGGGGGGGCCTCGGTAAACAGGTTCTTGAGACCTGGAGTTCCAGAACTTTGAGTTGTTGGACCAGGCGGACGGTGAGGAAACTAATGGGAGGGGAACCCCCAGCGGAACGGTGGAAGGAATGAGGAACGTAAGAAACGGTGGAAGGAATGAGGAACGTAAGGAACGGTAGAAGGAATGAGGAACGTAAGGAACGGTAGAAGGAATGAGGAACATCGAGATTAAAGACAGGTCAACTGGAAGACAGATAGGATGTTGGAGCCACAGACGTGACCATGAGAACACAGTTATCCCAAGGGTTTCAAAGGATCGTGGGAACGTCAGCAGGACCGTGGGAATGTTAGCAGGACCGTGGGAACGTCGGCAGGACTGTGGGAATGTTAGTAGGATCATGGGAACGTCAACAGGACCGTGGGAACGTCGGTAGGACTGTGGGAATGTTAGCAGGACCGTGGGAACGTCAGCAGGACTGTGGGAATGTTAACAGGACAGTGGGAACGTCAGCAGGACTGTGGGAATGTTAACAGGACAGTGGGAACGTCAGCAGGACTGTGGGAATGTTAGTAGGATCGTGGGAACGTCAGCAGGACTGTGGGAATGTCAGCATACTGTGGGAACGTCAGCAGGGCTGTGGGAATGTTAGCAGGACCGTGGGAACGTCAGCAGGGCTGTGGGAATGTTAACAGGACCGTGGGAACGTCAGCAGGACTGTGGGAATGTTAGCAGGACCGTGGGAACGTCAGCAGGACTGTGGGAATGTTAGCAGGACCTTGGGAACTTCGGTATGACCGTGGGAACGTGAGTACCGCCGTGGGAACATCAGCAGGACCGTGGGAGCAGAATTGAGACCGTCTGTCACCACTGGAACCGTGGAGACGCCGGTGAAATTATGGGAATGCCAGATGGGGCGTGAGAACACCGGTACCACCGTGAGAGAACATCTTGAGGGCCGTGGGATCACCAGGAGGACCGTGAGAGAACATCTTGAGGGCCGTGGGATCACCAGGAGGACCGTGGGAACATCAGTGGGATCCTGGGAATACCATTAAGAGGGTGAGAACTTACTTCAACGGGGCCGTAATGGCCACACACATCTACTACGTCATTACAGTTATGATCAGGGAAACAATTTATTATTATTGTTATTATTGTTATCATTATTATTATTATTATTATTATTATTATTATTATTGTTATTATTATTATTATTATTATTATTATTATTATTATTATTATTATTATTATGATTATTATTATTATTGTTGTTGTTATTATTAGTATTATTATAATTACTATTAATATTGTTATTATTATTATTATTATTATTATTATTATTATTATTATTATTATGATTATTATAATTACTGTTGATATTATCATTATTATTTATTAGTTATTATTGTTATTATTATTATTACTAGTTATTAATATTATTATTATTATTACAGTTATTATTATTATGTTGTTATTGTTATTATTATTAGTATTTTTATCATTATTATTAGCTGTTTAACTCGCTCCTAGGCCCATATATCTGGGCGGGGGAGCAGGGGGAAGAGAGGGTTGGGACATCCTCCTCCTCCACCATGGAAGACAGAAGAGTAAGGGGTGATGTGATCACAACGTGTTAGCTTGCAGGTCATACAGATAGCGAGCAGTCCCCTTCATAATACGTCTAGGATACGATAACCACAGGACGTTGACATGAAAGATAATGTTAATGATAATGATAATTATATTAGTAATAATAATAATAATGATGATAATGATAATAATGATGATACTAGTAATGATATGATAATAATGATAATAATAATAATAATAATAATGATAATGATAATAATAATAATAATAATAATAATAATGTTGATAATAATAATGTTAATAATAATGATAATAATAATAATGATAATGATCATATGATAAAGATGATAATAACAATAATGATAATGATAATGACGTAAGGAAGGACTGCTGTGGTAAGCAGAAGTGGACGACGGATGGAATGATGAAGTGCGAGACAGCATGGAGAGGTTATGTGAGGTTGTGGTGGAGAAGGCATGGAGAGGTTATGTGAGGTTGTGGGTTGTGGTGGAGAAGGTATGGAGAGGTTATGTGAGGTTGTGGGTTGTGGTGGAGAAGGTATGGAGGGGTTATGTGAGGTTGTGGGTTGTGGTGGAGAAGGTATGGAGGGGTCATGTGAGGTTGTGGGTTGTGGTGGAGATGGTATGTTTCGAGGGAGATTACGGAGGGGGCGGCGACCCCTCTTCCCCCACCACCTCCACCTCAACGAGTGTACAACAACTCCTCCTTCCCCTCAGTGGGTGCACGTATACGGAGTTGCTCTCTCTCTCTCTCTCTCTCTCTCTCTCTCTCTCTCTCTCTCTCTCTCTCTCTCTCTCTCTCTCTCTCTCTCTCTCTCTCTCTGTCTCTCTCTCTCACACACACACACATACACACACATACATACCAATAGGAACGGCTGGGGGGGTGGGGGGAAGAAGGGAGCAAGGAGGAGGAGGAGGGTGTGTTGGGGTTGAGGAGAGGGAGGAGGAGGAGGAGGGGAAGGCCTTGTTACTCGCCTCCTTCCGCAGTGTATCCTTGCAGTGAGGGTCGGATCAGGTGTACCAACACGGGCCACGCGTGATTTCCCTCCTCCTCCTCCTCCTTCACCCTCCCTCCCGTTCTTCATACCCCGGTTATCGTCTGCTTGCCCTCTCCTATTCTCTACGTAAGGATTAGATAAAGAAAATAAAAAGAAAAAGAATGAATACCCTTTCGTAGTGATCCAGGGAAAGCATTGAGAAAGTTTGCCCCCCCCCTAAAAGCTGGAGGACAGAGGTTCGTTTCTCCCCCTTCTCCCTCCCTCCCACAGCGAGCAGCGACTCTCACCTCCCCCCCAGGCCGGCGGCCCCTAAGTTGGCAACACTGGCAGGCCGCTCCTCCTCCTCCTCCTCCACGGAGGCGGTAAGGAAATTGAAGCTGCAAATATTTAGTTCCATCACCGTGGCTCATCTGGAGCAGCAGCAGCTCCTCGTCCTCCTCCTCCTCCTCCTCTTCCTCTACCTCTTCCTCTTTCTCTCCCCCTCTCTCCTCCTCCTCCTCCTCCTCTCCCTCTTCCTGCCCCTCCTCTCCTCTTCCTCCCATGTGTGTGTGTGTGTGTGTGTGTGTGTTCTACCTCCCTCTGGCCATACCTCACCCCTCGCCCATTCTTCCTTTTTTGAATCCTTTATTATTTATATATATATTCTTTTCATGTCTTTCGGAGTGTGTGGTTGTGAGGGAGGGGCAGGGGGTGTTGGAGGGGGGGGAAGAAGAGGTCGGGCTTAGGGGGACGAGGTGGGGGGGGGGAACATGGGGCATTTAAGGTGTTCGTTTTGGTGATATTTTAGGGGGAAAAAATATGTCATTTTGGGTTGGATTACCTTTGGTTTAAGGGGATGTGGAGGGTCCCGTGTCGTCTTTTTTAAGTAGTGGTGGAGTTGGTGTCTCGTTTTCCTTTTTTTTTTAAAGGGATAGCGTGTCTTAAGTTAGTGGTAGATTGGGATATCTACAGAAGATACACTTTGATGTAGATATC
>NC_092273.1:6665924-6688424 GCF_036320965.1 Panulirus ornatus
CTCCTCCTCCTGGCCATGATAGCGTCAGGGATCAACAGTTGTATCATGGTTGTTGGAGCTGCGTGCCCGAGACTCGTATTTATCAACTTATCTCGAAATTGACGCAAATCCTATGTTGGCTCTTCTTCCTCCTTCCACTTCCCTTTACAATAACGGTCCCCCCTCCCCCCTACCCCCCCTCGCCTTGCACGCCTCCCTCCACCACGTCCTCTGGCAGGCAGGGTTGCTTGGAGGGGCCAGGTGTAGGTAGAATGTTTTGGAGGAGGGGGCGTGGCGGAGTGAGTCTTTGGAGGTTACCCGATTTTCATGGAGTGTGTGTGTGTGTGTGTGTGTGTGTGTGTGTGTGTGTGTGGTCGCTCATGCCGTCAGCGACCTCGTCCAGCAACGAGACATGGTCGAGATAGACTTTTCTTCTCCCTGATGGTTGAAGACCATTGGAAGACCATGTCCCACTGGATGTGTGTCTTCTGTACAGGCTCATGACCTGGTGGGTGAGTGAGTGGTGGAGGTGGTGGTGATCAGCTCTGGCGTTGTCCAGGTCACGGTAGTTACCACCCTGGGTCATGATGGGTTCAGTCTTGTGTGTCTGTGTCTTTTGAAGACGTGTGATATTTCAGTCAATTATATTCCTTTCGGGTTTTTTATATATATATTTGTGTGAAAAAAAAGATTAGGGTCTGCGTTTCGTTATGTGATTGTATATTTTTTAAGATGTTTTTTGTTGTATTTTATTGTTTTTATTGTATTTGTTAAGCTAGCCTTTTAAAACGGATAGAATGAGCGGTATTCTTCGTAGTGTTTAGCACAGAAGGTGTGTGAGACTGGGGAAGAAGGCAGTGTGGCGCCTGACATGTTAATAGTGGCAGAAGAACAAAGAAAAATCCTCTTATTTATGGACGAATTAGTCTCGCTCAGTGTGTGTGTGTGTGTGTGTGTGTGTGTGTGTGTGTGTGTGTGTGTGTGTGTGTGTTGATGCCCAGCCAGACGGTGGCGAGGCCCGAAGACTGAGCTGGGAATATAAAGGTTTGAGTGAGAGGGATAACGTTCAAGCCACTTCTCCTTGATCACATGACAGCAACTTGTGGTGCATCATTTAGTTTCTAAACAAAACACTGGTATTTGTTGATTTATTTCTTTATTTTATTCTTATGAGTTAAGGACATGAAGACACTCTGTGTTTTCCACCTTTTTTTTTGCAATTAGAGAACCTTGGGTTTGTTAATTAAGGATTTATTGGTTTCAGTTTTTGTATTTTGCAGTCTTGAATGGAGGTGAGGAATAGTGTCATTAAAGAGAACGATTTTGAGACCATCCAGCCGTTTTCTTTTAAGGGGATAAGCTGGGGGGAAACGTTGGCAACCGCGTCTCTTGTGGTTTCAGTTTACACTTGGACTTCGTTAGAGTTTGTTTGCAAGTTGGAGATCTGTTGATCGTTGTGGGCAAGTCAGGAACAACAGGTCCCCCAGCCTGTAAACAGCAGGCCCTCGCCTCACAAACAACAAGTTCCTCCCCCTCTTACAAACAACAGGTCTTCCCCTCACCTTACAAACAACAGGTCTTCCCCTCACCTTACAAACAACAGGTCTTCCCCTCACCTTACAAACAACAGGTCTTCCCCTCACCTTACAAACAACAGGTCTTCCCCTCACCTTACAAACAACAGGTCCCTCCTCCTCCTCCTCCTCCTCCTCCTCCTCATCTTACGTACAACAGGTCGTCCCCCCCTCCTCCTCACCTTACGTACAATAGGTCCTCTACCACCTCCTCCTCACCTTACGTACAACAGGTCCTCTACCACCTCCTCCTCCTCATCTTACGTACAACAGGTCCTCTACCTCCTCCTCCTCCTCACCTTACGTACAATAGGTCCTCTACCTCCTCCTCCTCCTCACCTTACGTACAACAGGTCCTCTACCACCTCCTCCTCCTCCACCTCCACCTTGCAAAACAACAGGTCCCCCTCACCTTACGTACAACAGGTCCTCCTCCTCCTCCTCCTCCACCACCTTGCGTGTCGCGCAGACGTCTCCTCTCCTCCTGTGTGTGTGTGTGTGTGTCAGGGGCGCGTCAGCCTTCCATCACTGGTGGTCACGTCACGTGCCATATCCTTCCCTGATGATACACCTTCGCCACACGGGAATGGCCCCAGGGTTTCATGATGCCGCTTAACTCATCGTGAAAGCTTCTGGCTGAAGGAGTTGTGGTGGACGATTTTTAGGCTGGTTTAAGTTCGACACACACACACACACACACACACATACACATGTATACATATATATATATATATATATATATATATATATATATATATATATATATATATATATATATAAATGTGTGTGTGTGTGTGTGTGTGTGTGTGTGTGTGTGTGTGTGTGTATGGGTGTATGGGTGTGTGTGTGTGTGTGTGTGTGTGTGTGTGTGTGTGTACGACTTACAGACAGACATATTGGTAAGCCTTTGTGTCTTGCGGAAATGTTGACGTATTATTTTGACGTAGAAAAGACGTATTAGTTTACCTGCATATTATTATTATTATCATATCTCTTGAGACACGTTGTGTACGAGTGGGTGTCATAGATCGACCCGGGAGGTCACGTTCTTGGCTGACCTCCCTATGATTTCGTGTCCGGGGTTTGTTTGTTTGTTTGTTTGTTTTGTTGTGAATATGCAGACAACTAACAGGACCCCTCTTGTTTGCCCTGTGTTGGGTGGTTGTTTTGCCCCGACGCGATTCGGTCACGATGGTTCCAGTGAGTTGTTGAACTCTTCATTCCCTGGCCAGTTGAAAATGATTGGTTGTAAGAACGCCTCCTGCGTGGTGGCGTAGCTCGGTCACCCCCCCCCCCCCTCCTCCCAGTGCGTCTAGTCGTAGCCTGGGGTCGTCGTAATAATGCGTCCGGTTGGAGGTCGCAGTAATGCGTTCATTCGTAGTTTGCAGGTCGTACTGATGCGTTCAGTCGTAGTTTGCAGGTCGTAGTAATGCGTTCAGTCGTAGTTGGCAGGTCGTTGTGGTGCGTTCAGTCGTAGTTTGCAGGTCGTACTGATGCGTTCAGTCGTAGTTTGCAGGTCGTAGTAATGCGTTCAGTCGTAGTTTGCAGGTCGTAGTAATGCGTCCAGTCGTAGTTGGCAGGTCGTTGTGGTGCGTTCAGTCGTAGTTTGCAGGTCGCAGTAATGCGTCCAGTCGCAGCTGGCAGGTCGTTGTGGTGCGTCCAGTCGTCCAGCTGGACGGACCAGTGACAGCACAGCAAAGTAGACTTCAGTGTCGGTGTGTCTACTGCCACAGTGTGGGCATCTCGCCCTTACGATGTCCTCTTTGGTGGTTTTGACGATCGCCTCGCTCAGCACTTTGTTGTCCCCATGGATATGCGATATTTGGTTCTTCCTATTTTTCCCTTTTTTGGTTATTCATTCGTTCTTTTGTTTCTCCCTCTCATGGAAGATAGCTTTTGTTTTCCCCTTTTTTTTTCCCACCCTATCCAACCCTTATTTATTAATTATTATTATCATTATAGTTATTATTTATTATTAGCATTATCGTAATTGAGTTATTCATCATTATGATCCGTCGTTTGTCTTCCTCATGTGTTGTATCTTCCTGACGCGTAGATTGTGGGGAAAATCCAACCCCCCAACCCCCATCCACCCCAACCCCCCACCCCCCTCCACCCCCACCCTCCCCTCCCTCACCCCCCAACCCCCATCCACCCCTACCCCCCCCCCCCCTCCTCCCTCACCCACCTCAGACGTAATACCATTGTCGCGTATGCTCTAATTAGTGACGAGATGATTTCTTTATGCAATCACGGACAGCCATTACGGTCGTTAGCCCGTCCCTTCTCTAGCTACTGCCGCTGTGGAGACCCCGGTAACGGCTCTGTTGTGACACCACCCCCCACCCCCCACCCAGCCACCGTAACAACGTAACAACCTATTAGGTCGATGATGATGATGATGATGATCGCGTGGTGATTTTGTGGCTTCAAATTATGCTCAAGGAGGATCGAGTGTGGTGACCCGTGTCTTCTACTGTGTCTGTGTGGGTGGGGGGGGGGGTTGTTAACACACACACACACACACACACACACACACACACACACACACTCTATCTCTTGACCTTCCTCTCTGTCGTTATTTAACTTTTTTAAACTTGATGTTTTGCTGTCTGCATGTATGGTTTGCACATTCAGTTTCTTTATTCATCCCCCCTCCTACCCCATGTGTGTGTGTGTGTGTGTGTGTGTGTGTCATGCCTCGTGTCCCACCCTCTCTCCCTCATGCCCCCGCCAGCAACGCCTCATTCTGTGCCTCATTTCCTCATCATCCCGGTTGATGTGCCAGTCACTCGTCCTTCTCCCCGTCATCCCATCACTCGTTTCTCCCCGTCATCCCATCACTCGTTTCTCCCCGTCATCCCATCACTCGTTTCTCCCCGTCATCCCATCACTCGTTTCTCCCCGTCATCCCATCACTCGTTTCTCCCCGTCATCCCATCACTCGTTTCTCCCCGTCATCCCATCACTCGTTTCTCCCCGTCATCCCATCACTCGTTTCTCCCCGTCATCCCATCACTCGTTTCTCCCCGTCTTTACATCAAGTCTCCTACCCCCCTCCCCCCCTCCTCCCCAACAGCTCCCTCTCCCAGTCACTCCATCAGTCCCATCCCCAGCGGGCCCCATCAATCCTCCTTCCCGTCAGTCTGTTTGTCCCCCCCCCCTCTCTCTCTCTCTCTCTCTCTCTCTCTCTCTCTCTCTCTCTCTCTCTCTCTCTCTCACACACACACACACACACACACACACACACACACACACACACACACACACACACACACACCAGGCATAAGACACTGCCCCCGAGAGAGCAGCAGCGTCTGTACATTCCCCATTCCTTCCCCCCTTTCTTTCTCTCCCTGCCCCCTTTCCATCCTTTCCCACTGTGACTTAAGTGGTGGGGGGATGGGTGGTTGTGGGGGGAGGGGGGGTGATCGTCTCGTCGCACGTGGTCGGGTGTGGCAAGTTGGGCTACTGAGTGGGGACAGTAAGGGGGGGGGGGATTAACGAAGATCAGGTCATTTACGAGAGAGAGAGAGAGAGAGAGAGAGAGAGAGAGAAAGTTGGTGACGTCATGGTGATGAGTAATATGGGGGTGTCTCGTGGCGGTGAGTCGTAGGTGCTCATGAGTAAAAGGAGATTGTGGTGAGTGGTAGTGAGTAACACCTGGTGATGAGTAATGAGTGATATCTGGTGATGAGTAATGTATCGGTGAATGATAGTTGGTGATGAGTAAGGGTAGATGATGAGTACATGTGTGTGTGTGTGTGTGTGTGTGTGTCTGTGTGTGCGTGTGTGATGAGTAACGAGTGATATCTGGTGATGAATAATATATCGGTGAATAATAAATGGTGATTCGTAAGGGTAGATGGTGAGTAAATATGTGTTTGATGAGTAATGATAACTGATGCGTAAAAGCGGTCATTCATGAGCAAAATGAGTTGGCGATGAGAGAAATTGAAACCAATGGGTTGAGTAAGTGTTCTCGACCGGGGATGAATAATTGATGAATGCAGGACCGAGGAGGTTTAGATGATGAGTACGGACAGGCGGGGGCGACAGGGTGGGAAGAGGAGAGGAAGTGGAAAAAAGGAAGGAAGACCATAAGGAAGCAGGAGGAGAAGGAGGAGGAGGAGGAGGAGGAGGGATATGAAAGAGGAGAAACAAGGAAATGGGGAAAAAAAAAGAAAAAAGGAAAGAGAGAAGGAAAGTACGGTGGGTGGAGGACGCGAGGGGAAAAATAAAGAGAGAGAGAGAGAGAGAGAGAGAGAGAGAGAGAGAGAGAGAGAGAGAGAGAGAGAGTGGAGGGGGGGGAAGTGGTGTAAGCAATGGATTTCACATCCGCATCCTTCCACTTAAAGTCAAGACTGGTGTGGGGGGTGAGAATGCGGTGGTGTGGTGTGGTGTGTGTGTGCAGCTGGCCCACAGGGAGAGAGAGAGAGAGAGAGAGAGAGAGAGAGAGAGAGAGAGAGAGAGAGATCCACGTCATTGTACTGCTCCTGGTGGCTGAGGGAGGGAGGGAAGGTGGTGGGTGTTGGAGATGGTCTGTGGCTGAGGGGTCTTTGACCCCGGTGGGACGAGACGCCTGACGTGAATTTTTACGAAGACGAGGCAGTAGTAGGTGAGGGTGGCTCTCTCTCTCTCTCTCTCTCTCTCTCCGTCAGCGATGGACACAGACACTTACCTGGTCAAACGTCGTCAGCGCCTTCAAGGTGGTTCTGAACCCCGACGCTCCTTCGGAGGAGGAGGAGGAGCACGAAGGAGGGGGAGAGGGGGGAGGAAACGCTCCTTTCCTCCCTTCATGTCGTGGTGACCGTGTTCTTGCTGGCCTCACCACGGTGACCTTCGCACGATCCCTGGTGGACCACGGTAGTAGTCCCATCCTCGAGCACGACCGAGCAAGTAAATCCCCTTCGGTGCGATGGCCACCTTTTCGCTACACACCGTCGTACCCTTTGTGCCCGAAGGACCGGTCGTAGTGCCGTGGCCTGTGGGTCGTACCTTCGTGCTCAAGGGGCCAGGGGAACAGAGCAGACAGTGTGTGCGACGTGGGGCACTGGGAGAGGGAGAGAAAGGACTACCAGAGAGTGTGTAGGACGTGGGGCTCTGGGAGAGGGAGAGAAGGGACGACCAGAGAGTGTGTGCGACGTGGGGCACTGGGAGAGGGAGAGAAGGGTCGACCAGAGAGTGTGTAGGACGTGGGGCTCTGGGAGAGGGAGACAAGGGACGACCAGAGAGTGTGTGGGACGTGGGGCAGATGGGAGAGGGAGAGAAGGGACGACCAGAGAGTGTGTGGGACGTGGGGCAGATGGGAGAGGGAGAGAAGGGACGACCAGAGAGTGTGTAGGACGTGGGGCTCTGGGAGAGGGAGAGAAGGGACGACCAGAGAGTGTGTGGGACGTGGGGCTCTGGGAGAGGGAGAGAAGGGACGAGGCTTGTATATCCTCCCCAATACAAAAAGAGTTGTGGAGTATATTGTTTAGAGGTCACAGGTGAAACCCCGGTGCCTGAAATGTGCACCCAGATCCGTGGTGTTACTCCTCCTCCTCCTCCTCCGCGACTCTCGTAAGCAGAGAGGGAGGAGATGACGGTAGGAGGAGGAGAAGCAAGAGAGCCTTCTTCCTCCCCCTTACGTGGTACCACGTAGCATCTCGAGGCTGCCTCATTCCGGTGTAGCGCAAGACCGAGTTTTGCCTCGCTGCCTCGAACACACGGATGACACTAGAGGTCCCAGCGCCCCCTCACAACCCCACGGTACCACAAGTAGAGTCAGTTCCACGTACACGAACACGATGGGTGGATCCTCGTCCACACGATTGGTGTGGCAGGTGGCACACTTTACTACGGATGTCGCCGAGGAGAGCCAGAGAGAGGGAGGAGGGGAGGCCAGTGTGGGTGGTGGGAGGAGGCTATATCCTGGGAACGAAGCAGGGCGTCCGGAGGACAGTGAGGAGCCAGGGAGCAGAAGTTAGCAAGCAAAAGGAGGAAAGAGATTGGCAGCTTTAAGACGCGTCTGACGTACCATACGGCCAGGCTCTGCTCGTTTCCTCTGCTTTGTAAAAAAAAAAAAAAAAACAACAAAAACAGTGATGTTTGTCATGATTTTCAGACGGGAGTCCTCCTCTCTCCTGTAGATAACGATAACTCGAGTGAAACACAAGTTTAATCTGTCAAATTACTGGAGACGGGATGACAGCAGCTAGGCACGGGTTAGCAAGAATAAGGGAGGATCGGGATGGTGTGGGGGAGGGGTTCGTCTCCTCCCTGCATGGAGCGTTCTCGTTCTTGGGGGAGTAGGAACAACAACGGCCAGGGGAGGAGGAGGAGGAGGAGGAGGAGGAGTAGCAGGTAGAGGAGGAGGAGGAGGAGGAGAGAAGAGTAGCAGGTCCAAGCTTGAGGGGGAGGAGGAGGAGGAGACAGACTCTTATGTGTGATGGCAGGAGGAAGAAGAGGTAAGAGTCATGAGGGGAGAACCACAGTAGGAGGAAGAGGAGTAACGAGAGGAGGAGCTACGGCAGTGGTAGGGGGTCGTGGAGAGAGAGAGAGAGAGAGAGAGAGAGAGAGAGAGAGAGAGAGAGAGAGAGAGAGAGAGAGAAGGAGCTGGTAGAAGAGGAGAGACTGCGTGCCCTTGGTCGGATAGTACGAAGGATGGGAGAGGGACAGACAGCAGGGGGACCTGGTGGTCACTGACGAGGTCGCCTGTCATCATAATCCTGTGTGCAGTTCGAGGCCGGATTTGCAAAGTAGAAGGCGAGCCACCTCCCTCACTCACCTCTCCCTCTGGCTCAACGGGGAGACTGAGGCTGAGTCATTTTGGGAGGGAACGGTGGTGGACTACGGTGGGAGAGGGGGTGTGGTGGTGGTGGACTACGGTGGGAGAGGGGGTGTGGTGGAGGTGGTGGACAACGTCACACTGCGGCAGTGGGTGGCCGGTTGGCTGGCTGGGTGGGTGGGTGGCGGGTGTGTGTGTGTGTGTGCCACCCAGCCACCCCACCCAACCCACCCACCCAGTTTGTTACAGTGACACTGCAGCCCTAGGCCCCTCCTGATTATAAATGTGACGCCCGTCGCCCACGCCCGCGTTGCCAACAGCTACCACCACCACCACCGGCCAGCAGGGGTGGTGGAACAAGAGCAGTTTGGTGGTGATGGTGGAAGGGGAAGAGAGCAGATGGTGGTAATGGAAGGGAAGAAGGTAGAGAAGGTTGGTGGTATGGGAAAGAAAATGGCATGCGGTGGCAGTGGAAAAGGGTATCCGTGTTGGAGAGGGATGTTGGTGGAATAGACGATGATGATGGTAATGGAAGAGGTAGGAAGGGGGAACCATTATTAGCGCTAGATGACGATGGGAGGGGGAGGGTTGTTGTGGGTGACGGAGGAGGAGGAGTTAAGAGAGAGGGAGAAGTGCTTGTGATGGAGGAGGAGGAGGAGGAAGCGGAGGAGTTATGGGGAAGGAAGCACTCACGAGAACGGAGGAGGAGAAGGAACAAAAAACAGATTTGATGAAAAATAAAGAAAACAAGTTTGAGAGGAAGGGAATAGGATAGAGTAATGGTGCAAGAAGGAGAGGACAAATAGAAGTCAGGGGAGAGGACGACTCGGGGTCAGAGGAGAGAAGAGGACAGCTGGGGTCAGGGGAGAGGACAGCTGGGGGTCAGGGGAGAGGACAGCTGCGGCATGGGGAGAGGAGAGGACAGCTGGGGGTCAGGGGAGAGGACAGCTGGGGTCAGGGGAGAGGACAGCTGTGGCATGGGTAGAGGAGAGGACAGCTGGGGGTCAGGGGAGAGGACAGCTGGGGGTCAGGGGAAAGGACAGTTGGGTCCAGGGGAAGGAACAGTTGTGATGAGGGGAGAAGACAGCTGGGGATCGGGGAAAGGATAGGACAGCCTTGGGGATGGGGTCAAAGGGGAGAGAGGAAAGGACGCGAGGGAACGCGGGAGACAGCAACCGCTGGAAAATAGACGGAGTAAAGAAGAAGGAAATTTAGGGAGGGAGATTGGTGCGGGAAGGAAAAGGAAGGATGAATTGGTGAATGGAAGGGGAGATTGAAATTGGTCAGGGAGGGACGTATGAAATTGACGCGGGAGAGGGGGAGCAGAATTGGTCCGGGGAGGGAAGAGTAAAGCTGAGGAGAGAGAGAGAGAGAGAGAGAGAGAGAGAGAGAGAGAGAGAGAGAGAGAGAGAGAGGGGGGGGAGGGAATGAAGTTGGCAGGGATAGACAAAAGATGAATAGGTGTGGGGAGGGAGGGGAGGGAGTAAAGGAAGAAAAATTGGCTAGGGTGCAGTGGAGAGAGAGAGAGAGAGAGAGAGAGAGAGAGAGAGAGAGAGAGAGAGAGAGAGAGAGAGAGAGAGAGAGATAAGGGGAGGATTTTATCTTAATGTATATAATAGCGGGGGTAAGTAATTACCAGGGGGGGTGGGTGGAGGGGGCGCTTATCTCTCTCAGAAAGTGAGGGGGGGAGGGCAGATGTTTGGGGGGTTGGGGTTGGGTGGGGAAGATATGTCTGTGTGAGCGAGCCAGTTATCCTGCAAGAGACGGAGGGGAGGGATCAAGGAAGGAAGGGGGGGGGGAAAACAACTCTGGTCAGATGGATACACCAAAAAAAATGTTGCGATGGCCCCGTCTGGAAAGGTTCAGATAATTGCGCACAGTTGAATGGAGAGAGATTTTGTTTCGTGTTTTTCTGTGTACCTCAGGATGTTCGTATGCGTGCTGTTCTTGTGTATAGGGATGAATGCAACGTGGGTTATTGTGTATGCGTTTTAGGTAAAGGGTTGGAAAATATGTGTATCTGACGTTATTTCATGGTTTTCGCTCTTCGTGTTTGTGAAGAGGCATTGGGCATGCGTCTCTATGGGTAGTCTACAGAGGTGATGTGTATTTATATTACGCCTTGTTTTCTTTGGAGATCTTTCTCTGTAATGACTCCAATGTAGTCTGCCATTGTCTCGATGTCAGTAGACAACACCACAGCTTCACGCCCCACATGTCCTGCGTCTCCTTAACTCACCCTCAAGAGCCCAAATATCTCGGCCCCAAAATGTTTCGACTCGTAACCCGTGCATTTTGCAACGAGTGGCTTTCTCTCTCTCTCTCGCTCAGCTCCCAGTACAACGGTGTCCTAATTCAGTTTAAGGAATACTGGACCCTAAGTCGATCTTTCGCTCACTATTCAACTGTTTGGGATCATCTCTGTATAGAAACACATCTCGTTCTGTTAACTCGAAGCCCGGCATTTTGGAACGAGTAGTCGGCCCCCAAATACATCGACCCTTATCAACCCCGAACACAACTAAAGCAGTCAACTCCTACCACATCTTTTGCCGTCAACCCCAAATACATTTACGGTAGTCATCCCCTAATCATTCTACAGTAGTCAAACCCAACACATCTACAGCATTCAACCTCTCATACATGTACGGCAGTCAACCCTCAATGCATTTAACAGCACTCAACCCTTAGAACATCTTCGTCCCTGATTCGAACTCAGTCGAGGAAGGTTTGCCCCTGAATCATCACCCCTGACTTTACGCAAGACATGCTGGACCCCTGATTCATCTCACAGCTGAGCCCAAACATCACAAGACTTCGTAAAGGAAGGAAGAGTCCGAGGACACCGTAGAAAACGGACCTAAAATCAACTCTTCCAAGACATTCTGGACGCGAAATACACCCTCTCACATCTCGCAGCGCAGACTTAAGGTGGTCGTATGAGACTCCAACACAACTACTTCTAAGGACCCCAGGATCGACTCCCTCGTCCAGACCTTGAAGAGTGGGGGATAATTCGACAAGATACCTTGAGAACCAGACGTCGTGGGACCCTGGATCGAACCCCCGTAAGTTTGCATCATAATAGCTCACAGATTCCAGAGAAATTAAATCCCCACATTTGAACAAGCATTTGGCATCCCCCAAGACCTTAAAATCGTATGCATTGACCTCAGTCGAGTCACAGCATTATCGTACATCGTCCCCCCATATCTGTTGTATCTGCTCTAGTCATGTATAGAGCAACCAGACCACTTACAATAATACATCACCCCCGTACAGTGGTGCATGTGGGTGCCCTGATCTTTTTTTGACTTCTTAACTGGCTTACCAGTTATTGTATCCTCATTATTACTGTACGTCTTGCGATTATTGTACGCCAGTCACATCTGAGAAGCTCTCTCGCTTCATTCTGTTATCGTACATTGTCTGATATTGTTTGACACTCCCAATGATATATCTTGCTCAGCCATGTTAGAGAAGGATAAAGACTTTCTTGACGCTCTATTCACCTCGATCCTAGGCAGCTGTGTTGATGATCTCACTTCACTATGTCCTTCCGCCACCAATCTCAGAGTTTGTGGGATCACAATTGTTTATCCTCATCATAGAATATCATCTCACACACACACACTCGTCTTGCAAGATCCTTTCATAATTTAGTTACGTTCGTAAAATCGGATCAGCTCCCGTTAGGAAATTCGTGACAAAAAAAAAAGCAGTAAACATTTACATTCTTAACATTCCGTCCGAGCCAAAGTTGCAAGTTGAACGCCAACTTGAGACAGTCAGCTTAATAAGTTTCTCGACACAAACTTATATTCACAGTCTTACATCCACCACCACCCCCAAGTCTTCAACTTTATCCTGTGAAAACATTTGATTTTGAATGACATTGTGGATGGTAGCCATTAATCAGGCATTCTAAACCATCTAGATTAACCTGTGTTTGATAAAGACATATGATTATAAATTCACAACTTCTTGGCTGTCTTCTGTTCATATTTATAGATAAGGAAATTAAGGTAATATGACTTAGACTTCTAGCAGATAATTTCATCTTTAAATCACTAGGTCTTCTGTTATCTGGCTTTCCCATGTACTGTCCTCTACCAGATAACCTCGTCATAGACCACCAGGTCTTCTGTTATCTGGCTTTCCCATGTACTGTCCTCTACCAGATAACCTCGTCATAGACCACCAGGTCTTCTGTTATCTGGCTTTCCCATGTACTGTCCTCTACCAGATAACCTCGTCATGGACCACCAGGTCTTCTGTTATCTGGCTTTCCCATGTACTGTCCTCTACCAGATAACCTCGTCGTAGACCACCAGGTCTTCTGTTATCAGTCTTTCCCATGTCCTGTCCTCTACCAGATAACCTCGTCATAGACCACCAGGTCTTCTGTTATCTGGCTTTCCCATGTACTGTCCTCTACCAGATAACCTCGTCGTAGACCACCAGGTCTTCTGTTATCAGTCTTTCCCATGTCCTGTCCTCTACCAGATAACCTCGTCATAGACCACTAGGTCTTGTGCTATCTGGCTTTCCCACATACCCCCCAACACACTGAAATTTCCATGACCTTATCGCGAAGACCAAAGCACAATAGAAAGGGTTACACGAGCCATAAGGAACCAAGTAACATAAGTGTCTGAACATGTTGGAGATCCTGGTGTTTGAAATCCTTTAGGTCACGTCTGTGGGTTCGATCTCCGAAAGAAAGGAATTCCCTCCTATAGAATGTGGGTTTTCCGGTTCACGGAATGGGAGGGTACGACGGTTCTCCTCGAACCAGCGGAAATCAGGTTTAAAGCGGGTGTGTGTGATTACAATAAGGGAATCGGAATACCACAAAGGGATGCAAGTCAATCTTATGAAATGGGAGGGGGATCTCAGCTCCCAAGAGAAAAGGGCTATTGAGCCATTTCGAGGAAGGGTCTGATCGTGTGCAGTGAGGGAAGCTGTCGACCCATGAAATACGGGAGTGAGGGGGAAGGGGGTTTGAACCACATGAAATACGGGGATTAAATCCGCGGAAATAAGGAAAACGTCGGCATTTGGGGAAGGAAAAGGACCCAGCTTTCGCGGAATAATGGCATTCGTCCTGGAGTAAGTAGGTGAGTTGAGCCGTTTATGGAATATAGGCAGTTCAGCCTTATGGGACGTGAGACGTCTCGGTAGCAGGATCAAGGACATATTCGATGATTGGGGGGAGAGGGGTCGTCCCTTCATGACTTCGGTCATGACTTCGAGGGAAGTTCCACCTTTTGGCCAAGCAACAGATCCCGACTTTCTTACGTCACTCGCAATGTCTTCGTTGCACTGAGGGCGACACAGGCGTTGCATGCAACATGCAACGCCCCTCTCTTGTTATGTTCTGGTATAGTGGTATTATTATTATTATTATTATTATTATTATTATTATTATTATTATTATTATTATTAGGGAGGGAAGAATATATACCCACTTATCTCTTGCGTGTCGTAGAGATTAAGAGGGACGGAAGCTTTGTGTTTGGTGTGGAGGAGGCTGGAAATCCTCCCCTCCTGTATTATTTTCAAATATTGAATGAAATAAAGAAAGGAAGGAAGGAGCCAAGCAAGGACTTTTTTTCCCCCTCTAAGGGTGTCATCTGACTCTGACGCTACCTTGTCCACGTGAGAAATAAGTAACACATGTGACACACACACACACACACACACACACACACACACACACACACACACACACACACACACACACACACATTATCTTCGTGTATAAACATTTCGTGACCAGGCGGGCAGGCGGGACCAGCTCAACACACTTGTTGCCAGGCAGCCAGCGGACCTGTTGGAAAATTGCTATAATCCAGGCGTGTGTGTGACGCGTTACGAGCAGTCGTCGCTATCCTCCTCCTCCTCCTCCTCCTCCTCCTCCTCCTCGGGTTTAATATGAGTGCAAAGAATAGAAGTGACCTCAAGCCACGCTCTGACCTTACTCCCGTAAGGCATCGCTTGTGTTGGTTTGAAGTGTTGGATCCAAGTAATTCAGGTTCGATCCTTCGTTGCCTCTGCATTTACTTACTGGGGGTTTGAATTTTCATCAGACGGTCCATCTGACCCACTTTGGATTTTGTCTAGGTTCCCTTGCAGGCTGATGCAATCCCTTCCCCCAGCATTCCACTCCGTACGTGGCCACGGCATCACCGGCACATATGATCAAGCGTGCAGGTGTCTGTTGCAGAGTTCTGGACATCTGGAGGGATTTGGGTCTTAGTGAAGTAGGGGAATATAAAGGAGGCTTTATTTTTTCCACCACCCTCCCCACTGGAACCTGGTGGAGGAGACACGACCTGTTTGAAAGATTTGAAGAGGGGACGGAGGGAGGAGAGGAGAGGAAAGGCTCTTCCAGACCAGAGCCAGCTATGGGCGAACTCACCCCTCCCCCCCCCCCCCCCCCTCTCTCTCTCTCTCTCTCTCTCTCTCTCTCTCTCTCTCTCTCTCTCTCTCTCTCTCTCTCTCTCTCTCTCTCTCTCTCTCTCTATCTATCTATCTATCTATCCCCCACCCACACACAATTCTGATTGCACATGTTTTTTTCCCCCCTTCGTTCGTCTACAACGCTGACTGAGTCATACCTTGGAAAAAAAAGAATTTTTTTTTTTTTTTTTTTTTTTTTTTTTTTTTTTTTTTTTTTTTGCCCAGAGGCCTTGTAGGGGATGGATGAATTGGCCTGGGGAGGATCCTGTGACCTGAAGGTGGGTGATGGTCGGGGATGGTCGTCTGTCTGTGTAGAGGCAAGGCAATCATGCGAAATCCTCGTCGGATTACACACATGTATATTTTTTCCCCGTAAAAAGTTGCGCAAGTGCAGGTTGGTTTGGGGGGGGGGGGGGTTGGTGTTGGGGTATACCCCCCCCCCCCCCGCATGACGGTAAAATAGTAGACGCCCTTCGACGCTCTCCTGTGTCCCTGTTGTCTTATACCTGGATGGAAAGTCTTGTCAGCGTCTTTATGTATACGTATACTAAAAGGTGAGGGAGTGGGGGGGGGGGGGGCGCTGGAAATCCTCCCCTCCAGTTTTTTTAACTTTTCCAAAAGAAGGAACAGAGAAGAGGGGGCCAAGTGAGGATATTTTTCCCTCTAAGGCTCTGTTCTTAACGCTACCTCGCTAACGCGGGAAATGGCGACTGCGTATGGGATGATGCTATTCGTTTCGTAAGGAGTAATGAGAGAGGTGGGAGGAATGAGGAAGAGCGGGAGGGGGCCGACAGTCGCACCGATGGGAGAATGAGTCATGATGAGGAGGTTAGGTGGGTGAGGTGGATGGGGAAGAGTAAGAGGTGGGGAGGTTGTCGAAGCATGGGGAGTCTACGGGCGGGAGGAGGAGGCGGGCGGGAGGCAAGGAGCGGGAGCGTGAGGCTTGGTTGTGATTATTATGAATGTGGAACTGATGCGTGTGGGATGCAGGGAGAGAGAGAGAGAGAGAGAGAGAGAGAGAGAGAGAGAGAGAGAGAGAGAGAGAGAGAGAGAGAGAGAGAGGGGGAGAGAGAGAGAGTTGAAGACGATATTTCTACGGAAGTTGATTTGTGTTTGAGATTATGTACTCTGTATTCGTTATCATTATTATTATTATTATTATTATTATTATTATTATTATTATTATTATTATTATTAATATCATTATTATTATTATTATTATTATTATTATTATTATTATTATTATTATTATTATTAATATTATTATTATTATCATTATTATTGTTATTATTATTATTATTGTTATTATTATTATGATGATGATGATTATTATTGTTATTGTTATTATTATTATTATCATTATTATTATTACTATTATTATTATTATTATTTATGCCGTTTATTTGCGCATTTTGGAGGAGTTCTACATCTCTGATTTGAGGAGGGTGGATGAAATCCTTTGCTTGAAGGTGCCCGGGCAGCTGCCATAGATAGCCCTCTCTCTCTCTCTCTCTCTCTCTCTCTCTCTCTCTCTCTCTCTCTCTCTCTCTCTCTCTCTCTCCTTCGGGAAGCAGTAGGTTTGCAGTCGACCAGAGAGTTAGTACCGCCTGGGGTGTCTGGAGAGAGTTAGTTAGTGTGTGAGGGCGAAGCAGTGAGCTAGCACTAAATATAGTGGCTGTCAGGTTCCCCTCCCAGACCCAGGTCGCTGCCTACCCTCGCCGCCTCGCTTGCACTTTGGTTTGCTACCATTGAAGTCCACACACACACACACACACACACACACACACACACACACACAGCCAGGTCCTCCTCCTCCTCCTCCTCCTCCTCCTCCTCCTCCTCCTCCTCCTCCTCCTCCTCCTCCTCCACCTCCTCCTCCTGCATACTGCTGCTGGCGTCCCTCCGTCCCCTCAGGTGGCATGAGGACGACCTCCCGTCAGTCGTTCCTGGATGAACGTGACGACCTTACCCCCCTACCCACTCCAACTCCCCCTTCCCCTGTCGTGTCCCAGGGCGAGTGGCTGGCTGGGTGGGCCAGGGTCGTGGATCATGTGACCCCCCACATCTCTCTCTCTCTCTCTCTCTCTCTCTCTCTCTCTCTCTCTCTCTCTCTCTCTCTCTCTCTCTCTCTCTCTCAAGGTATCCGAGTGATCCTTTGTTACACCGGTCACGAACTCTTACACGCACGCACGCACTCACTCACGCACACACATACACACACTCTCTCTCTATCACACACACACACACACACACACACACACACACACACACATATATATATATTTAGAGATGTATTGATAATAGAGAATGTTGAATAGATGGGGGTTAGGGGTTTCAGACACCCCCACCCCTTTCCCCTGTCACCCCCCCCCCCTCCCCTCCGTGCAGCCCAAACAGGTAATTACTCACCCGTGGAACTCCGTCACTCACGGTGGCGTCTGTTACTCATCCTCCGTCACTCACGGTGTCTCGTGGCGCCATCTTCTGCGCGCGCGCGCGTGTGTGTGTGTATATAATTTTCCAAAAGAAGGAACAGAGAACGAGGCCAGGTGAGGACATTCCCTCAGAGGCCCAGTCCTCTGTTCTTAACGCTACCTTGCTAACGCGGGACATGGCGAATAGTTTGAAAGAAATATATATATATATATATATATATATATATATATATATATATATATATATATATATATATATATATATATATATATATATATTTTGTTCTTCCCAGCACAGCCGCTGATTTACTTAAGTGTTGGGTCGCCAATGAATTTCTTGATTGCTCTCGTTACGTTAATGCAATTTCCTTTTTTTATATCTTTAGTATTATTATCATCGCCTCTTTATTGAGTCAATTTTAAGGCTTGAGTCATTCCTTATTTATAATGACTTCATTTATCTTTTTAATGATTCTTGATTTGCCTTCTTTATGAATGATTTTCGTTATCCCTTATTGATTATTTGACTCTTATTATCATATATTGTGTATTATATATCTATATGAATTTCAATTTCTTTATTATTCTTATTTAGCTTTATTTCTTGATTATTGGTATTATTCTTATTCATCTTTATGGCTTTATTATTGATTTTTATTTACCTTTAATTTATGTTATTTTGATATTCGTTCGTATTGTTTATCCCCCTTTATTGTTTGTCTTACTCCTGTATTATAACCTTTATATCCTCCCCTCCTCAATTACTCTCACACTACGAAGCGTGCGTTCTTGAAATGCGTTCGTCACCAGTTGTAGTAGTGGTGGTGGTGGGTTCGACTCTCCCCTCCCTCTTCCCGAGTCCTCTCCCCACCCTCCTCTCCCCTCTTCCCGGCGCGTCTCCCCCCACATGAGCTCCCCTCCTGTAATTTCCAGTGCACGACTTTCCTCCCCCACCCCCTTCTCGTCACCAGTCTCTCTCTCTCTCTCTCTCTCTCTCTCTCTCTCTCTCTCTCTCTCTCTCTCTCTCTCTCTCTCTCTCTCGTCTCCTCTTATCTGCTCTCTCCATTCCTCCTTTTTCGAGTTATTCCTCGAGCCTGGAGCACTACTAGTTCTGAGGCATCTCCCCCCTCCCGTACCTCATCCTCCAGGCCTCGTCCTTCAAGTCCTCCCGCTCGAAATTCCTCATCCTTCACATTGCCCCTCCACCAGCCCTACGCGGGACACATCCTCCTTCCCTCATTAGTGAGAGCCCTCCTCCTCCTCCTCCTCCTCCTCCTCCTCCTCCTCCTCCTCCTCCTCTCCAGCTAACCTCATCCCTCATTATTTCCCCTCATCGTCATCATCATCATCCCTCATGTGTCTATTCCGCCCTTCCCCCTCACCTCACCCTCCCCTCACCTATCTATCGCCTTCAGTTGACATCCTGCAGGCGTCGTGGTCGACCTCCCGTCCTTTCATTCCACAGAGGTCGTCGTGCACCCGGGTCGTCCGCTTCCACACCTCGTCCGGGGCTTCCGGGCACACACACACACACACACACACACACACACACACACACACACACACACACCTTCCCTCTGCTCGCCTTCATCCACATACATCCCCCTATCCCCATTTTTCCCATCCCTCGTCCTCCCACTCCACCCTTCACTCTCTTCCTCCTCCTCCCCCCCTTCCTCCACAGGGGCCCAATCTCCTCACCCATTTCCTCGCCCTAGATTGACCTTCTGCGATAAGGCAAAGGAAGGGCGGGGTGTGGGTAGGGTGGGTTGGATCTAGTGAGGTGGAGGGCGCGATCAAGGGCGTGATCAAGGGCGTGATCACGCATATCTACATCCTCTATCAGTAGGTCAGACGAGGCTCCGGCTGTCATACGACACCATACACCGCCCCGGGTCCCCCTCGCGCGTGTGTGTGTGTGTGTGTGTGTGTGTGTGTGTGTGTGTGTGTGTGTGTGTGTGTCCATAATCTTCCTCGCCTCAGCTAGTCTTCTTTCTTTGCCGCTGTGATGTGGTTCGTCTTCCCTTGTACATCTGACCTTCCAGTCCCAGTTTGTGAACACACCCAGCCCAGCGCCCGCCCCACCTGACCCTCTCTGTCTGTCTGTGTGCACACCCAGCCCAGCGCCCCCCCCCCCCCCCTGACCACCTGACCTCTGTCTGTCTGTCTGTCTGTCTGTCTGTTTGTGTGCCCGGAGGCTTCACGCCTTGACCAGACACACCACACCGCCTCCCCACCTGTCTTCGTCCATGATGCACCCCCATCTATGTCTCGTACAACCCCCTCCTCCCCCTGCTTTCCAACTATGCCCTTCCTTCCTTCCTTCCTTCCTTCCTTCCTTCCTTCCTTCCCTCCTTCCTTGTTTGTTTGTTTGCTTGTTTGTTTGTTTGATCGTCCACCCCCTCCTCCCCCCCCCCCCACCACCACCCCCGGTTCCTCTGCTCTCTGTTTTATCGCCTGTCTTCCTCTCCTCTTGCTTGTCTCGTGCCCTTCTGGCCTGTTCCCTCGTTAGGTCTCCCTCGGGAGTCGTCGGATGGTTGCGCCCCGACCGAGGCCATGGTCGTGTCGGAATGGGCTTGTTCCGTCCTCGTCCTTCTCTCTGTCAGGCGCTACCTCGCTAACGCGGGAAATGGCGAATACATATGTGTGTGTGTGTGTGTGTATATATATATATATATATATATATATATATATATATATATATATATATATATATATATATATATATATATATTGCAAACTCCTTTTTTCTAAGACTGGCTCTTAGGATTACCCTGGACCCTATTTCTTGAACCCCCTACACCACAGGGCTGCGCTCCACTCAGTAGCAGGGACAGGATGGACTCCTTTTTAAAGCGAATGCCTTTTTTTTATTTTTCTTCCCCTGAGCCGACAGTGGTACAGCCATGCTAAAGGTGGACTCCCTCCCTCCCTCACTCACCCGCCAGCGGTGTGTGGAGTTCACAGACGTCCTAATGAATTTCACACTCGTCAGTAGGAAGTCGCTGCTGTGTACACCCTCCTCCCACCCTCGCGTGCGCTACACACACACACACACACACACACACACACACACACACACACTGTGGTGGTGGCGAGCTGTGGATCACGTTGGCCACAGGGTATGGTGGTGGTGGTGTGTGGGTGTGTGTGTGTTCAGCGGCGGGGAAGTACCCGCGCTGTGTGTGTGCCGCTCGTGTTCCACTCCTGTGCTATGGATGGCTGTTGTCCCAGATAACTCGTCCTTAAATACGTCTACACGACGTGTGGTTTTTTTTTCTATATCAGTCATGCGAGAGATGAAAGAAGGAAGTAGGAAATAAAAAAGGAGATGTTCTAGATACGTCATGAGGAAGTAACGCATAAGAGTGCGCGTTTCCTGACTGTTACAAATGTGTGTCGCGTCTTGTCTCCCGTTTCGTTGGTGGACGAACCTGTGAATGACGCGAAGCGATGAGTGGTTAGAAGACGTGGGAGTTAGGGCGATGACACGCACGAAGGATTACAGCGTCGTTAAGCTTGGAAAGGACGCCCTAACGAGTTGATGGAACGAGCAGAGCAGAATTAGTGTTTGGTTACTGGTTATTAGGTACTTGGGTAGTTAGTTTCTTTTTGTTGTTGTTGTTGTTGTTGTTGTCCGTCTGTTTGTCAGGTAGTTACCTATGCTCGTTAAGGTCTTTGGACGGGCGATTGTGAAATGCTCTTGGAGGTCACCGTAGACGTGTGGAAGGGGGTGTGCGTCTTTTTTTATTTTTTTTTTCAGGTGGTAGAAAACGCGAGGCGGGTCGCCTTCCTTCAGGCAGCAGCAGCAGCTCCCCCCCCCCCCTCACCCCCCACACGGTTGGGTTGGTGTTGTTAGCCAGGCGTAGGTGGAGTGGGGTGGGTCACGTGCCTCTTGTCAACTGTCGTTAATTAACCTCTTGGAAGCCAAGTTTGGGTGTGGGGGGGGGGGGGGTGAGGTGTGTGTGTGTGTGTGTGTGTACGACCCTTGTGCACGATGGATTGACCTTTGACCCCGGTTCTGGCAGGGGGTTTGAGGAGGTCAACACAAGCCCAGGCCTTCGTAGGTGAGGGTTTGTGCCGTTAGTGTTAAATGGTCGTTTCATCGTCGTCGCGTCGTCGTCGTTTAACTGTCGTCTGCAGTCGAAGGAAGACGCACACACACACACACACACACACACACACACACACACACACACACTCAGCATATTACTGAGCAGAAGAGATCTCAGAACTTCCTCGTCGCGTTTTCTACCATAGTATCTCCTCTCCCCCTCTCCTTTCCCCCTCTCCTCTCCTCTCCCTTCTCCTCTCCCAACATGCACGCCATCTCGACTCTCCCAGCCACCTCGGCCAGCGGTAGCGTTGGCGATCGGTTCGATCCCTCCCCCCCCCCCAACCAAACCCCCCCTCCCTCCCCCGGGCCGTACTTTGTACAAGTTAGTTTTTGTGCGCTGGGAGAAGAGGAGACTTCTGGTGTACGGACGGCGTCGTGTACAGATAGATAGATAGATAGATAGATTGATAAAGGCGTCGTGTACAGGTAAATAGATAGATAGATAGATAGATTGATTGATTGGTAAAGGCGTCGTGTACAGATGAATATATAGATAGATAGATAGATGGAGATACAGATAGATAGATAGATTGAGAGAGAGAGAGAGAGAGAGAGAGAGAGAGAGAGAGAGAGAGAGAGAGAGAGAGAGAGAGAGAGAAGGGCTGACACGAGATGGAATCGTTGTTCTCTGCATGTCAAGGGGCAGCGACACACGCAGAGTCTCCAGTGTGATTTGGCCAGAGTTGTGCGTGTTGTGCGTGTCCAGTTGACAGGTGTTTGTTGAAGTGATTACGCGGTGCCCCCCCGCCCCCCTCCCCCCACCCCGACCCTGACGGCCGGGGGGGATGGCACATTAAACTGTTCCGGTACGCATTAGGGACAAGAAGAAGAAGAAAAAATGTAGATATTTAAGGAATACTATATGATGGGCGGGCTCTTCTGGCGGGTTATAGTTCTGTATGTCTTAATATTAGCGAGGGTTGTGATTAGCAAGGGTTGTGATTAGCGAGGGTTGTGGTTAGCGAGGGTTGTGATTAGCGAGGGTTGTGATTAGCGAGGGTTGTGATTAGCGAGGGTTGTGGTTAGCGAGTGTTGTGATTAGCGAGGGTTGTGGTTAGCGAGGGTTGTGGTTAGCGACGGTTGTGGTTAGCGAGGGTTATGATTAGCGAGGGTTGTGGTTAGCGAGGGTTGTGGTTAGCGAGGGTTATGATTAGCGAGGGT